>NC_079507.1:2925720-3533660 GCF_030052815.1 Hevea brasiliensis
GAAATGTATGGAAATGATTATGAAATTGAAATGTATGGATGAGATTTGAAATATGAGAAAATTATGAAAATGATTGATGAGATCATTATGATTAGCAAGGATAAGACTTTATTTTGAAAATATTATTGAATTTCAAACAGGTGAATATTGAAATACGCCAAACGATAATAAAATAAGGGAAACTCCGTTGGTTTCTCCATCGAAAAATAATTGATATTAAAAATATAACAAGATCAAATTATGAAAGGAATAAAGTAAGATAAGATAGGGTGCTTCGGAACCGAGTGTGACACACTTCGCTCGGCTACACTGTAGTCGGGTGAGGGGTGTTACACTAACTCTTACGGTTATGCTTATAAACTCCTTAAAAGATGGAAAAGAAGGAAATAATCACCTCTTTTCCTTTGAACTTGAATGTGAGAGAAAAGATGAATGAAAAATTCAATTTTACTCTTGATCTTTAAGTCTCCCAAAGTGTAGACCTTTATTTTGTGATAAGTATGTGCATTGAGGCTGTGGAAAACCCGATGATGAAAAATTATATGACTGTAAGATGTAATTGGAGGTATAGAGCTGAATTATTAATTCTTTGGCATGATCTTGAAAAAAAAAATAATAATATGTTTTTTTGGGAAATTAATTTAATTAAATTTAAATAAAACTTTGTTTTATTTAAATTTAATATGGGTAGTTTTTAAATGGACCTAATTAAGTTTAATTGGGCCCCATAGGCCTAAGAAAGCATAGTTAAAAATTTTAAATAGGACCCATTTAATTTATTTTCTGAAAATTAAACTAAGAAATATCTTTTTTTCTATCTCTCTCCCACACAAACTCTCTCTCCCCCTTGGCTCCACTCTCGTCCTTACTCCATATTGGTGCTGCCCCTTTCCCTCTCTTCCTATTGGTTGAAACATCTCACCTATATCCCAGTCTTGTCCAAATTCCTCAATCCTAGTTGTTTAAGTTATCTGAATCTTATCACCCTAGGACTCCAAACTCTATCACACTTCTCTTTCAAAACCCTATAAATATCCTACTGAGGAAGAAGAAGAAAAAAAAAGGAGGAAGGATTTAGAAAATTCAGAGCTATTTAGAGATATTTTAGAGCTACAGGAGATTTATAGAGATATTCAAAAACTCTTTTAGTTTTTTCTCGTTTCTTTTCTTTTATTCAAGAAGATTTTCTTGCAAGATTTCTTAAAGTTTGATTTTTGTTATTTTCTTTTCAAGATCTATGCCACGTAATATTTAATTTTATATTCTTTGTCTTTTAATTTATCTTGCATGTTTATGTGGATCATGTAATCATATTTAATTTTAGGAGATACACAACTTTGCACATATTTAGTTTTCTATCTCTCATATTTTTATTATTTTTTATTCTTTTCTGAATCTGTAAAAATTTTAGTAAAATAATATTCATATTCTTCACAAAATTCTATTAATTTTAGGCTCAAGAATCACTGAAAAAGCTTTTGTATTTTGTAAGTTATGGTTATTTGAATTTAAGGTTCCTGCAAAATCTGATTTGCAGCATATCCGATTTGTGAAGCCCATATTTTCCTTGTTTATTAATATTTTTATATAAATCTAGTATCTAAAATTAATTTTAGAATCTTATGAATCTTTTCCAATTGGTTTCACATTCATATCTATTGAGGTTGATGAGTTATGAATTTTACAAAAAAGTAATGCGATTCTGTCACTTAGAAAAGTTACGATTTGTGTAGACTATTCGGTTAGGGTTTTGTTTGATTTATAAATTTTATGATCTTGGCTATCTTCTGTAATTTTTTTTATAATTTTTAGGCATGTCTAACTATTTTTCAAAAATTGGGTTTGTTGCTACTGTCAATCTATCAAAATTTAAAAATTGTATGTTTATGCATATTCTTGTATTTTCTTGGGTTCTAATTGATATTTGATCTATTTTTCTGTGTTTTTTTAATTCAAGAAGTATTATGAAGTGTTTGGAATATGTTAGAAGACTTGGACCCTTAGGAAGTTGTAACTAATTAGGAATCTTAACCCTTTAGGAGACTAGAGTTAGAATTCAATGTGAATTGTTATTAGTATATTCTTATTTTCTTTACTTCCTTTATTTTCCTTAAGTTTTCTTTATTTTCTTTTATTACAAATAAAATTAGTAAGTAGCCCTAAGGTAAGTACCAAAGAGGGCATTTATGTGGAGCTAAACGGGAGTAAGCCAGGGATATCATTGTCATACTAGAAGAGAAGGTTATTTTTTAAGGGTAGCTTGCCCTAATGGCAACTGCAATTATCAATAGGTAAGTAGGCTTAAATTTCTAAAATAATTATTGGCAAAAAAACGTAGTAATAATAGGATTTTTATTTGGTAAATAAAAATTAGCTTTGTTTTTAATTTAACTGACTTTTGCATGTAATTATTTTAAATAAATACTTGGTAAATTAAAATTAATCTTGTTTATAAATTAAACTATCATTGGCATGTAAAATAAATTTAATTTAATACTTGTAATTGTAAAATAAATTTGCATGTTAGAAATCATTATTAGGTTGTGATTGTTTGGGCCTCATGTGATATTAGAATAAATTGCACATATACATAATTAATTTAGTTTAATTATCCATAGGGTAACTTGGTGAAAAATTAATTAATTAGGTTAAATAGAAATTTAGGATTATTTGAAATTGAATTTATTTGTAAATTAAATTCTCAATAATAAATTAATTTTAGTCATATGGTAAATATCATTTAAATAATTAGCAACCCCATAGATAGGAATTACTTGTGCATGAAAATTTTTTGTAAACAATAACTCTTTTGTGAATTATTTGCGTGTGTAAGATTAGAATTACATTTTTAGAATAAAGTTTAATAAAGAAATAATAAACAAGACTTCTAGAAACATTAGTAGAGGACTGGCACTAAAATTAATGAGGTTAGACCAGACGTAAGAGGTACTTGACACCTTCCTCTTACGTATCCACTATCCCGAGCCTAGACATTAGGCTATGGTAATGATGGTTGTGGAAACTCTGCAAGGAGTAAGTTGCCATCCATGACCCTCGGAAGAAACACTGAATATGTCTCAGTTATTATCCGAGTGGCAACTCCTGCCTATCTATGTCTTCGTGGCATAAATCTTAAGTACTGTGGTAGTGTTGTGGGAAGACTGTACTTACCAGTAGTTTGATTCTATTAGGATTGTATGAAGTGCATGTCTAGAAAATGCTGTCTAAGGAGGTGGTACTTAAGTGATACCATTGTGACTCCACCATCTTTCCTGGGTAGTACCTAGTGCATTTTATATAATTCTAGTGGATGATATTTTGCCTTATGCCTTACTATGACCAGCCCATCTCTACAGTTTGGTGACTCCACTGGGGAATAAATGGATAGCTATTCCAATATGTTTCTATTAGTCTAATATTATTCCTTTATTAAACTTTTTGTATTGCACTATATTATCAAACTGATCACCCTTACCTTTTTTAGCCCCACTAGTACTAGCCAAGGAGACCATAGTTCTACTCAAGCTATGATGAATTGGTGAATGCTAGCACCCTATGCCTGTACCTTTGAGTATATAAAAGAGCCACAGCTCTGGCCATTGTGCTTAATGGGTCTAGCATGGGTGATCCTTTTCTTACTCGATGAAGCCCATAAGCCATAGATTTCAGCCCTAGGTACCCCATAGATTTTGTTGTGCTGGATTTATAACCTTACTGTTCAAACCATAAGTTCTAGTGGTAGTTGAGATGAACCTAGGCCTATGCATAAACCTAATGTGTGTATAGATCCAAGTCCATTTCAAAACCCATGTTAAGCAAGAGGATGCTTACTTATGGTTAAACTTTAAGGATATAAATCATTTATTTGTGAGGGAAGGATCACCCTGGACCACCCCCCTATTGATGTGTCTAGTGTATCATAGCTTAGGATAGAATTTTTTCCTACCCTGCACGTGAGAGTTGAAGGTATAAGAGGGCAAAGATTCAGTTCTGGAGATGTTCTTTTTGGTTTTGATTCAGTCTTTGGTCTGATTTTAGTTCAGTTTATATGCTTTGGTTTTTGTATAATTTTAGTTCTATTGGTATGGTTCAATTCTAGTTTTCTAAAGGTAAAGGTCAAAAAAATAAAAAGGTCCATTCATGTATTGCATTCATGTACATAGCATGTTTAGGTTAACCCTTAAATCCTTTTTTTTTTTTTTTAGTAAACATAGCCTTAAAACACACCAAAAAGACTTCTGATTAGGTTACTTGGGTTGGGGAACGGAAGAGAATAGTAAGGATTTCACCAGCATTACTTAAGATGGAAGAAACTATGGCCATGCTTGATGAAACCTTGAATGCTAAGATGTTTGAGCTAAAAGAGAAAATTGTGGTCAACCTTGGAAAGATGCCCTGAGGTAGGCCAATTAAGTGACATTAAAGTTGTTGAGGTTCAAATTATGTCTCACACCCAAAGAAAATTTTCCCCATTTAACCAACCCTTATCCAAAGTTTTTGAGTGTCTCAAAGCTCAAGACCTCCTGCAACTCTTGGCACCCAGATCACTAACAAATCCACTCCCACCTAGCTATGATATCAACCAATATTGCCAGTTTCGCCAAATCCATGGTCATGATGCCAATCTATGCTTCCAACTTATGCATGATATCTAAGACCTAATTGATCCAAAAAGATAACTGACCCAGATAATCGACCAAACATCTGCACCAGCCTTATGCCTTACCAAATTTCCTATCTTCACCAGGTCTCTACATGATCTCCACCACCCCAAATAACCCTGACAGATTATTAACTTTATCCAATCCATCCAAAAGTCCAATGAACCTCAGTCTATAATGGTTGTTGACATTTTGATAATTCTAGCATTGATGATGGCATAGGCCTAAGAAAATGTATAGATGGCCTAGTGACTTTTCTTAAGATGAAGGGGTAGATCACGAGTTATGGTTTGGGCTATGAGCCAACTGAAGAGGAAGAAGAGCCAAAGCCTTCTAAGTTCTTGAAAGAGGGGGCAATTACCCAGACATATGATTAGGGGTTACCATATGTGAAAGAGCTAGAGTAGAAAATCAGCACTATTGATCTAAGGACTACATGGAAAGCCAAGCACCTAAAGCTACACCCCTAAGTTTGTCTTTTGTAATATTCACAGTAGTGATACTGATGTTTTCATTTTTTATGTACTTGATGAAGATTTCGAGGCAAAAATTAATAATATGACTAGTCCTTTTGCTTACATGTTTGATATTTGTTCTAATGGGCATATGCATGGCATTCATAATCATTTAGAATCTATTTCTGTTAATGTATCAAAATCGATCTCTATTAATTTGGGTACACCAGATAATCCTAAAGACATTAAGTTAGCTAAAAATTTAATCTAAGAAGAAAGAGATAAATTTATAGCCTTATTAATAAAGTACCAAGAAGCATTCGCCTAGTCTTATAAAGATATGTCAAGAATTGACCGAGACATAGTAGAACACAAGATCCCTACAGATCTGAATATGAGGCTTGCATCTATGGCCTAAAAGCATTGATAGATGTTAGGGCAAAGAAAGAAGAGGTAATTGCAGATTCGATGCTAGTGGTCTCATATATTAAAGTAGAATGGGAATTGAAGGAAGGAGAATTAAGGCCATACTTGGAATATATAAAGAAATTATTAGCTAATTTTTGATAAGGTGATCATGAAGCACATGCCTCAAGCTTAGAATCAGATGGTCGATTCCTAAGCCACACTAGTGTCCCTATATGAAAAAGGTGATCAAAAGTTGACTTAACTAGTTATCCTAATAAGGAGTAAAATTTTGTGCTATGACGGATTAGTAGTAGCACATGTGGACCTAGAGAGAGAAGGAAAATGGTATGAAGACATAAGAAAGTCTCTAGAAGTGGGAGAATACTCGCAATTAGCCAACAAAAGAGATAGGGCAACAATTCATAGATTAGCCACTCAACTTACTTTAGCTAGGGGGCAATTCTACAAACTCTTATGTGTGATAGAAAAATAGGCTGAGCAAATAATGAAAGAAGTATATGTAGGAATGTGTGGTCCCCATATGAATGGAAAGGTTCTAATTGAAAAAAAAAATATTCGAAACATATAAGAATTGGCCTGAAAAACTGGCTTATATTCTTTAAGGTTATCGTAGTACTGCAAGGACGTCCACGACAACCCCATTCTCTTTAGCGTATGGGACTAAAGCAGTGCTATCCATCAAGTAAGAGGTCAAATCCTTAAGAGTGATGCTAGAAGCTAAGATCCTAGAAAATGAGTGGGCCTAGAAGAGATATGAAGGACTAGCTTTGGTTGATGAAAAGAGGATGTGAGCCTTATATCATATGCAGGCTTATCAGAGGAAGATAACTAGGGCCTTTAATAAGAAGGTAAAGCCAAGAAAGATCAAAGAGGGAGGCATGGTTTTGAAACAAGCTCGACCTGTCCCTTTTAATTTAAGAGGAAAGTTTAACCCAAGCTAAGATGGTCCATACATAGTCAAAAAGATCTTGCCACTGTAAGAATATCAGACCTGGATGGGAATGAATTTCAAGAACCAGTCAATTTAGACAGGCTCAAAGAGTACTTTGTGTGAGATAGGCTCGCTAGATTGAAAACCTATAAAAAGAGGTCCTGGCAAAAGTAAGGGTCAAAGACAAAAAGAAAGAAACAAAAAAAGAAAAAGGAAAAAAAAAGGAAAAAACTATGCTAGATTGAAAGCCTGTAAAAGGCAATCTAGGCAAAAGGAGAGATGAGAGAAGATCTGGATAGAAAACCTAAAAAGGCCATTCGGCTGGTTATAAAGCTTATTTCTAACTTTGGAAGGTTGGAAATTTGGCAAAACTAAATGTAAGAGGGAGTAATGGTGTACCTAAATAAATAAAGAAGTTTTTATTGCATTAACTAGGAATAGATTTTATTTAATTACGATTGTGAATGTTTGTGTTTTAAGGGATACATCAAATGATTAGGTAATTGAACTGCATTAGTTTGATTTAATCTATGTCTTGTGAGCATGACATAATAGGTGCTTGATATGAATGCCCTGGCAATTGTCCAAATTCAAAAAAGAAAAAGAGAAAAAAAAAAAGAGCTCGTTAAGTAAAAAACCCAAAAGGGCCACTTAGACAAAAGTTAGAGCAAACCCGTTGAGATTGAAACCTGAAAGGGCATTTCAGGCAAAAGTTAGGGCACAAAGAATGGAGTTCATGAAAGAGAAATGAGTCAAGGCAGGATAAGATTTTGAAATAGCTTTAGAATAATGAAGCATAGGGGGAGAGAAGAAAAAGAAAAATCAGAGGGAAATTGTATTGTGACCTTAAGAAAGTCTTTTTGGTGAACATTTTTCCTCAAAAATTTTGAGGCTAAAAGAAAGTTTTTGCAAAAAGAGGTCCCTCAGAGGACTAACTTTTTTTAGAATCTCCAGTAAAATTAGCATGCCCATGATAGGAAGTAGCATACAGGAAGCACAAAAATCACAGAGAGAGTTTTGAAGCTCAGTCATCCCAATTTTTTTCAAATCATGAATTAGATATTTTTTGGTTAGTCCTTAGACATTGTTTAGGGCACAAGATATAGTTGTGTAAGGCATAGAAGAACACGCATCAACATGTCACCTGTAGGTGTGTAAGGCATAGAAGAACATGCATCACTACAGTTTCAAGTGTCCAACTACAAGGGGGTCTGATTATTCCTCAAGATAGCGAGGGGGATACGTAGGTAGTTTATGACCGCAATCCTAAGTATGAACCCACAACATTTCATGACAGATATTTTTTGGTAAGTCTTTAGACGTTATTTAGGGCATATGGCATAGTTGTGTAAGGTGAACATGCATCAACATATCACCTGTAGGTGTGTTAAGCATAGAAGAACATGCATCACCATAGTTTCAAGTGATGAATTACGAGTGGGTCTGATTCTTCCTCACGATAGCTAGGGGGATACATAGGTAGTTTAGAACCGCGATCCTAAATACGAATCCACAACATTTCAAATCGCACAGTTGCCATTATCATGAGACCGTAGCTAGTTTCATGATGCAGAGTGTATCGACAGAGAAAGATGCACTCGATTGTCACATGACACAGTTATTACGATTATGAGACCGTAGCTAGTCTCATAACATAGAGCATGTCGACCGAGCAAGATATACTCGACTTTATAGCCAATGTTTCATAGTTATTAGAAGACTGAGTTTCACTTCAACGAAACTTGAGCAATGCTTTCACATTGATTTCAACTTTCGCCAAAGTGGGGGGCAAACTGCAGACCCTTTTTTTGTGATGAGTGTGTGCATTGAGACTGTGAGAAACCCGATAATAAAAAATTATATGACTGTAAGATGTAATTAGAAGCATAGAGCTGAATTATTAATTATGTGGCATGATCTTGAACAAAAAAATAATATATTTTTTTTGAGAAATTAATTTAATTAAATTTAAATAAAATTTTGTTTTATTTAAATTTAATATGGGTAGTTTTCAAATGGACCTAATTAAGTTTAATTGGGCCCCATAGGCCTAAGAAAGCCTAGTTAGGAATTTTAAATAGGACCCATTTAATTTATTTTCTGAAAATTAAACTAAGAAAATATCTTTATTTCTATCTCTCTCCCACACAAACTCTCTCCCCCCCTTGGCCCCACTCTCGTCCTTACTCCATATTGGTGTCGCCCCTTTCCCTCTTTTTCTATTGGTTGAAACATCTCACCCATATCCCAGTCTTGCCCAAATTCCTCAATCCCAGTTGTATAAGTTATCTGAACCTTATCACCCTAGGACTCTAAACCCTATCACACTTCTCTCCCAAAAGCCTATAAATATCCTACTGAGGAAGAAGAAGAAAAAAAAAAGGAGGAAGGATTCAGAAAATTCAGAGCTATTTAGAGATATTTTAGAGCTATAGGAGATTTATAGAGATATTCAAAAACTCTTTTAGTTCTTTGTTGTTTCTTTTCTTTTATTCAAGATGATTTTCTTGCAAGATTTCTTAAATGTTAGTTTTTGTTATTTTCTTTTCAAGATCTATGCCACGTAATATTTAATTCTATGTTCTTTGTCTTTTAATTTATCTTGCATGTTCATGTGGATCATGTAATCATGTTTAATTTAAGGGGATACACAAATTTGCACATATTTAGTTTTCTGTCTCTCATATTTTTATTATTTTTTGTTCTTTTCTAAATCTGTAAAAATTTTAGTAAATTTATATTCCTATTCTTTACGAAATTTTATTAATTTTAGGCTAAAGAATCACTGAAAAAGCTTTTGTATTTTGTAAGTTATGGCTATTTGAAGTTAGGATTCCTGCAAAATCTGATTTGCAGTATACCCAACTTGTGAAGCCCATATCTCCCTTGTTTATTAATATTTTTGTATGAATCTAGTATTTAAAATTAATTTTAGAATCATATGAATCTTTTCCAATTAGTTTCACATTCATATCTGTTGAGGTTGATGAGTTATGAATTTTACAAAAAAGTAGTATGATTCTGTCACTTAGAAAAGTTACAATTTGTATAGACCATTCAGCTAGGGTTTTGTTTTGATTTATAAATTTTGTATGATATGTTGGCTGTCAGCTGTAATTTTTTTTTTTATGATTTTTAGGCATGTCTAACTATTTTTCAAAAATCAGGTTTCTTGCGACCATTAATCTGCCAAAATTTAGAATCGGATTTCTTAAAGGTTGATTTTTATTATTTTCTTTTCAAGATCTATACCACGTAATATTTAATTCAATGTTCTTTGTCTTTTAATTTATTTTGCATGTTCTTGTGGATCATATAATTATGTTTAATTTGAGAGGATACACAACTTTGCACATATTTAGTTTTCTGTCTCTCATATTTTTATTATTTTTTGTTCTTTTTTGAATCTGTAAAAATTTTAGTAAAATTATATTCATATTCTTCATGAAATTCTATTAATTTTAAGCTCAAGAATCACTGAAAAAGTTTTTGTATTTTGTAAGTTATGGCTATTTGAAGTTAGGATTCCTGCAAAATCTGATTTACAGCATACCCGACTTGTGAAGCCCATATCTCCCTTTTTTATTAATATTTTTGTATGAATCTAGTATCTAAAATTAATTTTAGAATCTTATGAATCTTTTCCAAATGGTTTCACATTCATATCTACTGAGGTTGATGAGTTATGAATTTTATAAAAAAGTTGTGCAATTCTGTTACTTAGAAAAGTTACGATTTGTGTAGACCATTCATGTAGAGTTTTGTTTTGGTTTATAAATTTTATGATCTTATATGATGTGTTGGCTGTCTTTTGTAATTTTTTTTATGATTTTTAGGTATGTCTAACTATTTTTCAAAAATCGAGTTTCTTGCTACTAATAATATGCCAGAATTTAGAAATTGTATGTTTATGCATGTTCTTGTATTTTATTGGGTTCCAATTGATATTTGATTTTATTTTTCTGTGTTTTTTTAATTCAAGAAGTATTATGAAGTATTTAGAATATGTTAGAAGAACTGGACCCTTAGGAAGTTGTAACTAATTAGGAATCTTAACCCTTTAGGAGACTAGAGTTAAAATCCAATGTGAATTATTATTAGTATTTTCTTATTTTCTTTACTTCCTTTATTTTCCTTAAATTTTCTTTATTTTCTTTTATTACAAATAAAATTGGTAAGTAGCCCTAAGGTAAGTATCAAAGAGGGCATTTATGTGGAGCTAAACGGGAGTAAGCCAGGGATATCGTTGTCATACTAGTAGAGAAGGCCATTTTTTAAAGGTACCTTGCCCCAATGACAACTGAAATTATCAACAGGTAAGTAGCCCTAAATTTCTAAAATAATTATTGGCATGAAAATGTAGTAATAATAGGATTTTTTATTTGGCAAATTAAAATTAACTTTGTTTTTAATTTAACTGAC
Source organism: Hevea brasiliensis (assembly GCF_030052815.1). Classification (NCBI taxonomy): domain Eukaryota; kingdom Viridiplantae; phylum Streptophyta; class Magnoliopsida; order Malpighiales; family Euphorbiaceae; genus Hevea; species Hevea brasiliensis. The sequence goes on from NC_079507.1 coordinate 2,936,619, forward strand.
TTTTGCATGTATTTATTTTAAATAAATACTTGGTAAATTAAAATTAATCTTGTTTGTAAATTAAATTAACTTTAGCATGTAAAATAAATTTAATTTAATATTTAGTAATTGCAAAATAAATTTGCATGTTAAAAATTGTTATTAGGTTGTGATTGTTTTGGCTTTATGTGATATTAGAATAAATTACACATGTACATAATTAATTTAGTTTAATTATCCTTAGGGTAACTTGGTGAAAAATTAATGAATTAGGTTAAATAGAAACTTAGAATTATTTGAAATTAAATTTGTTTGTAAATTAAATTCTCAATAATAAATTAATTTTAGCCATCTGGTAAATATCTTTTAAATAATTAGCAACCCCATAAATAGGAATTACTTGTGCATAAAATTTTTTTATAAACAACCCTTTTGTGAATTACTTGCATGTGTAGGATTAGAATTGCATTTTTAGGATAAATTTTAATAAAGGAATAATAAACAAGACTTCTAGAAACATTAGTAGAGGACTGACACTTAAATTAACGAGGTTAGACCAGGCGTAAGGGGTGCTTAACACATTTCCCTAACGTACCCACTATCCCGAATCTAGACATTGGGCTATGGTAATGACGATTGTGGAAACTCTGCAAGGAATAAGTTGCCATCCCTGACCTTCGGAAGAAACACTGAATATGTAACGCCTTCACTTTAGGTAGTCCGTACATTCTACTGTTCGGGTGACCAATGTCTGTCTGGGCAGCCAGAATATCTGTAACCAGACTTAAACTAAAGTGATGAGCCATAAATAACCTAAATAATGACTAAGAAAAATTGAAGGAAAATCAAAGAAATGAAATGTAAATAGGTTAAACGAGTTGAGGCTCCGGCGATGGGTAACCCTAATGGGAAGCGACTATGAATACAGTTAGTAACCCCAGACCCATGGGGAAACCTGTGAAAATAATTATTTAGGTCTTAAGTGAAGGATTACTGAGGTCTAGATGACAATAAAATGTCAAGAAAATACAAGAAAATTTATGTCAATCAATATAGACAATTATAACTCGGTGAACACAATGAAGGGCATTTTGGTCATTTCATCTTCAGAGTTGATTTTTGACCAACATGTCCATTTAAGTAAGTGAGAACTATGTAATAAAATATGAAAAAATATTGATAAAAATTTAATTAGAAATGAGTAAAAGAAAGAAGAAAAGAAAAATAAAACAAATTGAAATTAAATTCCAATTATTACATGTGCATGATGCAATAGCGATGCAATTAAAAATTCTTAGCCAATCAAAATTAGACAAGCACAATTATAAGAGATAAAAGGAGATAAATAAAACTAAAATTTGCTTCATCTTCTACCTCCACTCACCTTGGCCAAAACCCATTAGAGAGAAATCCTCCATTTTTGTTTATGCAAGCTTGAATTCCCATGCAAACACACTGCAAACCCCATAAACTTCAACACAAAAATTAGTAATTAAGCCTTGAAGAAGTGTTTGGCAGCCAAGAAAAGTGGGAGAAAGTGAAGTTTAGATAAAGTCAAGTTGGGGCAAGAGAGGTTAGTGCTTATTCCACTTTACTTTCCTTTTTAATTCTTGGATTTGGTCCTAAGCATGAGAAATCATAAGAAGAAATGATAAAATTGTGTGTGTATATTTGGGAAGAATTTCAGCCAGCCTAGTTACATGGGGAAATTGATGTTCTTTATTGAAATTGAACATTAATTTTAATTTTGGTGAAGTGATAAACATGATAGACAAGTTAAATTGCTTGTGTTGGATGAAATTATAGATTGTGATGATTAGGGTTTGTGATACATGCAAAAAGGAAAAAGTGCTCCTTGTGCTGGAAATCTGGACTTTGAGTTCAGTAGGTTTGGGCAGCCATAAGTAGAGTTGTGTAGCTTCAATTGGTGTAAGGCTAATAGAAGGTGAAATAGGGACATAATGCCACATTTTTCATGAAGAGACCCTGCCCAGAAAACCAACACAAAGTGACCTAAAATTAGCTTGAATCCGGGTAACCAAAATCTGAACTTGGAAAAATAACCATATGAACAGTGATTGTTCAAATGGGCATAACTCTTTGTAGAGAGGTCCAAATGACCTAATTCTTGAACCCATGGAAAGCTTAGACATAGTAGAATATTTTTCATGCAGAACAGAAACCCTAATTCTGACCATAACCTAGTCAAATTGCTAACTAAAATTAGCTTGTCAAAACTGCTAGAACTAAAATTGCCTAGAAAATTTTGGACATTGACTAATCCGGCCAATTATGGTAAAAACGCCATAACTTGAGCTACGAAACTCCAAATGGAGTGATTTAAAAAGGGAATTAAAATTGAGACATTAAGGAATAACTTTGATGAAGAAAGGTTAGCCGAAATTCTACTGTAGATTAGTCTAATAGAACAGTGAACCTAGTTATAAAAACTGAAATTTTTGAAGTGCTTCTAGGAGGACTTAAATTGTGGTTGGCAATTAATGCCAACAACTTTATATATTAAAATGTGGTATGAACATGAATTTGGAACTTGTATTCCTATTATTTATGAAATAGTCAAAATTTAGTATGAATAGTATTGTGAATAGTAACCACAATGACACAAAATGCAAAGAACCAATACTTAAGATTCTAATATGCCCATGTATGCCTAGTTATGATTGGTTTGGATAGGTTGGCATGCCAATAGGGTTCTGACTTGCAGTACTGCTTATAGCTCTGTGCCATTCTATGATTTATGGCTTTTATTGCCATTTTGTGACTTATGGCTTTCAGCCATTTCGTTACTCTTTGATATATGTGGCTTTATGCCTGATTGATATTATGGCTCTTTAGCCATTCTGTTGCACACCTAGCAGACACTATGTGATTGACGGTAGGTACTTGATATCTAGTGCCAGTTTACCCATTTATCCAATCTAGTCAATTTGTATAGGTTACTTGGATAATTTAAATAAGTCCTAAAAATTTACTAACAAATAATGAATAGAAAATCATTAAATTAAATAGTTATCAAAAATACATCCGGTGTGGCATAACAGTGTAATTTATTTATTTTTAATTATTATAGTTTATTTTTTTATATTATATTTTCACCCCTATGCATTATGCTTAGCGCATCACCTTTTACACGCATAGGTACTGGAGACCAGGAGAGAGAACCCAGTAGGCCTTAGAATGGGAGATTGAGATTTTGATCTGCATTGGGTCCTGAGCATCACCTTATCAGCAGTGCATATTTTGGTAGACTCCACTAGCCTTGTATTTTATTTTTGGACTTAGTAATTAAATTTTGGATATGTAATGTAAATTATAAATTTGTACATTAATTTTATACATGATGTAAATTAATAATATTTAAAATTTTTTCCTTCATGGATTGTTTATGAATGAGTATGGATTTGGATTGAGAATTAAGATTAAATAATTGTTAGAAAATATGAGATGATGTTGAGATTGTAAAAAAATTTATTTGTTTGAAATTATTGATGAGATTTTCAACAGGTGGAAATTTGTTAGAATGTTAATAAATTAGGGAAAACTCCGTCGGTTTCTCCGATTGAATGAGTGAACTTAAATTATTAAAAATTAAATTTAATTACTAGGAATGTAACAAGATAAGTTAAGACACTCTGGCACCGAGTGTGACATGCCTTACTCAGCTATACTGTAGACGGGTAAGGGGTGTTACAGAATATGTCCTGGTTATTACCTGGGTGGCGACTCCTGCTTATCTATGCCTTCATGGCATAAATCCTTTGTACTGTGGTAGTATTATGGGAAGACGGTACTTACCAGTGGTTTGATTCTATTAGGATTGTATGAAGTGCATGTCTAGGAAATGCTATCTAAGGAGGTGGTACTTAAGTGAGACCATTGTGACTCTACCATCTTTCTTGGGTATTACCTGGTGTATTTTATATAATTCTAGTGGATGATATTTTGTCTCATGCCTTATTATGACCACCCCCACTTACACAAAGGAAATCCAAACTTTAAAACAATAAACCCTCGACAAGAACTCTTTCTCATCTTTGCATGTATAAAAATTCAGAGAGAAAGAGAGAAATTAACTTGATTTATGTGTAAAACAAACAAAGTGAGCTATATATATACCGTTATGGTTGAAGGGACTTTTACCTATCAAAAGTCATACTTTTAGCTATCGAAATCTATTCTATAACAAAAAGAGAATATAAGATCTCACACTCACCCAACACACATAAACTTGGACTCCCAACCTTCACATGTATACCCTCACATACACAAAAGTATTTATATATACCTCTATATATTTTTATACGTATACATCGCACCACCATTCCTTTATCTATGAAATTCTTAGATTTCACAAGAATATTTCATCAACAATAGAAATTTCGATATCGAAAAGGGGTGGGTGTTACAAAAGTGTACCTTTAGGGTGAAAGTAGAGACTTTTCTCAGATGTCTGGTGCACCAAAGGGGCATGGAGGTGGATCATAATTGATAAGTGCATAATTTATTAATTTTACTCCCATCACATTTAGTGTTTTTAATGTGTTTTTATGTTTAATTCAGTTAGTTAAGTATAGTTATCTATTAGGCACATGTTTAAAGAGTTGTTGAAATAATTGTGTTAAATAGAGAAATTTGACTCTTGCTGTATTTTTCAGGGTTTTGGCAAAGTTCCAGAGCAATATAGTGTGGAAGGAAGCTTGGAAAGGTTGAAGGATTGAGAAGCATTATTGATACAAAGTACACGGGCCGTGTAAATTGACCCGTGTAAATCCTAGAGACCCGTGTAACTTTCTGTGCCCATGCGAAACATGCCAATTCAGCTCCAATAAGTTACACAGCCCTGGGTCGTGTAGTGATACACGGGCTGTGTGTCAATCGACAGTCAGATTCCTGATTTCGCTCCAGTTGCAGTTTTTGACAGAGACTCTAAAAACCTAACCCTAGACCATTTATTATAAATAGAAGAGATAGCAGCCGACTGAGGGAGATATGGAGACGCCTCCAAAATCATTCAGCAGCCTCTCCATTCATCTTTTAGAATTTCTCTTTATTTTTCTGCAAGCCATGAGTGGCTAAGTTTTTATTCAGTTCAAGGGATTCAAGTTCTTTTGCTTGATTTGTGAGACCAGGTTCTTAATTTAATTTATGTCTTTTTGAATATCTATTGTTTTCTGATTTATTTGTCTTCGATCTATTGAATGATTTGCTAAAAAGGCCTATTAGTTGATTGTTTGATGAGATCAATTGCTAGTTCATCTTTATAATCCGTAATTGTTGTGTAAGATTGAACATAAGTAGCAATTAGGTTTTATTGATTATGATCCCAGTTTTCGATACTAACCTAAGGAAACAATAGGGTGGATTAAATGATTTATGCTTCATAAATTGTTATTCAGCTTAACTACTTCCTTTTCTTAAAGCAGTTATTAATTTGATGAGGATTGCTTAATACCAACTCAGTTAATAATTAGAGTCAATAAGAGTGCTGGGCTTGAATTGATGAGTATAGGGAAGTCAGGGGTTTACCTCGCTATTTGGTAAATCTACGTTAAGTATTCAATAAGAGATAATTATATTTCTTTTGTCTATGATCAAATCAATGCATTGGAATGCGAATTACCTTGGACTGAAGTTTGTTTAAATTGAGATTTTCATATTTAGTTCTTGAATTTCTGATTTCTTCTGATTTTGTGTTACAAAACCCCCCAATCTTTGTCTCTTCCGTTTCCTATTACACAAGTGCACGAAAATCTAATAATTCAATCTCTAGGGTTCAACCTGAACTTACCATTTGCTACTGAAAATATTTTATAGTTGGTAATTTCAGTTAATTTAATTTCTAGTGGATTCAACACCCATCAAGAATTTTAGCACCGTTGCCGGGGACTGAAATTTATTGGATTTTATGTTTTGTGTATTCTGTTATTAAATTTGTTTGTGAAGTGTTGTTATTTTTAGGTTTTTGGAAAAAATTACGGTGTTATTGTTCATTAAGGATTTTGGTTGAATTTGGAGGGCAGCCTATACTTACTTTGAAGGAAACGACGCTCTGATTAAGACCAATAAATCTATAGGATTTTTTGGCCCCACCCTCTTGAGGCCAAATTCCATTATTTTCTAGGGTTTTGAGGCATTTTTCTATTTTTACTTTGATTTCTTTTTGTTTATGATAAGAACTTCTCAATTTAGTGAGTTGATCTTTGACCCAGAAGTAGAAAAAATAGCTAAACAATTGAGAAAATTGGCTAAGCAAGGTAGGCTGATTCCGAGTATATCTGAAGGAGTCCAATCTCCAAAGGAGCTAAGTTCGGGTTCAGATTCGAATTCAGAGTCAAATTCTGAAAACGAAACCATGGCTGCTAGGACTTTGAAAGAGTTGGCTGCTCCTGATCTAAACCAACAGCCTTTGTGTATCCAATACCCTGCTTTAAATGTTGCTTTTGAGTTGAAATCTGGACTAATCCATTTGTTGCCTAAGTTTCATGGTCTTGCAGGTGAGGATCCACATAAGCATCTAAAAGAATTTCATGTTGTGTGTTCTAGCATGAAACCTCAAGGAGTTTCAGAGGATCAAATCAAGCTTCGAGCTTTTCCCTTCTCACTGAGGGCACAGCTAAGGATTGGTTGTATTACCTTCCTTCTAGATCTGTCAACTCTTGGAATGGGATGAAGTAGATATTTTTGGAGAAGTATTTTCCTGCTTCCCGTGCTGCCAACATAAGAAAAGAAATTTGTGGCATTCAGCAGTACAATGGAGAGAGCTTGTATGAGTACTGGGAGCGATTTAAGAAACTGTGTGCAAGCTGTCCCCATCATCAAATAAGTGAGCAGCTATTAATTCAATATTTCTATGAGGGACTTCTACAAATGGACCGCAATATGATAGATGCTGCTAGTGGAGGAGCTTTGGTTGACAAGACACCAGAAGAGGCAAAGAGGCTGATTACTAACATGGCAGCAAATTCTCAACAGTTTGGAATGAGAATGGATCACACTCCCATAAAGGTTAATGAGGTAAGTACATCTAACCTCGAGAAATAAATTTCTGATTTAACTTCTTTAGTGAGACAGTTGGCTGTAGGGAATATGCAAACTGTTAAGGCATGTGGAATTTGTTCGGGTTCGGGTCATGCTACTGATATGTGTCCTACGTTACAAAAGGATGAATCAATGCAACATGCTAATGCAGTAGGACATTATGGACAGCCACAACGCAGGTATGATCCCTATTCGAATACTTATAATCCAGGATGGCGAGATCATCCTAATCTGAGTTATGGGAATCAACCGGTGCAAAACTGATACCAGCAGCAAAGACCACAAGTAAATCAGTCACAACTGCCTCTACCTCCACCTCCCTCAAATCAAGGTATGTCACTTGATGAAATTGTTAAGGCTTTGGCTAACAATATCCAACAGTTTCAACAGGAGACCAAAAATAGCATTCAAAACATAGAGAGGCAGATTAGTCAGCTAACTTCATCTGTGAGTAAGTTGGAAGCTCAAGGTTCTGGAAAGCTCCCATAAAAAATAGTTATGAATCCTAGAGAAAATGCAAGTGTGATACTGTTACGGAGTGGGAAAGAAGTTGATAATCAGACTCCACATGAGCCAATAAAAAAAAAAGAGCAAGGAGAAAAAGAGTCTAAAGTTCCTGAAGTTAAGGTAAATACTGAACCTAATTTGAATAAGATTAATAATTCGGTTCTTCCTCCATTCCCATGCAGGTTGGCTAAAAATAAGAAAGAAGAACAAGAGAAAGAAATTTTGGAGACCTTCAGGAAGGTAGAGGTTAATATACCTTTACTTGATGCGATCAAACAAGTTCCCAAGTATGCTAAATTCCTTAAGGAATTATGCACTACAAAGCGCAAGTTGAGGAATAATGAGAAGATCAGTGTGGGGGAAAATGTGTCAGCATTAATTCAGCAAAAATTACCCCCTAAGTGTAAGGATCCAGGTTCGTTTTCTATTCCCTGCAGAATAGGTGATTCTAAATTTGAACGTGCAATGGCAGATTTAGGAGCATCTATTAATGTTATGTCAAATTCAGTTTTTCAAACTTTAAATTTGGGTCCTTTGAAAGAAACCAGTGTCATTATTCAGTTAGCTGATCGTTCTAATGCTTACCCATTAGGAGTAGTTGAGGATGTGTTGGTGCAGGTTGGAGAATTGATTTTTCCTGCAGATTTTTACATTCTGGATATGGAAGATAGTGTTCCCACATCAAAGTCAGCTTTGATTTTGTTTGGAAAACCTTTCCTAAGGACTGCCAAGACAAAAATCGATGTGGATGATGGCACCCTAACTATGGAGTTTAATGGAGAGACTGTCAAATTTAATAGCTTTGATGTCATGAAGTATCCTGCTGATGATCATTCTATCTTTTCTATTGATGTTGTTGATACAATTGTGCAGGATGTTTTTGAGTTAAGCATGAAGGATGAGTTAGAAGTGGTGATTAGTCAAGGAATTCAAGAAATTAGTACCAATCAACCATTAAGTGTAGAGGTTTAAGAGGCAGTAATGGCATTGCAGTCATTACCTCCTGTTCAAAAAAGGTATGAAGTATCAAAGATTAACTTACCTATATCTCACACAAAATTATTACCCTCTGTGGTGCAGGCACCAGCTCTTGAACTCAAGCCTTTACCTGAGCATTTGAAGTATGTTTACTTGGGAGACAATGAGACACTTCCAGTTTTCATCTCAAGTAATTTAACAAAGATTGAAGAAGACAGATTGACTAGGGTTCTGAGACTACACAAGGAAGCAATTGGATGGACAATAGCTGACATCAAAGGTATAAGTCCATCAGTGTGCATACACAAGATTTTACTGGAAGATGAGGCTAAACCAAGTAGAGAAGCTCAAAGGAGATTGAACCCACAGATGATGGAGGTTGTGAAGAAAGAGATTTTAAAGCTACTGGATGCAGGAGTTATTTACCCAATTTCAGACAGCAGATGGGTAAGTCCAGTCCAAGTAGTGCCAAAAAAATCGGGAATCACTGTGGTAGTGAATCAAGATAATGAACTTGTTCCAACAAGGATTCAAAGTGGATGGCAAATGTGCATAGATTATCGTAAGCTGAATTCAACAACAAGGAAGGACCACTTCCCACTGCCATTCATTGATCAGATGCTTGAGTGGTTAGCAGGTAAGTCTTATTTCTGCTTTCTCGATGATTTTTTTGGATATAATCAAATTGTGATTGCACCAGAGGATCAAGAGAAGACTACCTTCACTTGCCCTTTTGGAACTTTTGCTTTTAGAAGGATGCCCTTCGGGCTTTGTAATGCACCTGCCACATTTCAGAGATGCATGATAAGCATATTTTCATATTACATTGATACTTGCATTGAGGTATTCATGGATGATTTTGCCGTGTATGGTGATTCATTTGATGCATGTTTACATCATTTAACTTCTGTTCTTGAGAGATGCATTAAGAAAAATCTTATTTTGAACTATGAGAAGTGTCATTTTATGGTGGAACAGGGGATTGTTTTGGGTCATGTTGTCTCTAATAGGGGTATTGAGGTGGACAAATCTAAAATTGATCTAATTGTGAACTTACCCTACCCCACAACTGTGAAGGAAGTACGCTCTTTTCTTGGTCATGCAGGTTTCTATCGCAGGTTCATTAAGGATTTCTCTAAGATAGCATTGCCTTTGTCTAGACTCTTGCAAAAAGATGTCCCTTTTGAGTTCAGTGAAGAGTACAAGGAGGCTTTTGACAAATTGAAATCTGCATTGACATCACCTCCTATTATCCAGGCTCCTGATTGGACTATACCGTTTGAAATTATGTGTGATGCGAGTAATTATCTAGTGAGAGTAGTTTTAGGGTAGCGTGTTGGGAAGCTCTTTCATGTGATTTATTATGCATCCAGAACATTAAATTCAGCTCAGCGCAATTATTCTACTACCGAAAAAGAGTTTTTGGCTATAGTTTTTGCTTTAGACAAATTTCGGTTATATTTGCTTGCTTCTAAAATAATTATCTTATCTGATCATGCAGCATTGAAGTATCTCTTGGCAAAGAAGGAAGCAAAACCAAGGTTAATTAGATGGATCCTTCTGCTGTAAGAATTTAATCTTCAAATCAAAGATAAGAAAGGAGCTGAGAACCTGGTAGCAGATCATTTGAGCAGGTTAGTGACACAAGAAGATCCAGTTCCTTTGCATGAACTTTTTCTTGATGAGCAGTTATTTAAATTGCAAGGTATGATCCCTTGGTATGCTGATTTGGTGAATTATTTGGTTACTAAGGTTGTGCCTTTTGATTTGAGTAGAGCTAAGAAAGATAAATTGAAAAGTGAGGCCAAGTATTATGTGTGGGATGACCCGTATTTGTAAAAATTTTATTCATATCAAATTATTAGGAGATGTGTTCCTGATAATGAGATTCAATCTATTCTTGCATTCTGTCATGCCTATGCATGTGGAGGTCATTTTGGACCCAAGAGAACAGGTAAAAAAATATTAGATTGTGGTTTTTACTGGCCCACTATATTTCGTGATTCATATTTGATTTGCAAAAATTGTGAACAATGTCAAAGAATAGGAAGTTTAACCCATAGGAATGAGATGATTCAGAATCCAATACTTGTTTGTGAGATTTTTGATGTGTGGGGTATTGATTTTATGGGTCCATTTCCTTCTTCTTTTGGCTTTGTTTATATATTACTTGCTGTTGATTATGTTTCGAAATGGGTGGAAGCCAAAGCCACCAGAACTGATGATTCTAAAGCTGTCGTAGGTTTTATCAAGTCAAACATTTTTAGCAGGTTTGGAGTTCCTAAAGCTATAATCAGTGACCGGGGCACACATTTTTGTAATAGAACTGTTGAGGCATTGTTGAGGAGATATGGTGTTTTCCATAGAGTATCTACAGCTTATCACCCTCAAATAAGTGGGCAAGCAGAGGTGTCTAATAGAGAGATCAAGTCTATTTTGGAAAAAACAGTGAAACCAAATAGAAAAGATTGGAGCCTTAGACTTGATGATGCATTGTGGGCCTATAGGACTGCTTATAAGACACCAATAGGTATGTCCCCCTTCAGATTGGTATTTGGTAAGTTGTGTCACCTTCCTGTGGAGTTAGAACATAAGGCTTATTGGGCTATTAGACAATGTAATTTGGATTTGGATACTGCTGGTGTGGAAAGAAAATTTCAATTGCAGGAATTAGAGGAAATTTGACTTGAGGCTTATGAGAACTCTAAGATCTATAAAGAAAAGACCAAGGCATTCCATGACAAACTAATTCTAAGGAAGCAGTTTGTGGTTGGGCAAAAAGTTTTATTGTATAATTCCATATTGAAGCTGATGCCTGGTAAGTTGCGTTCTTGTTGGATTGGACCCTTTGTTGTTACTAATGTGTTTCCTTATGGTACAGTTGAAATTCAAAGTTTAGGAACTAATAAGGTGTTCAAGGTTAACGGTCATAGACTCAAGCCATTTTATGAAGGGTTTCAGAAGCATATAGTAGAGTTCAAATTGAGTAACCCAATTTATGAGGATTAAGGAGATTTTCTGTGTCGAGCTAACGACGATAAATAAAGGCGCTACTTGGGAGGCAACCCATGGGTGGCTTGTTAGCCACAATCAAATTTGTTTTCTTTTCCTTATTTTATTTTAGTTTCTACTATTTTTTTTTCTTTTGCATTTGGGCTTTACATTGGGGACAATGTAAGTTTTAAGTGTGGGGGAGGAGAAATTTGTTGCTTTAATTAAAAAAAAATAATAAATAAATAAATAAAAATAAAAATAAAATTTGTTCTCATAAGCTTGATTTATGATTCTATATTAACTCTCGGAGAGAAGTGCTTTGTCAGTGAAATGACTTTTCTATTTTAGATTGAATTTTTGAAATTTTAGGCAAGATAATAGTAACTTTAATGATGGATTTTCTCTCTTCTCCATAACATATAGCAATTTTTTTCTGCATAAATCATTTAGGCTTGATTTAATGGATGGGTGTCGAATCTACAAGAAATTAAATTAACTAAAATTACTAACTATAAAATATTTTCAGTAGCAAATGGAAAGTCCAGGTCGAACCCTAGAGACTGAATTATTGGATTTTCGTGCACTTGTGTAATAGGAAATGGAAGAGACAAAGATTGGGGGGTTTTGTAATACAAAATCAGAAGAAATCAGAAATTCAAGAACTAAATATGAAAATCTCAATTTAAACAAACTTCAGTCCAAGGTAATTCGCATTCCAATGCATTGATTTGATCATAGACAAAAGAAATATAATTATCTCTTATTGAATACTTAACGTAGATTTACCAAACAGCGAGGTAAACCCTTGACTTCCCTATACTCATCAATTCGAGCCCAGCACTCTTATTGACTCTAATTATTAACTGAGTTGGTATTAAGCAATCCTCATCAAATTAATAATTGCTTTAAGAAAAGGAAGTAGTTAAGCTGAACAACAATTTATGAAGCATAAATCATTTAATCCACCCTATTGTTTCCTTAAGTTATTATCAAAAACTGGGATCATAATCAATAAATCCTAATTGCTACTTATGTTCAATCTTACACAACAATTACGGATTATGAAGATGAACTAGCAATTGATCTCATCAAACAATCAACTAATAGGCATTTTTAGCAAATCATTCAATAGATCGAAGACAAATAAATCAGAAAATAATAGATATTCAAAAAGACATAAATTAAATTAGGAACCTAGTCTCACAAATCAAGCAAAAGAACTTGAATCCCTTGAACTGAATAAAAACTTGGCCACTCATGGCTTACAGAAAAATAAAAGAAAAATAAAGAGAAATTTTAAAAGATGAATTGAGATGCTGCTGAATGATTTTGGAGGCGTCTCCATATCTCCCTCAGTCGGCTGCTATCTCTTCTATTTATAATAAATGGTCTAGGGTTAGGTTTTTAGAGTCTCTATCAAAAACTGCAACTGGAGCGAAATCAGGAATTTGACTGTCGACAGATACGCCGCCCGTGTATCACTACACGACCCAGGGCTGTGTAACTTACTGGAGCTAAATGGGCAAGTTTCGCATGGGCACAGAAAGTTACACGGGTCTCCAGGATTTACACGGGTCTCCAGGATTTACACGGTTCAATTTACACAGCCCGTGTACTTTGTATCAACAATGCTTCTCAATCCTTTGACATTTCCAAGCTTCTTTCCACACTATATTGCTCCGGAACTTCACCAAAACCCTGAAAAATACAGTAAGAGTCAAATTTCTCTATTTAACACAATTATTTTAATAACTCTCTAAACATGTGCCTAATAGATAACTATACTTAACCAACTGAATTAAACATAAAAACACATCAAAAACACTAAATGTGATGGGAGTAAAATTAATAAATTATGCACTTATCAATAATAAAGCTAGGGCTATCATTAAAGCCAAGCCACCAATAAATAAAGAGGAATTATAACAATTCCTTGGATAAGTGAACTATCTCAAAAGGTTCATCTTAAACCTGGTAGGCCAAATGAAGGAGTTTATGGACTTGTTGAAGTTGAAGAAGGAGGATGATTTTGTCTAGCTAGACAAGCATCAAATTGCTTTTGAGAAAATAAAGCAATGTCTAACCAAACCTCTTGTAATTATGACATCAAGTGAAGGCATGCCTGTCAAGCTCTACATTTCAGCTACAGAAGAGTTAATTAGGTGTTTTTAGCCCAATACAATGGTCAAGGCTTTTAATAGGCAATCTATTACCTAAGCAGGGTTCTTTCAGCCATGGAGATAAGATACTCTGCAATTAAGAAAATATGTCGAGCTCTTTACTTTACTTGTACCAAGTTGAGGCATTACTTGATCAAGCACTAAGTGTTCGAGATGTCCTAGACCAATTTGATCAAGTATATGCTATCAAGGCCACTCTTCACTGGAAGGGTTAGAAAGTGGGCCTTAGCACTAACAGAATTCTCTCTGGCCTATCATCCTCAGAAGGCAATCAAAGGTCAGGCATTGACAGATTTCTTAGTAGACCACCCTTACATGTATGTGATAGGGTTCAAAGGTGGTCTGTAGGTGAACGAGATTGAGATCAATTCATGGGTTCTAAAGTTTGACGATTCAAGTATAAATACATCAGTCGGAGCTAGAGTTCTTATTGAGTCTCTTATAGGGACTAAGATGGCCTTGTCTTTCAATTTGAATTTCAATTGCATAGATAATCAGGTGGAGTATGAAGCTTTATTAATTGGCCTAGAGATCTTAATAGAGTTGGAAGCAAAGTGAGTCAAAGTTATGGGAGATTCTAAGTTGGTGCTTCGATAATTATCAGGGGAATATAAATGCAATTGTATTACCCTGGCACCATATTTTGCAATGGCTATTTAGCTATTGGAAAGCTTCAAGGAGACATAGTTCGAACATCTTTCTCAAGAAAGCAATGTGGAGGCAAATGACCTAGCTTAGGCGGCCTCTAGTTTAAGGATTTTAAAAGATATAGCCTATCAGGTAGTGGTAATTGAGAAAAGGTGGCATCCATCAATTCATGAAAGAGGGATGTTGGCAGAAGTACTCATAATTAAAGAGGTGGATGATTAGAGGGTACCTTTCATTAAGTACCATAGTGAGCCTAACTTTAAAGCTCTTTGCATATTGAAGTTATTGGCTTTGCATTATCTGCTCTTGGAAGGTGAGTTGTTTAAAAAAAATTCTTTCATGGGTTACTTTTGAGATGTTTGGGAGTTAATGAGTTTATCAAAGTATTTTCCCAAGCTCGTGAAGGTATTTGTGGAGCTTATTAGGCTGGGATTAAGATGGGGTGACTGATTAGGAGGCATGGCTACTTTTGGTCATCTATATTAAGAGATTGTATCAACTATGCTAGAGGGTGCCAAGCTTGCCAAAAATATGGAGCTATTCAAAGAGTCCTAGCTTCAAACTTTTATAGCCTGTTCAAAGGATGCTCATTAGCAAGATTCATCCAGCTTCATCAAAGGGACATAACTGAATTATGGTGGCTACCAGCTACTTTTCAAAGTGGGTAGAGGCAATTCATCTGGTCAAGGCAGATTAGATAGACGTTATCAAGTTCATTATAGAAAACTTAATCAATCGCTTTAGAATTCTTGAGACAATCAGTACAAGTCATGGTACTATGTTCACTGAAAGTATGATTAGGGATTTCGCAAAAGATTATGGGATCAAGATGTTGTAATCTTCACCATACTATGCCCAGACCAATCGGTAGGCCGAGTCATCCAATAAGATCACTATTGGTATTTTAGAGTAGATGTTGGAGAATAAACCTAAGGATCAGCACCGCATTCTTTTAAAGACTTTATGGGCCTATAGGACATCTAAGAGGTTAAGTGCTGGAGTAAGTCTTTTCTCTTTGGTTTATGGTCATGATGTTATCTTGCCTATGTAAGTGGTAGTGCCATCCCTATGGTCAGCATGTTAGCATGGTTTGACTCTAGATAAGTATAATGAGGCTATGGCTATGGAACTTAAGGATTTGGATGAGACTAGAATGGATGCTTTCAACAGAATAGTGGCCCAAAAGAAGAGAGTAGCTTGGGCATGCAATAAAAAGCTAAAGAAGAAAAGCTTTATGGAAGGGGAGTTAGTGTGGAAGGTCATCTTGCCTCTAGGAACAAAAGACAAAGAATGGGGCAAATGGTCATGTAACATACCAAACTTTTGAGGTCTGAATAGTACCATTTTCAGTCAGTGAATAGTACTATTCAAAGCTAGTTTGAGGACTAAAAATGAAATGAAAATAAATTGAAATAAGAAGTATAAAAATCAAAGTGACTATCAAGTTATGGACTTAATCGGTATTATCGAAAAAGATTGACTATAACCCGATGAAGGGCATTTTGATCAATTCACTCTCAGAGTTGACTTTTGACCTAAATTTTAATTAAAGTGAGTGAAAATGAAATATTGAAAATGAATTAAAAATATGAAATGTGTATGAAATTTAATGAAAGGACACATAGGGAATTTAGTAAATTGTTATAAAAATTATAATTATAATTAAATTAAAAATTCAATAAAGTTGGATAATTATAAATAGATGAGATAAAATGCATTAATTAAAAAGTCATCTTCTTCTTCCTAATCCTCTTGGCCGAACCACTCCTCCTTGCTTCTTCCACCATTTTTGTCATCTTCAAGCTTTAATTCCCTTAGTTTTCTACCATATTTCCCATAGCCACCAACATAAAAACTTGCTATTAGACCTTGGTAGAGTGATTGGGAGCAAAAGAAGTGAAGAATCTTGAAGTTTTAGTAAGCTTAAAAAGTGGTCAAGTGAGGTTAGTGCTACTTCTAGCCTTCTTCCTTCTTCTACTAATGAAATTAAGTTAAATGGTGAGGGAATTGCATGAGAAATGGTGAGGGAATTGCATGAGAAATGGTGAGGGAATTGCGTGAGAAATGATGAGAATGATGCATAAATGGAAGGGCATAAATTCGGCCAGGTTTAAGGTAGGGAGAATTTGAGTGGTTTGATTCAATTGAATATGCCTACTAATGTTGTTAGATGTGTATACATGATTTGGAATGTTGGTACTTGCATGAGATTATAAATTGTGAAGTTAGGGTTTGGTGGAATTAGGGTTTTTATGCCATGAAGTGCAATTGATGTGTTGAGGTGGTATAATGACTAATTGATGTGTATATTAATGAGAAATGAAGTTGGTTGGTGAGAAGAATTAATGAATTAAAGATGTGGTTAATGTGCTGGAATCTAGACAGCTTGTGTCTAGTGTACTTGAATGCCTATAAGTTGAGTTACATAGCTCCAATTAGTGTGAAACCAATTGGAGATTAAACCTAAGACATAATACCACAATTTTCATGAAGATAGTCTGCCCAGAAAATGACCATAAGTTACCCTAATTAAGCCTTGAATCCGAAATGGTAATTATGGACCGGGGTAGAATGACTAAATGAACAGTACTTAGTAAATTAGTCATAACTCACTCTAGGAAACTCTAATTTAGGTGATTCTTGAACCTATGGAATTCTGAGAGATAGGAGAACATTTCATATGAAGAATGTAAAGCCAAATTATGAACCTAATTCAACTAAATTTCTAGATAAATTTGGTCCAGAAACCTGCCCTAAATTTTGGACTGAACCTGGAAAATGTGAGGAATTGATCAACTGACCAGTTTTGGTAAAAATGCTATAACTCAAGCTACAAATTTTCAAATGTAGTGATTCCAAAGTCAAAATTCTCATAAGACATAGAACTACAACTTTTGTGTTTTGACTAGAACCCAGATCTTAAGGCAACTTAGGGAAATTGTTAGAACAATTTAGAAATGGAAATGCTGGAATTCCTACAATCCAGCAAATTTGCCTTATGACCTCCAAATGGTTATCAGGCCATAGCTTTCTCTACAAAACTCCAATTGAAGTAATTCAAAAAGAT
This sequence comes from Hevea brasiliensis, assembly GCF_030052815.1. Classification (NCBI taxonomy): domain Eukaryota; kingdom Viridiplantae; phylum Streptophyta; class Magnoliopsida; order Malpighiales; family Euphorbiaceae; genus Hevea; species Hevea brasiliensis. The sequence continues at coordinate 2,954,031 of NC_079507.1, forward strand.
TTGGAAACCTAAGACAAAGGCCTAAAACCTTGTTTTAGAGATCTGAAGCAAATTCTGAACCTAGGGTGCTCGGATATTAATTGCAAAATTTGGTGAAATTCTAGAAAATAAAGAAAGAGTAGGGTTTAGTACCCTGGAACAACACTCAGTAATTTAACTATAACTTGAGCTTCAAAACTTCAAATTTAATGAATTAAAATGGGAATTGAAGATAAAATATAGGGGAACAACTTTCATGAAGAAAGTGAGGCCAAACTGATTCTACATCTTGGCCAAATTGCTAGAGAAAATAAAAGCATCAATTCTGGAAATTCATGAAACTTTCACAAATGAATTGAAATGAGATAAGTGCTAGACCTAAATGGTTTGTTGACCACATGAACATGTAAGTGGGACTTATGTTCCCACTATGAATAGAGTACTAATGCTATGAAGTATGAAAAACACAAAGTGATAAAATATTGAGAATTATGAACACATAATGATACAAATTTGCCCTTGTATGCCTAGACATTAGAGTATGGGTTAGATCGATTAGCATGCCAATTAGGGACTGTAGATGCAGTACTGCCCATAGCTTTTGAGCCTACTTCATGGATGATCATTGATAGACAATGTATGTCTGATATAATTATCCTTCTGGCTTTATGCTTGCCCGCTGGCTTTATGCCTGACATGCTTTACTGGCTTTTATGCCTACCCGTTGGCTTTATGCCTGACATGCTTTACTGCCTTTTATGCCTGCCGACTGGCTTTATACCTGACAGATGTATACCAGATAGACACATGGGGTATCTAACTAGTATACTCCCATGTATCCAATCTTAACAGTTTGTTATAGGTTACTTGGGAATTGTAATGAATTAAGAAGATTTGATATCCAACGAATAAATGGAAAAGATCCAAATGAACTAAATAGTTCCTAAAGATCACAAAAAATGTTTAATGACTCATAATTAATAAAAAAGCATTTCTTTGATGACACTACAACAGGAAACATTTATTTTCATTTTATTAATGCACCACTAAGCAATATGCTTAGCGTGATGGATTTTCCCTAACGTAGGTATTGGAGACAAAGTCCAGTAGAGGCATTGGACTGAGAGTGGAGATCTGATCTACAGAAGTGTTATGTCACCTCATCACTACATTTTGGTAGGGCCCATGAGCTCTAGGAATTTTGACTTGTATATTGTAATTAAACATCCATTTTGTAATGTAAATTCTAAACTTGTATAATGATTTGTAAATTATATAGATCAATAAATTTTGTAAATTTCATGTATGGAATGAGTTTGCAAATTTAAAATGGAACAAGATGGAAATGTTATGAATGAAGATGATATATGATTTGAAATTTTTGGAAATTGATGATGGAAATTGGGATTGATATGGATTTATTTAAACAAGTAATTAATTTAAACCGGGCAAATGTTAATAAACAAGGGAAACTCTGGCAGTTTCTTCATTTAAATATTATAAATTTAATCAATAATGGAATTAAAACTACTAATGAATAAAGCAAGATAAGATAAGGTGCTCCGATACATTATGTGATGTTTTTTGCTTGGCTACACTGTAGATCGGGTGAGGGGTGTTATAGGTCACCCACTAGGAGCAAAGAATGGGGCAAATGGTCACCCACTGGGAGGGACCATTCCAGGTGCATACAGTGTGGAAACATGATGCATACTGGATAGCTAGCCTAGATGGAGTTTCCAACAAAAAGTGCTTCAATGGGCGCTATCTCAAGAGGTACTACGCTGGTATCTTAGAGATGGAATGATCTAAAGCTCAAGAAGAAATGGATCAAGGCCATTAAAGGTGGCCTACATAGGGCTAGCCTTAAGGCCACCAGGTCTATAGAATCATTAAAGTTAAGGTAATAGTACAGTTGGAAGAGTTTACAGAAGTTGTTCTACTATTCCTATCATGCACAGACAAATCAGACAAAGCATGCAGAAGGGCTTTGTAGCCTGTTGGGTACCTATTAAAAATCAGTTCACATAAGGTGAGTAATGGCACATCAAAGGGCTCAATCTTATCAACAATCAGCAATCACAAGTAAAGGGCTTAACCCTACTCAATAGTTCATAGTAAAAATAATTAGGGCTCAGCCTATCAATCAATAAAATCAAGTTTAAACTTAAAAGTCAAACACATGACTGTACAAATCTGAAATAGAGATTGAAAAACAAAAACAAGTGTGTCAAAAAGGTGGACTTCAATACAATCATAAGAAGCTGACATCAAAGAAGTCTGGAGGTAATCCCAATGCTCAATGTGCTCTTTCTCCTTTATTTGGATAAATGTTGCCTCTGTGAGAGCCACTCCTTAACTTATTGGTAATTAGAGCTCAAAGATGTTAAGCCATGGAGATGAGTTTCTTCTTCTGACTAAAACCTGGTCTTGTTGACCAACTTAGTCATAGTGTCAAGAGCCTCAACAAACTCTTTTTGCAATTTTATAATGAGCTTGGCTATCTTTTTTTCTTTGGCCTGAAGTTTGGTTCTTAGCTGAGCAGCTGTGTCACTATAAGCAAGGATAGTGGCTTTTTCTTTTTCAGCCATATCGTTGCAATCTTGGAACTTTTTCAATTATCATTCCAAAGAGCTATCCTTATAAGTGACTACTTGATAGCTCTTAAAGATATGTGCCAAATCTATTTGAATATTTCACAGGCGGGCTCGATCATTGTCAAATAAGGAAGTTTGAAATAAATGTGCAATCAAACTATCAGTATAAGTAAGATCATCAGTAGATAGTCAGTCTAAAGGCAAAGCCAAAGTTGACAAAGGTTCTCCTGAGCTTCCAGAACCTCAACTAGATCAGGCATAGGGTCTAAGGATGGTGAAGTAACTACTGAAGTGGACAGGAATAAGAGATTCAATCTGGCCAATGGACTCTCAAACTTGGACAACTCTAGTAACTTAAAGGCTAATTATGGAAAGAAAGGCATCATCTAGACCTGAATAAAAGCACAATTAGCATCTAATTGTAGCATCAAAAAATGAACAAAGCAAAGAAGATACCTGGGGGGTAGTGGCAGTAGAGCTTAAAGGATCCTTTTTGGGACTCTTGCTAAGTTCATAAGTTAGCTCTATAGGATCTTTCTCAACAGATGTAGAATCAGACACTAGTACTTTAGCCTAAAGCATGGCATGGATTTCTCTTACAAACTTCATTAGGCTGTCATTCTAGCTAATAAAAGGTCAAACATTAGAAAATGCAGGTGTAGCTGGTAGCTTCACAACTGAGATATCTGATGGAGCCCGAGGGTTCTATACTAGACTACCACATCCCCTACTGTTAATAGTCTTTGATAAGGTTACTCTACCTGGAGGTGATTCCCTGTGATGCAGAGAGATCACTAGGGAGGTGAGGTAACCTTAGCAAAACTCTGTGGCATGTTAATCTTAACCTCGGTTGGAATGACAGTTGGCTTTGCCTTCTTTGGGGGTGGAGAGTTTGATGCATGACCTTTAAGAACATGGTTAATACATAATAATAAAAAATTAGTTAGAAACAGAACAATTTTGAGCCATACCTAATTGGGGAATGAGGAAAGCTTCTGCCTAGATCTTCCACCATTTAAAGAACTTAAAAGTACAGCCAAGAGCCCAAGTAGGCATGTCATTAGCAGAATGTGCTTAAGTGTTCTCTAGACCTCACTGGTCACATGATGGACGTCATCTGCTGAAGTCCATCTCTTCCTATTAGCAAAGGCTGGCCTACCAGGCAATAAATAGGAAGGTAAGGGACAACTGTAACTTATCCCAGCTAACGTGCAAACAAGTAGGGAAAATATAGCTTATGGCCTCAAGGGGAAGCACGAGACTAGCTGATGGAAACTCCAATATGTAGACACTGGTTAATGACAAATCTGACCCATACCTCAATAATAGTGTTAATAACTAAGCCAGTAATAGCCCTCATGACATCAAGATCTAGATAACAAACCTAGTCAGCATGGTTAGTGAATAGATAAAACTACTATACTAGATGGTCTGTGTCTAAGGACTGAAAGAAGTGGATTAAGTCTGAAGGTCTAAGTGCAATCCGACAGCTAACTACAACTATACTATATGAGGAGCAGTATGGTAGGACAATGTAAGAAGACAATCGAAGATCAAGAAAGTAGTGGAGAGCCTAGAGCTAGAGTAGCCACAATATGCCATGTCCACCACCAGAAGTAGCATTATTTCTGACCAATGAGCCCAAAGAGGAGTACAGATGGCCCAGTGACATCTCACCAAGGTTTAAAGGTATGCCATTAACTAGTGCTTTAGCTATGGGTAACAACTCAAAGGATGGTCTAATTGAAGATGGGCAGAAGATGAACTTACTAATGAGTCCCACTGGAAGAGGACACTTTCTTCATCAGTAATATCTCCTTTCCAACATTAAGTGAGATAAAGTTGACAAAGGATGTCCCAGATTTTTCGGTGGGTCAGGTAGATACCAACTTAGTAGCTAGAGCTAGTGAAGTCTCTCCATGGATAAGTAGGCTAGTAAGAGCTACTACATCTCTTAAAATAACAAACATGGGTCCTGGTGGAAGTATCAAAGAGTTACAATATCAGGACTAGAATGGCAATAGAGCAGTTAGTTGTAATTCATCATAGATAATATCGACCAAGCTCAAGTCTATTAGCCTCATCAAGTGCATATCTTTCCAAATTTGCTCATATTTGGGGTGAAGGTGATCAACCGACTCTATTTAGCCATCATGTATTTAGGGGCAAGATTTCATGAAACTGAGGTCTCAGAAAGCAGTCTATTTGCCTAAAAGAATTTCATATGAGCTAGACAGTGGGTAAGGTAGAACATATTTAGCAGTTTTATCAGAAGTGGCAATTGGGCCAAGGTAAGAACCAAAAGGAATGAAAGAAGTGACAATGGTGGCTCTCTTGTGGCATGAACATGGAAAGGATAAGGTGATGGTGACTATAGTACACTTACCCTAGGTCATTTAGAATAATATTAATAACTAGTGGTGGATCGATTTGATGGTTAGATGGGCTCGTGGAAAGAAGTTTAGCTGTGGTGATCTGTGAAAAGCAATGGTTAGCTCATAAAGAAAGCATGCAAAAAGTAAGTCATGATGCTAAAGGACTTACTAGAGGTACAATAATTGGCAGTACTGAGAATAGGGAGTTGGTGCCTTGTGCTGCCTATAAATAAATTGAGTTGTGTAAAAAAAAAAAAAAAGAGATCAGTGTCATACCTGAGAAAATGAAAAAGATCTCCTAGTTGGAGCAAATGGCACAAAAGTAAACAAAGGAGTCACTGCAAGCAAAGTCAAGTCACAATGTCACACCCTACACCTCGTAAGATGTAACATGCTCCTGTAGTACACCTAATGAATTACCGTACTTCGCCTACCGGTAACTCATTAAATACTACAAGGAATTTTAAAACAATTTTTGTTCATTTTTAAATTGGTGGGTAATTTTTTTTTTTTAGATATTGAAAACCTTTATTTAAAGTCCAAACATAAATCAAATTTTTGGATATTTAAAATCTCTGCAATTTTGACAAAAGTTTCAGTAGAGTGCCGTTTTTTATTTTGAGAAAATAGTTCTTCAAAACCTGAAAAGCAAGACACTCCTAATATATTTCTCAACCACAACTCTATTATTCAATTTCATTTCACAAATCAGCGCAAGCAACTCAATACACAGTTTAAATTAAATCAAACATTGAAACATCTCATTAAGGTAACAAAATTAATATTTACATTCATTGGAGCATTTAAAATTTAGTAGTACAAAACTTTATAAGTACATAAAATCTCAAGATAATATAACAATAATTTGTATTTGATTACAGTCCAAAAATATATTACAAAAGAGTTGATACAACTGCTCAAATGAAATTACATACATATAATTACAGAATTGCATCAAAATCCAATATACAAGGGTATACCTATGATATACCCGAAGATAGTTTCACAGTGTCTTTCAGTAATCTCGCTCAGCTGCTTTATATTTTCTTTCACCTGCGATAGCATACAAAGCTATCGCTGAGTGGTGAACTCAGTGGTGCACAAACTAATAATTTAAAACTTAATACAATTTATGCTTTGACAACTCATAACAAATAAAAATTTAAAATTTCTAAATTCTTCAAAATTCATGCAAATTATTCATTTGAATAATATTTTGATCAAATAGTAACTATTTATCTACATTTCTTTTAAATCATGAAACAATGCAAAAATTTTGAATCATTGACAAATTATTTATTTCAACCACGATTTATCAAACTATGCATAATTTAAAGGGCGTTGCCAATAATTCACACAGTTGGACCTATGACACAAAATTCATAATAGATGCCGTGTTGTACATCACGACATTTCAAACTCTCCCAATAACTGAGGCTAAAAGGAAGGAACAAAGACTAGCTAGTATATATGAGTACTCATCCAAACTCTTTCCCAACTAATAAGCCAGAGAGGAAAGAACTCACCCCATCTAGTGGAGAAGATATCTCACTAGACAAGCTAATGAGAATTCAAAACATATTGCCATGTCAACTGTGGTTTCAAATCATATTCAAAACAATTTATATTTACAAAAGTGTTTACAAACCATTAACATATTTAATCATTATAAATTCATGCTCAAGGTTGGCAACACATCAAACTTAAAATTTACAATCCTCAAACCCATGCAATAAATCCTTAAATGCATAAGAAAATTTACATTTAATTTATAAAATTTTATTCAATAAGTTAAAATTCTCAACACAATAAAAATCATAAATCATACAATAAACTTGTTCAAATCAATTTGGAAGTGAAAAATAATAAAAGAGTTAGTTATGCACAAACCTCTTATCTAGGCTTGTCTTGGTTCAATTCTTCCTCCTTCATTGGAGGGCTCCTTTCTCACTAAAACACATAACTAAAGTGTTTCAATATCTGTTCAATTTATTTCCAATTAATAAATTTAATAATTAAAATTTATATACTTAATTTATCCCATAAAATTGAGTCCTTTGTACTTAGTATAATTGTGGCTACAATTCATTTGACCATTTGGTTAAAATATTGACTTTTTCACACTAATTAGATATGATAATTCTAATTACACCCACATACCACATTTTGAGTCATATTTTTGTTAGCATTGATTGCCAAATTCAATTCAAAGCCTATTAGGGTTAAATCTCAAAATTTCAGTTTTGAGTTACTTATTTGTACTGTTCCATTGGTCTATCTACAGTAGAAATTTGGCTAAGTATCCTTCATCAAAGTTGTTCCTTATTGTCTTATCTTTAATTTCCTTTTTGAATCACTCCATTTGGAGTTTTGTAGCCTAAGATATGGCCATTTGAACATGGCTGGCCGGATTGGTTTAACCCAGATTTTCTGGGCACCTAAGTGGTTCTGGCAGTTTTAGACCATTAACTTTGGGTGGCAAAATGACTTAGTTATGGACAGAATTTGAATTAGTGCTCTTCATGAAAGTTGTAGTACTATGTCATAGCTTTCTAATGGTTTAAAAATTAGGTCATTTGGACCTTCCTAGACCAAGTTATGGCTAAATGAACAAATTCATTTGGTCATTTTTTTACAGTGGCAGTGTGCCAATTTCAGGTTTAACCTAATTGTTCACTAACTTATAGTCACTTTCTGGGCATGATTTCTACATGAAAAATGTGTCATTATGTGTCTATTTTCATCTCCAATTGGAGTGTCAGAATTACAATTTTGGTCCCTGAAAGGGACCTAGGTCATGCTGCCTGTAGATTGACCCTCTCCAATCCGAATTTAAACTTGTTTCCAACAATTCATACACACCACAAATGGTCACAATTGACCATTTCTCAACTCAAATAAGGTCAATAACATCATTTGGCTAATTCTCAAATTTTTCTTCAATTTTTCACATGCTCAAAACCCTAGCTACACACAAAGCTCTATCCAATGCAATTTAAAGTGTGTATTCATGTTCTACACACCTAATTCACCTCAAATAGCCATTCAAAACCATCAAACTCATTCATATCAAACCCTAACTCTAGCTGGACAAATTTTATGTTTGGTTCCTCAACAATTGTTTTTGTTTGATTTTAAGTTAATTTCTAAGTTACCTACACCAAGAACACAAATATTAAACAATAAATTTTCAATTTAAACTACTAACCTTAACTTTGAAATGCAACTCTTCAATTTCTTCCTTTTCTTCTTTTCTTTCCTTCCTCTAAAGCTTCCTCAAGTTGAACTAACAAGTTTTTATGATTTATTTTGGGGTCAAAGTGGGTTGAGGTGGTTGGAAGAAAGCTTGAACTCAAGCTTTAATGGTGGTTTTTCAATGGAGAGGAAGATGTGGGGCGGCACACATTTAGGAAGAAGACCAAAATGAGTTTTTTTTCTTTTAATTTGTTATTTTTATGTGTATTTTCACTTAATTGACTTGGTCAATTATGGTAGGAAAATTAAAATTATATTTTGACATCATAATGATGTCATAAAGGTGATGTAAGGTGATGTAATAAACTTTTTCCTTTTTCTTTTTCTTTTGCATTTATTTTTTTCCATTAGTTCAATTTAATTCTCGATCCCAAAATTTTCTTTTCTCCAATTTTATTGGACAGTTAGGTCAGGAGTCAACTCTAGGGGTGAATTGACCAAATTGCCCCTCGCTGGTTTAATCCGGTTTGCAAGTTATTCAATATTTCTTCTAGATCCCTGACCTAATTATTTGACTACTTAACAATTCTTTTCTGTGATTTTCTCTTTTCCACTGTGTTCGCAATAGTCCTAAGGACCGCAGTATCACATTTTACGGTTTCGAAATTTGAGTTTAGACTAACCTCGCTGTCATTCCCGAGGAGGTCACCCATCACTGTGACTTTCGGCTCATTTAACTTTTTATGTTCTGTTTTTCTTATTTATACTTAATTATTTAGCAATTACTAATTATTTGCATTCAGGACTTATCTAAGTGTCTTAGACGTAGTTTTAATTCCCTTAATTGTCCGGACCGACACCGGTCACCGAAACAGTAGAATACATAGACTGCTTTAATATAGGGGTGTTACACACAACAAGTTCACTGCAAGTAAAGAAAGTTTGGGGAGGCACCTGGAGTGATAGTTATGGTAATGAGTGACATCAACATTCCCATAATTGTGAAGGAGGGACTTGAAAGTTCATGAAAAGTCAACACAATAAAGGCAAGTAGAGCAGGACAATGATGCTCATTGGGTTTGATGGATGAAGGCTTGTCTATACTGGCAAACACTGGGTAGAGAGGAGTTTGTTAAGGGTACTAGTGGAATGCCAACCCAATCCTAGCTGTGAAAGTTAAGCACAATCAACAATGGAGTTTGAAAGGCATCTCTTATTGCCCTAAAATTTCTTTGTTTCAAAGATTTTAGCTATGCTAAATCAATTTTTGGTGAGCAAGCTAAAATGCCAGCAAGAAGTGAGTTCTTGATAAAATATGTGTGTGCTCTATGTGTTAAAGTTGAATGATTGGAAATGAGTTTAGGCATCCAAGTTGAATTGCAATGTGGCTTGAGGTTTAGATTTTTAGCATTGGGTATGTGTTCTATGAGATTGCCTTACTAGTATTTCTTGAAAATATCCTTGGGTTTTACATGAGGATTTCTTAGGATGCATTAATTGTTCCTTTTTTGTGGAATGATTTTTTATGGTGGAGGTTTTGTAATTTAAGTTGGTACAAATTGACTAAATTTTGGTAACATAAAGTAATGAGCTTTAAATGTTTGTGCAAATTTGGTAGTGGATTGGTACAAAATTTAGTGGAAGACAGTTTGGGAAATAGTGAAGGACATTTATGGTGTGTGAAGTAAAAGTCAAGTTGGTACTGTTGTGCGAGAATGTTTTTATAGTTTGTCCATATTGGCAAGCAATAAAATTGATGTTAATACCACATGTCAAGTTTGCAATTATTTAGTCCATAATTTCTCAAAAAGGTAGCAAAGTGTCAATTTATGTAGTGGATACCAGTTTACGATGAGCAAGAAAATTAGTGTTATAAGTTGGATTCTAGTACTACAAAAATTTTGGTAGCATTTTCTTATACAATTTGTTGTGCCAAAATTTTCTTAATACTGTAAAGGGTCACAATCAAGTCCACAAACCACAAATAATCAATATGCTATTCAAAGTCTGTAAGTTTCTAGGTCACATAGTTTAGGAGTTCAACATGTCATTAAGGTTTTCTTAATAGTCAGAGGTTTAGAAAAATTCACAGAAGCTCAATTTACTAGTATCATTCATCAAATACATGACATAGACAAAAATCATGTAGTACAGTGTGCATTACTTAAAAAATTATGATACTCCAAATTTATCAGTTTTATTCAAAGGTAAGCTACCCAAAAATTTTGTGATACTCTAGTTCTATCTTTCCCATTAAATTCTTTACCCAAAAAATTCCAATACCAAGGTTTATCAATTTCTATTAATTTTTCATTAGTCAAAAAATTTTGATACCCACATTCATCAATCTTGTCAATTCTGTTCATTACCCAAAAAATTTTGATACTAAAAAAATTTGTGCAATCCCATTAAATTGATCAACCATAAATTTTTTGATACTCAGAATCATTCAATTTCATACTAACAAATCAATCAATAGCTTGTTACCCAAAAACTACTGATACATCAGAAATTGCTAAAATTCTCAAAGAATGCGTACCTTTTTGTTATGCTTTCTCTTTTCTTTTCCTTCTCTTTGCTTTCTTTTCTTTTCTTCCTTTTCTTCTCCCTTGTCGTGCCGCCATTGCCTCCTCCTTCCTTCACCTTTTGTTGCCTCTTTCTTCTTTGGTCAGCATTCCTCTTTCCTCTCCCTTTGGTGGTCGACAAAATTGGTTCCTTGGATGCTCTCCTTGCCATCAATGGTGGTGGGATGGCTTTGTGAGGTTTTGATTTGGATGAGAGAATGGTGAAGGATTTTGAGAGAAAATTGGGATGAGTTATGTTTGATTAGGAGGGAAATTGAGAGAAAAATTATGAGATTGAGAGAGTGAGAAAGAGAGATCGATGGAGAGTGACAGACAGATGATGAGAGATTGAGAGGGAGGGAGAGAGAGAGGCTAATTAAGAGAGTGAAAGATAGTGTGTGTGGTGTGTTTTGATGATTCGAATATGTGTGTGCGTAACACCCCCGTTGCATAGCCTGGTAGATTTCACTGTTCCGGTGACCGGTGTTGGTTCGGACAATTATTGGGATTAGGGCCACACCTAAGACAACTTGAGAAGCCATAAACATAAATAATTAGTAATGTTTAATTAGTTAACTACAAATAAGAAAAATAGAACATAAGAGGTTAAACGAGCCGAGAGTCACAGCGATGAGTGACCTCCTCGGGAACGACTGCGAAGTCGTTTTAAACTCAAATTTCGAACCGTAAAAAGTGACGCTGCGGTCCTTAGGACCCTTATGGACACAGTGGAAAATAGAAAATCATGAAAAAAAAAACTGTTAAGCCAGTCAAATAATTAGGTCAGGGAGCCGAAAGAAATATTGGATTATTTGCAAACCGGGATGAACCAGCGAGGGGCGATTTGGTCAATTGACCCCGAGAGCTGACTCCTGGCCTAACTGTCAAATAAAATCGGAGAAAAGAAAATTTCGGAATCAAGAATTAAATTAAAGAACTAATAGAAAAAAATAAATAGAAAAAAAAAGAAAAGAAAGAAGTTAGAAAAGTCAAAGGTGATGTCATAAAAGAATTAATTAAGTGAATTATTTAATTGGACTTTTTGTGGTCTTCCATACACTAAAATAAATAAAGAAAAGAAATGAAAAAAATCAATTTTGGTCTTCTTTCTTCCCTTTTGCCGTCCCATTCCTCTCTTCCCACTCCTTCACCATATTTCACCATTGTTAAGGGAATAAAAGCTTGAATTTCCCTACCTTAACCTATAAATTCACAAAGTCTCCACACAAAAATTTCTCCTTACATGTTGAGAGAGCATTAGAGAGTAAAAAAAGAAGAAGAAAGACTTGAAGAAAGGGGAGCCTAAAAATCCTCCAAGCAAGGTTAGTATATTAAACTCCTTACTTTCCATTTTAAATGCATAATTAGTGGTTGAAAGTGAGCTTAGAACTTGATTAAATGAAACAAACATGGGAGAAGGACCAAACTGAAATTTGGGCAGCTTGAGAGGAGTATGATTTACATGAATTTGATGCATTAGAATAAGTTTAAAAGTTTTGATTAGTGAATGGTTAAGGTTAAGTGCACTAGTTGTGATTTAATGCATGAGAGGGAAGAGCTAGGGTTTGAATGTTAGGGGTTTGAGGCAAAATTTAGGAGAAATGCATAAATGACATGTTTAACCTATTGTGAAATGAAATAATGGTCAATTATGACCAAATAACTTGTGTGGGAATGATAGGAAACTAAGTTAAATTCGTAGGTCAATGGTCATGCTGCTGGCAGCATGACCAAACCTACTTTGAAGGACCAAAACTCAAATTTTACAAGCCTAATGGATATGCCACCAATTGGAGATGAAAATAGACATAAAAGAGCACAATTTTCATTGAGGAACCATGGCCAAAAACTGACCAAAACTTGGTGAAATAATTGACCAAAGTGAATTGATTGCAGGCTGCCACTGCACTAAACTGACCAAATGAACAGTTACTGTTCATTTGGTCATAACTCGAGTTAGACAGGTCAAATTGACCTGAAATTTGGCCAGGGGTTAGAGGAGATATAGAACTAAAACTTTCATGAAGAACATTACCCCAGATTATGCCATTAACCCTTTCAAAATCATTGAGCAAAATTAAATTACTGTACCTGCAACTCTGCAGATTTTTAGTTGAGCAGTAAGGTTTGGATGGCTATAACTCTCTCTAGAAAACTCGGATTTAGGCGATTCTTGAACCAATGGAAACCTAAGACATAGTAGAACATTTCATATGAAGAAAGTGAGACCAAATTATGAACTTAACTTGATCAAATTATTGACCAAAGTTGGATCAAAATCTGCCAGAAACCAAAATTGCAGCATGAACAGTGCACGTGAACAGTAAATTTATTTTGACCATAACTTGAGATACAAAACTCCGATTGAGGTGATCCAAAAATGAGAATACACTTAAGACAATAAGGAACATTTTCTATGAAGGAAGTTTTGTCAAATTCCAACAGTAGATCGACCAATGGAATAGTGCAACTTCGGAGAACCAAAACCGAAAATTGGCAATTTTGCCAAAATGACCTAAGCTTTAAACAAATGACCAAAACCAACAAGTTTGGTGACCAAAATGTGGTATGTGGGTGAAGTTGGAGTTCCCATACCTATTAAGCCTTAGAAAGTCAATAATTTGACTTGAATAGTGCAGTGAATAGTAACCCGAAACACAAAATTTTGAGAACGTCGAATTTAACACGTTAGAGCTAGCTAAATGTGAAGTTAAGTTTATTTTGGATTTATTTTAAGTTCTAGTACTGAAACATTGTAAAATTGTGTGTTTCAGTTGAAAAGAATATCGGGAAGGAACCCGAGGAATCGAGTCGAGGCTAAAGGACGACTCGTTTGAGGTTTGTGCACAACATATACTTTTATAATCATCTTTTGCATATCGTTTTGAATAATTTGAAATATGGGATTATGGCATTCTTATGATGTTTGATCTAAATTGTTGAAAGTTATTATGTATATTTGAAAAGACAATGTTTAGCAAATTGTTAAGATAAGTTTTGAAACCACAGTGTCATGACCACATATTTGAACACCTCACTAGCACGACTAGTGGGGGTAATTAGTTTCGAATTTTGATTCCTTCTCTGGAGAAGTGTTGAGGTGTGCCAGTAGAAGAGGATGTGAATGGATATCCATATATTTGAGCTAGCTAGCCTTGTGATATGATTTCTCTTTAGCCTCTGGCTATCGAGATTCATGTGATTTCTCTTAGCCTCTGGCTATTGAGATTCTATTTGTTTCGAATGGCATGATCTAACTGTGGGTTTTATGAAATGTGTTTTGATACTTTGAAATGAACTTGGTTTACATGTAAAATCTCACAATGCATGATTGTATTTAATTTTCATGTTTAGCTAAATTTTTGAATGAATGTGCTTTATGTTTTGCATAAAGATTATTTTAGTATATTGTGCACCACTGAGTCCTAGTACTCAGCGATAGCTTTTATTGCTGTCGCAGATACAGAGACTAGAGGAGCAGCAGACTGAGCTGCTGAGGTGTGTGAAGCCATCAGCTTGAAGCCTTCGGGTATAATTTATACCCTAACTGTAAATACTTCTTTTGATGTATATATTGCACATAAATGTATGGACATGTAAAAATGGGTCTTGAGCAGCTTGTACACAAATTTGTATGAAGTTTGTAATAAAGTTTAGTTTGTGTTTCTTTTGATATAAATTTGTAAGGTTGTGTATAAATTGTTTTGTTTTTAATGAAATATGAATGATATTGATGGACAGTATTTTGAAGGAATTATTGAACTTGTGAATTTGAGAAATTGATTGAGATTGAGTTTGAAATTGAAGCAGTGGTTGAGAAAAACTTTTAGAAGTGCTTTTTACAGGTATTCGAAGAACGGTTTTCTCAAAATACAGAGGAAACTCTGTCAAAATTTTTATAAAATTTGCGGAAAACTAAAATGGCCAAAAATATTAATTAGTTTTAATTTCAACTAAATGTTTTAAACACTTATTAGAAATGCTCACCACTTGTCAAAGATAAGAAAATTATTTTAAAATCCCTTGTAGGGTACTTAATGAGTTATCGGTAGGTGAAGTTCGGTAGTTCATTAGGTATTCTACGGGATCATGTTACGCCTTACAGAGGGGTAAGGTGTGACAGTGTGAGGTTTGGGTACCTGTGTGAACTAATGGGCTTGCAATTGGGTGAGTGAGAGTTGTGTTATTAAGCCCATTAGTGAGAGAAAATGTTAGATTGGTCCATTATGTTTGGGTAAAAGAGTTGAGTTTGGGCTCATTATATTTGAAAAGCCAACGGGCTTTGGAAAGTGATGGTCGTGAGATTGAGCCCATTTTGAAAGAGAGTTGATAGTCCATTATGTTTGGGCAAGGAATTTGTGAGACTGGGTATATTACAAATGGGTAAGAGAGTTGATGTGTAACACCCTAACCCTATCTGCAGCTAAAGTAGTGTGTACATGCCCCCAAGACGCACCCAAGAGTATATCTCAAGGGTTAATTAAAACTCTAGCCATTTTTTATTTCTTTTAGTTTATAGAAAATAGTGAAAAAATATAAACTTTAAAGTTTTAATTATATAAATAAAAACAA
Organism: Hevea brasiliensis; assembly: GCF_030052815.1. NCBI lineage: Eukaryota > Viridiplantae > Streptophyta > Magnoliopsida > Malpighiales > Euphorbiaceae > Hevea > Hevea brasiliensis. The sequence continues at coordinate 2,969,313 of NC_079507.1, forward strand.
AAATTTTAAGAGCTTTTTTATCCATTTAAGGGTTAATAGATGAAAATTTTATGTTTATTATTTTTTTTTTCTCTAGTGGGAAACAGACGGAGTCTCCCCTGAAAAACTGAAGTATGGGAGACCTGTTAAAATACCTGTATACAGTTATTAAATCATTTCAACACCTTTGAAACCTATTTGGTTTCATTCACAACCCATCTCAACTAATCAAATATTATTATAGCTCATACAATTAAGAAAAATATATGCTTTGAAATTGATATCTTAATTACATAAAAGGAAGTTTACAAAATATAAGACTTACTTTGCATCCATATAGTTTGTACAATTTGGATAGTTACACATTAAAGGATCACATCACATTTCAAAATGCCTATACAATGTAATCTTCTAATGTGTACAAAATCAAATGGTGTCTTCTCCAGTCTTGAGCAAAACAATCTTCATATACCTTTACTCTTGTGGTGGCTCCTTATCTGTACTCCTATTACCTACGGAAAGTCCAAATAACTTTCCGCTAAGCAACTAGCTTAGTGGTGCTATAACACAAGAGCATGGGTTCATGCATGCATTTAATTTATGTACAACTCACATGTCATGTTTAAACAACTATATTATAAAAGTGTAATATGAAATTTTACACAATATACTCTTACATGGTAAAATTTGAAATCACATAGGGCTTTTGCTTAATTATATTGAGGACACATACCAATATGGTGCATAACTTTCACCAAACATTTTATTCAAATAATTCTTTTTCATCAATTTCTTAAGCCCAAATTACATGGTCTAGACAACTCAAGTGACAAGTATCCATATCATGGCATGAAGCCAAGTATTCACAACATGGCATTAAGCCAAGCAACCACATCATAGCATAAAGCCAAGTAATTGTGCACAATTCAACATTGACTAGTCAATTCCACATCATGTCACTTAATGCTAGAGTTGTAACGGACATAACCAATATCAAATTTCACATATAATTCATGCCATTCAAATATGCACACCAATTTTCCTTCTAGGCACCACTCACTCATAATTAAGATCAATGAAATCATACAATTTACAAATTCCAGGCAAGCCTGGGGAACAGGGCAGCAAGTATAAAATTCTACCAAAAATCATAGAAATAGGATTTTGTTGTCAAATTCTCCAGAATTCAACTATCATATGTCCATTTCCATCTCCAATTTGAATCACATCAAAATCAGGTCTACAAGTTAGGTTATAACCAAAAGTGTGCAACCTGCTCCAAGCCTTAGTCACATACAGAGCAGTATCAGGAAATATATAAATATCACTATGTAGCAAGCAAAATCAATTCTTGTCCATAACTACAAAGTTTTAGGGCATTCATCAAGCTTTCCAGTGGTTCAATAATCACATTATTTCAAGTTTTGTAGCATAAGTTATAAATTTTTAAAGTTTGCTATTCTGTTTCTGGAATTCCTCAGGTCAGCATTCCAGAATTGGGCAAATAAAAGTTTTGCCCTCAAACACATTCTTAACAGAGGAATTGGGTCCAGCACAAAACTACAAAGTTTTAGGGCACTTACTAGAGTTTCTTTTGACATAAATTTCACAGCAATCCAATAGTCCTAGCTCAAGTTATGAATTTTTAAATATGACTATCCAGTAGCCCTCTTGGCAGAACTAAACCCTAACATAAAACACAAGCTATCTCTTTCACCCCCCTTGTGTTCTTTTCCTATCCCTAATGAAATTTCTACTCAAACATGATCAAATTAAGTAAGTTTTTGAGATATAGAACTAACCTTATTGAAAACCAGCTGCTACCTCTCTCCCTCTTCAATTTTCCTCCAAATCCTTCAAGAGATTAGGTTTTCTCCAAGCTGGAATCACTCATTTTTCTTGCTCCTTTCCTTTAGGCCTTCAAATTAATAATTTTTCTAGGGTTTGGTATGGTGTCTCCTCTTCAATTTGAAAGGATTTGTTGTGTAAAAGAAAGAAAAATGAGAGAGTGCTAAGGAAAGCTGGCTAACTCAATGAAGTGGAAGAAAGAGTTGGGTTTTCTTTTATTAGATGTTAGAGGTTGTGTTTTCAATGTTTGATTGGCTTCCATATTTATTTATTTATTTTTTTCATCTTTTTCTTATTTCTAGTTTTTACCTCTTAACTTATTTATTAACTCAAATAAATCCCTTAATTCCTTCTCTCCTAATTTACCCCATCAACTTTCTAACTTATTCGATTTAGTCCCCAATTCCCTTCATGACCAAATGGCTTGTTATAATATTAGAGGTAATTTCATATTAATATTTCATGATTTATACCTCCATAATTAAATTCAAATTTTCACATAATTAGTTATGCAAATCTTATGGATAGTATTTTAGGGTAAATTTGAGGATGTTACATGATGGGTCCTGTAACATCCAGTGCGGTAAGGGGAAATAATTTGCAGTTGGAGGAGGGGCCTCACTTGAGACCTTGACTAAATGGGGGGTAAGAATGAACCGAATCATATATTGAAATGGGAGAAACTAATCACTAGAGGCGCCTTTTGATGGAATGGCCTGGAGAGTTGGAAGAACTTCAGGGTTAAGCGTGCTTGCTTGAGAGAAATCCTGCGATGGGTGACCTCCTAAAAAGTTCTCCATTTCACCTATGGGACAAAACCATGAGGCTCAAGACGGGGTGGGCCAAAGTGGACAATTCCTCTAGTGATTGGAGTAGGGGTGTTATAGGTCCATTGTAATTGGGTGAGTGAAAATATGATATTGGGTTCATTTGGGTGACATAAAATAAATTGTGAGTAGGTTTCTGAGAATTAAAATACTATTATTTTAATTTTCAGGGTCTTTGTGGGTTGAGGGAAAATTTGATCCATGAAAACAAGTCGACAAGAGCAACACATAAACTGTAAAATTTCAAGTTCAGTTCGAGTCAGATAGTCGAGTAACTGCTAAGATAACATTCAAGTTTTTCTTTACATGTGCACAACCTAAATTCTCAAGCTATACACATAAGGGCATCTGTTTATACCACAATTTAATTTTAATATTTTTGGGTTTTAGTTAATTAATGAGCCTGAAATATTGAATTAAATTACCTATTTAATATGGCATGGCCCATAGCTTAAGATGGCAAAAGACCAATAATTAGTGAGTAATAATTATTTAGAGCTAGACCAATTAAATAATTACCTATAAAAATGAGTGTTATTATTAGGCAGTTACAAATATTTAATATCTAAAAATATCTACTAAAGATGATGAGCATGAAAGTGGAGTAGTGGTGTGAATGAGTGGTTATGGGTAGTTACAGGTAGTTAAGGATGGTGGCAAGTGGTGAGAAAAATGTGCAAGTGGTGGAGAAAGTGGTCACTAATAAACTTGGCTACCAAGCAGTTTTTTCTCTATAAATAGACGTGCTAGGCTTCATTTTAAAGGACACAAACACAATTAATCAATCAATCAATACGTGACAAATACAATGTCTTAGCTTAATTTTTTTTTCTAGTTCAGCCAATATTTTTACATTTTCAAGTAATCTTTTACTTTTTAATCTAGCAACAGATTTAATTTCAGTCTTTTATTTTCAATTCAAGTAAGCAATTTACTTTTTCTATGCAAATATTTCAATTTTTGTAAGCAATCACTTTAGTTTTCAATACATTTTACAGCTTTCTTATCTATATTTCAATTTTTACAAATTTGCTTTTAATTTCTAATACCAATTTCAATTTCTGCACAGATACACAATTTACTTTTCAAGCAATAATTTAATTTTCTCAAAGCAATTATTTACTTTTTCATGCACATATTTATATTTCCCAAGCAATTAATTTACTTTTCTACAGAGCGATCAATTTACTTTTCGAATACACGGGTTTAATTTCTTGTAAAGCTCTCGGTTTACTTTCCAATCAAGTGCTTAATTTACTTTTCAATGCACATATTTACTTTTTCCACAATTATCAACCTTTACTTTTTAATGCATAAACCAGCCTCTAATTTTTCTCATGCGATCAAGTTCTTTTCAAATTTCACAAAAACTGAACGCGTAGAGATTCTAACAAAACACATCTTAGTGGAGTTAGGGAATGCAAGGGAAAATTAGGTCATTTCTTTCCCGCCAATCATTTTATTTAAAAGTCAGACTGGCGCACATTTATTTCACATTGGAATCATACGTGTTCCTGACACGCTTGCAATCTAGTTTGCACATGAGGAAGGGCCATTCATGTTTTTGACACATGTAAATTGAGTAAAATCAATTTAATGAGAAAACAAATATATGCCATTTAATTTTAAATTTTAAATTTAAATTTTAAAATACGTTGATAAGTTAATTAATAAATTATTTTTGTTATTTTAATTATATTAAGTCTTTTAATATGTTACTCGGCAATTTTTAAAGAAGCCAAGTGGCTTAGTTTTATAAGCTATTTTCTCAAGTTCAACTTATATATATATTTCGATAGGCGTAAAACTATTTAAAATTGTAAACTGCATATTTAATTAAACTATTTAAAATTAAACTATTTAAAATTGTAAACTGCATATTTAATTTAATTAAATATGCAGTTTACAATTTTAAATAGTTTTACGCCTATCGAAATTAAATTAAATTTTTATTTCTTACACAATTGTTAATTATTTTTCTTCTACATATATTTTGTAAGAATATAACAATATAATTTTTTTTTTTAACAAAAAATAATACAATTTTGTATTTGATAAATGATATAAGAATATGCACCATTTAATTTTTAAAATTTGAAATAAGTTTATTAATAGATTATTTTTATTATTTTCTTAATTATATTAAATTAAGTCTTTTAATATACTACCTTGCAATTTTTGAAGAAGTCAAGTGACTTACTTTTATGAGGTATTTTATAAAGTTATATATAATTTAAAGGTAATTTAAAATTTTAAATAATTATATGCCTATCAAAATCAAATTAAATTTCCATTGCTTATATAATTATTAATTATTTTGCTTTACATATTTTTGGTAAGATATAATATTTTATATTTTTTACAACTTATATGATTCTGTATTTGACAAATTATGAAAAGATATATACCATTTAATTTTAATATTTGAAATAAATTGGTTAATAGATTATTTTTATTACTTTTTAAATTATATTAATTTAATTCTTTAAAATGCCACAGTAATTTTTTAAGAAGCTTCTTGTGGGGCATTTTTGAAGGCTTAGCTTTCTTTTATATATATATATATATATATATATATATATATATATATATATATATATATATATATATAATTGTTTTTAATTAGTCCAATAAAAAAAAATCAACTTTGTACAATTTTATTAGATGTGAGAGGTACTCATTTTTGAACAACTGCAAATTAAAAATTAAAAATTTTTTACGTAAATAGTGGCCCCATTTCAGCCTTCAAGTCTAGTGTTAGATAAAAGCAACATTTTGACCTATTTGCCCAGTTTATAATAGTAAGAGAGAGAAAAAAAATTAAAATTAAAATTAGAATTAAAATAATAATATCATATATATTATTTAGTTATTATATTTTTTGTATCAATAGAAAGTTTATTAAAATTAATGAAAATATTAAAATTATTGAACAAATTAATAAAATTAAATAGATTAGCAAAAACTTACAATATATAAATGTAAAGATTTAAATGATCGGTCAATTTATGAGTTTAATTGTTTTTAACAAAATTTATTACTTAAGTTGAAAACAATATGAAAAGTTTATAATTATGATTAAATTGGTAAAATTAAAAAATTTGGTTAAAATTCATAATTAATATAAAAATTTTAATTTTTTTGTCATTTAGCCTTTTATAATATTATATTATTATTTTGTAATAATTATAATATGGAATAATCGATCAACTTTTTTTATTAAAGTCAAATTAAAATAAGACTAAAATTAAATATAAAAAATTAAAATCAAATTTAGAATAGGATTTTTAAACATTTGTTAAATAAAGTTTAGTATGAATGCTTCTTCAATAAATTAAGTTTAATATAATTATTTTAAAAAGGATTTATATAAAAAAAATAATATAAGAGCTACCAAGATTTATTATTTAATAAAAAATTTATAAATACTTTCTTTTTGTTAAGAACTAACCATCTTTTTAAAATTTATAAATGAAAAAGTAGTTAACTTTCTCTACCTCTCTTTTTTTTTCCCTTTTTTTTTCTTATCTAATCAAATTATATTTATATATCTTAATTTTTTAAAATTCTAATCCCAATAATACTTAACATTATATTTTTTGAATTAGTCGATATCTAGGTTAAAATTATGGAAAGGGATGATCTCCTTTAATTATAAAATTGTTCACTCAAATTTTATTTATGTTTGTTTTTACAATTTATTAAATTTAAATTACAAAATATTAGAGAGACATAGAAATACTATATGATATTATTAATAGAATTACTTATGGGTAGGGGTGGCCACGGTTCAGGAACCGCCGGTTACGGTTCCTGAACCGCCGGTTCAGATTCAATGAAATTATGAACCTGAACCAAACCGTCATGGGACGGTTTGGAAGACGGTTATTGAACCGCCGGTTCCGGTTCGAGGCCCGGTTTAAAACGGTTTAAAGGATGGTTCAAAAAATGACAGTTCAAGACAGTTTGAAAGCGGTTTAAGGACGGTTTAAGAGCAACTTAAGGAAAAAATTAGAGGAAAATTTTATTGATCTAGAATTTAAGTTATATTTGTAAAAATATTTTAATTTTTCTTAAAAATCTTTCAATCAAAATAAAATAAGAAAAATAAGAATAAAAATAACTTATTTTTAAGAAAAATTTAATAAGCAAAGACTTGAACTTATTAAAAAACTAGAGATAAAATTAATTTTTTAAAAAAATTAGAAAAATGTGCATGAACTTAATTTTGCCAATGTATCCCTTTAGGATTTAGAGGAATCAAAATTTTCAGTTATAAGTTGAGAGAAGGGAGATTGAGGTGGTTTGGTTATGTGAAGCATAGACATAGGAGCTCCAATTAGACAAGTAGAGCATATTGGGTTGAGGATAGAAAGAAAATAATAGGTAGATCTAAACTGACTTGGAGGAGAATAGTACAACATGACCTAGAAGCATTACACATTTTCGAGTATTTAACCCAAAATCGTTTAGAGTGGAGAAAGAGAATCTATATAGCCGACCCCAATAAATTTTTGAGATAAAAGCTTAGTTGAATTAAGTTGAATTGAGTATTACTTGCCATTTTTAAAAAAATTATATGATAATTGATAATTAAAAAAACATAAAAGAAAAAAAAATCAAAATAGAGGGTATTGAAAATTTTATTGAAGATATAAAATAATAATAGAGTAATTGAGATAGTATTAAAAATTTCAGTGAGTATAAAAAAAATAAAGTAGGGGAATTGTGAAAGTACTGAGAATTAAAAGGAGTGTAGAAAATAATTATTTAGAAAATTTGAGAGAAATTGAAAGAGTATTAAAAATTAAAGAGAGTGTAGAGAATAATTGTGTAGAGAATTAATGATATATATAAATGAATTAGGAGTAGAGTGAAGTATTTATTGAATTTTTTTGTATTTAAATTGCCGATTTGGTCCGGTTCGGAATTGTCGGTTCAATCCGATTCGGAACCGCCGGTTCACGGTTTTTAAAAATTATGAACCTGAACCAAACCGTAGAATGATGGTTTCGGTCCGGTTTGAAGCCGGTTCCGGTTTTGACCGGTTTCGGTCCGGTTTTGACCGAACCGGTTCCGGTTCGGTTCCGGTTCGAAACCGGACCGTGGCCACCCCTACTTATGGGTATTAATATATCTAAAGTCTCTCCTTTTTTATATTTTTATAAATTACAGGTAGGTGTATAAAATGTAATATAACATTATAAATTAATTAAAGAAATAATATATTAATAGAAAATCAAATTATTGATTTTTATAAATAACAAATATAATCACATATACTCTTATCATTTGTGTGTTTCATATATTATAGTAAAGTAATAAATTTTAATATTTAATTAAAAAATGGTCTTAGAAAGAAAAGGGCCACTAAAAATAAAATTAAAAACACTTATTTATTTTTTTTAAACATAAAAGTTACCTTTTTTTTAAGAAAAACGTGAATTTCTAATTTTTTTTTTTTAATTTTATTTGGAAAATGAATATTTAATAAAAATTGAATGTTAAAAATTTTTTTAGGTAAGATGATTTAGTTAATTCTCTTTCACAAAGTTTTATTGTGAATCATAATAAAAATTTTTAATTAAGTAGACGTTTAACACAAAACATGCAAATATTATGATCAGAATACAAGGAAGGAAATGTATAGATCCAGAGACAATTACTTGGAGTGGAACAAAAAAAAATTTCAATCTCCATATATAGGCAATCAAGAAAGAAAAAAAGATTTTCCTTTTTCTCTTTTTGTTATCTTCCAAATAACGGTCAGACCAGCAAAAACCCTTTGGCAATCAAGAAAAAAAGATGGACATGATGTTAATAATTTCATTTCACATGCTCTTTAGACTGATTTTATTCTTGAATTTTAATGGGTTTTCTAGTTCTTGGTGAATTATGATTTTTGTTTTTATATTCAATTTTATGTGTCTTTTGATGGGTTTTTTTTGTCTTCTTTTCTATTCTGATATTATGATTGAGAATGAGAAAGATTTATTTTCCTGCAACTTAACACTATTTTATTCTCTCCATTTCAATTTATTTAAGTAGGTCTTGAAGTTATTTTTCTTCTCACCTCAAAGACTTGTTCAAAGATTCGGTTTACTGACTCTCCATAAATAGAAATATCAACATGATGATTATGATCTGATGGTCCAAAATGGTATACATGAACAATGAACTAGGCTATAATGATTTTTTATTTACGCAATTTCATTTTCACATTTCTTGTGGTAGTTCTTGAGATTTTTTTATGGATTCTCGTTCTTCATTTTTATTATTCTTTTTAAAATTTATTTTTTATTAATTAAAAGTACAGCAAAAAAAAAAAATGGGCTACTAACATTTTGTTGGACTAATAAAAAATAATCTTTAAATTATTAAAATACAGGCTCGTTAATTTTTTTTTAATTGGTTCAATAAAAAAATTAACTTTTTAAAATTTTGTTAGATGTGAGAGTTTATGAAAAACAAACCTAAATTTAAACTATTCAAAATTAAAATTTAAAATTTTTTAGAGAGATAGTGGCCCCATTTCAGCCCGAGTCCAATGTTAGGCTAACTTCCTATCTATATTTCAGTTTGAAGAAGAATTTTAATTCCTATATATATATATATATATATATATATAATATTTTTCTTATTTTCAATGTTTGGAGAGTGTTTGTGAAATTTGATAAAAGGAAAATAAGTTGTTAGTCAAAAGAAAATAACCTCAAAATAAAAGAAAATAACTACTCATTTTTTAAATCAAAAGTCATTTTCCTAGCCTCACTTTCTCAACTTTCATAATACTTAACTTGGTAGATTTTACAAATAATGACATAAACTACTAGATACATGTCAAATAACAAAAAAATATTTTTACAAATTATTTTTCACATATAAATTGTTTCTTATGAAACAAACGGATCTTTAAATGTTATGATTTTCGATATCAGAAACGAAATTTCTTATTATGTGGAAATCATGTGCTAATAAGCAATAAATCTCAAAGATATTATATGAATAAAATATCCATATCAAAGATCACCAATACAAAAAGCTTGGAAAGATTGATGGGTTTCAAAGTTTTATTCCAAAAAATAGCATCAAATCAATGCTTGAGTTTTATCAAACACTTAATTCTCCTTCCATCTTAAGATTTGGATGTATTTTCAAATTTTAATTTAGATAGAGTTACCTAACCTATAATTTAACAGTGAAAAATGTGATTATATATTTTGTTGACCAGTTTTGCACTGCTAATTAAAGCAATACAACAATGTCTAGTATTATTTATAATAAATATTAAATTGCTTTGATAGATACACACTGCTACTCATTTTTCAAAACATTATTGTCTAATCTCAGTGCTTCATGAATTAAATCTTTATTTGTTGCATGGATTATAAGCGTGCACATCATCCCTATATATTCCATCAATTGGAGCTCATTGGAGTTTGTAACCGTAATCACACTGTTCACGAATGACCTCTCAAACCTTCTACTCAAAATCATCGCTAATGTTTCTGTTCATGGAAATTGAATAAACCCAATCTTGCAACAATTTTCTTGCAGTCCTATAAAGTTGCTCCACTAATTCCAGTTGTTCTTGTTCACCGTCTCTTTTCAATTGTGTAATTGTCATTTCAGTTCACCCTGATCTTGAATATTTTGCCTGGCTTGCTTTATTGCATTGTGACATTCAACCATTATCATCAGATCTTGCCCGATTTGATGACCATTTGGTATTTGTTCTGGGGTAGCATCATCCTGCAAAATATTGTTATAGTAAGAGCTTAAATATCAAAATGGAAAAGAAGAAAAAGAACCTATCGAAGTTGAAGACCTACCATAAGTAGCTTAAATAAATCTTTTACTCTCACTCATAATATAAAAATAGAAAAGAAGAAAAAGAACCCATCAAAGACTCTCAAGGTACATAAAACTAAATAAAAAAATAGAAACAATAATTCACCAAGAACTAGAAAATCGATTAAAATTCAAGAATAAAATCATTCTAAAGAGCATGTGAAATGAAATTACTGGCTCCACATCCATTTTTCTTTCTTGATGCCAAAACCAAAGTTTTTTATTTTCGACAGTTTTGCTACTCTGACCGACAAAAAAAGAACAAAGAAAATCATTTGTTTTTTTTTTTCCTTTCTTGAATTGGATCCACTCCAAGCATATGTCTCTGCCTATGTATATACACTCTTTATTGTATTTTGATGATGAGATAGGTAGACCTGATTTGCATATTTTGTGACAAATGCTTGAGAGTCTTATTTGTTGACATTGCTGAATCAACTAAGGATGGAGTTTATGGTTGTAAAATATAGATATGAAGTGAAACTGTTATAAATCTCTTAAAATCAAATCTGTAAAACTTAATTTAATTCACCTACTCATGCATATATACATGTGTATCGGTGTGTGTATACATGCATGCATACATATATTGAGATGTGTATAAAATTAATTAAAATGTATATAAAAACTGCATTAATCTAAATGTAATTATATTTGATCTAGTGGTTATTAAGCTAATTCTCATATGAACTTGAATTTATAATGGCCACACCCTTAAATTTTTAGAACTCTCCAACATATATAATAATCACATTTGTACTAATATCACAAGTTATATAACATGTAAATTGAATATGAAACTTTTTGACATTAAGCAATCCCACAAATTTCTACCACACTTGTGGGAATTGAGTAATGCTATATTCATCAAGTGGATTTGCATTTATCAATGTCTTTCTTTATTTTTTGAACTTTATTATATTAATTATGATAATTAATTGAAGAGTAATATTATAAAAGCATTTATTTTTTTAATGATAAATTATATAATTATCATAGTCTTAAAATTCATTTTTTATTAATTAAAAGTATAGTTAAAAAATATGGGCCACTAATATTTAGTTGGACTAATAAAAAATAATCTTTAAATTATTAAAAAATGGGTTCGTTAATTTTTTTAATTGGTTCAATAAAAAAATTAACTTTTTAAAATTTTGTTAGATGTGAGAGTTTATGAAATACAAACCTACATTTAAACTATTAAAAATTAAAAATTAAAATTTTTTTAGGGAGATAGTGGCCTCATTTCAGCCCGAGCCCGAGTCCAATTTTAGGCTCAACTTCCTACCTATATTCCAGCTCGAAGTAGAATATATATATATATATATATATATATATATATATATATATATATATATATATATATATATATATATATATATATATATATATATATATATATATATATATATATTCTAATTTTTAGAGAGTGTTTGTGAAATTTGGTAAAAGGAAAATAAGTTGTTGGTCAAAAGAAAATAACCTTAAAATAAAGGAAAATTACTTCTCATATTTTAAACCATAAGTCATTTTTCTAACCTCACTTTCTCAACTTTCATAATACTTAGCTTGGTACATTTTATCAATAATAACATAAAATACTAGATATATGTCAAATAACAAAAAAAATATATTTTTTAAAAAATAATTTTTATGAAAAATATTTTTCACATATAAATTATTTTTTATGAAACAAATAGAGCTTTAAATGTTATGATTTTCGATATCAGAAATGAAATTTCTTATTTTGTGGAAATCATGTGCTAATAAGTAATAAATTACAAAGATATTATATGAATTAAATATCTATATCAAAGATCACAAATAACAAAAAACTTGGAAAGATTTGTGAGTTTCGAAGTTTTATTCCAAAAAGTAGCATCAAATCAATGCTTGAATTTTATCAAACACTTAATTCTCCTTCCATCTTAAAATTTGGATCTATTTTTATTTAGATAGAGTTACCTAACCTACAATTTCACAATGAAAAATGTGATTATATATTTTGTTCACCAGTTTTGCACTACTAATTAATGCAATACAATAGTGTCTAGTATTATTTATAATAAATATTAAATTGCTTTGATAGATGCACACTATTACTCATAGTTCAAAACATTATAGCCTAATCTCAGTGCTTCATGAATTAAATCATTATTTACTGCATGTATTATAAGAGTGCACGTCATCCCTATATATTCCACCAATTGGAGCTCATTGGAGTTTCCAACCGTAATCACACAGTGTTCATGAATGACCCCTCAAACCTTCTGTTCAAAATCATCTATAATGTTTTTGTTCATGGAAATTGAATAAACCCAATCTTGCAACAAGTTTCTTGTAGTCCTATAAAGCTGCTCTGCTAATTCCAGTTGTTCTTGCTCACCGTCTCTTTTCATTTGTGTAATTGTCCATTTTTTTCACCCTAATCTTGAATATTTTGCCTGGCTTGCTTTATTGCATTGTGACATTCAGCCATCATCATAAGATTTTGCCCGATTTGATGACCATTTTGTATCTATTTTGGGCTAGCATCATCCTGCAAAATATTATATTGTTGTAGCAAGAGCTTAAATATCAAAATGTAAAAGAAGAAAAAGAACCTATCAAAGTTCAAGACCTACCATAAGTAGCTTCAATAAATCTTTTAAGCTCACTCATAATATAAAAATAGAAAAGAAGAAAAAGAACCTATCAAAGACTCTCAAGGTACATAAAACTAAATAGAAAAATAGAAACAATAATTCACCAACAACTAGAAAACTGATTAAAATTTAAGAATAAAATCATTCTAAAGAGCATGTGAAATGAAATTACTGGCTCCACATCAATCTTTCTTTTTTTTATTGCCAAAACCAAAGTTTTTGATTTTTTGACAGTTTTGCTACTCTGACCAATAGAAAAATAACAAAGAAAATCCTTTTTTTTCTTTCTTGAATTGGATCCACTTCAAACATGTCTCTGCCAATGTATATACACTCTTCACTGTATTTTGATGATCAGTTAGGTAGACATGATTTTCATATTTTGTGACAAATGCTTAAGAGTCTTATTTGTTGACATTGCTGAATCAACTATTACTCATATTTCAAAACATTATAGCCTAATCTTGGTGCTTCATGAATTAAATCTTTATTTGCTGCATGTATTATAAGCGTGCACGTCATCCCTATATATTCCACCAATTGGAGCTCATTGGAGTTTGCAACCGTAATCACACGGTGTTCATGAATGACCCCTCAAACCTTCTGTTCAAAATCATCCCTAATGTTTCTATTCATGAAAATTGAATAAACCCAATCTTGCAACAAATTTCTTGTAGTCCTATAAAGCTGCTCCACTAATTCCAGTTGTTCTTGCTCACCGTCTCTTTTCAATTGTGTAATTGTCTATTTTTTTCACCCTGATCTTGAATATTTTGCTTGGCTTGCTTTATTGCATTGTGACATTCAGTCATCATCATCACATTTTGCCCGATTTGATGACCATTTTGTATCTATTTTGGGCTAGCATCATCCTACAAAATATTATATTGTTGTAGCAAGAGCTTAAATATCAAAATAGAAAAGAAGAAAAAGAACATATCAAAGTTCAAGACCTACCATAAGTAGCTTAAATAAATCTTTTAAGCTCACTCATAATATAAAAATAGAAAAAAAGAAAAAAGAACCCATCAAAGACTCTCAAGGTACATAAAACTAAATAGAAAAATAGAAACAATAATTCACCAAGAACTAGAAAAATGATTAAAATTTAAGAATAAAATCATTCTAAAGAGCATGTGAAATGAAATTACTGGCTCCACATCCATCTTTCTTTTTTTTATTATCAAAACCAAAGTTTTTGATTTTTGACTGTTTTGCTACTCTAACCGACAGAAAAACAACAAAGAAAATCCTTTTTTTTTTCTTTCTTGAATTGGATCCACTTCAAACATATGTCTCTGCCTATGTATATACACTCTTCACTGTATTTTGATGATCAGTTAGGTAGACATGATTTTCATATTTTGTGACAAATGCTTGAGAGTCTTATTTGTTGACATTGCTGAATCAACTAAAGATGGAGTTTATGATTGTAAAATATAGATATGAAGTGAAACAGTTATAAATCTCTTAAAATCAAATCCGTAAAACTTAATTTAATTCACCTACTCATGCATATATACATGTGTCTCGGCGTGTGTATACATGTCTGCATATATAGATATTGAGATGTATATAGAATTAATTAAAGTGTATATGAAAACTGCATTAATCTAAATGTAAATATATTTGATCTAATGGTTGTTAAGTTAATTTTCATATGAACTCAAATTTATAATAGTCACACCCTTAAATTTTTAGAACTGTCCAACATATATAATGACCACATTTGTACTAATGTCACAAGTTATATAACATGGAAATTGAATATGAAACTTTTTGACATTAAGCAATCCTACAAATTTCTACCAAACTTGTGGGAATTGAGTAATGCTATATTCATCAAGTGGATTTGCATTTATCAATGTCTTTCTTTATTTTTTGAACCTTATTATATTAATTATGATAATTAATTGAATAGTAATATTATAAAAGCATTTTTTTAATGATAAATTATATAATTATCCTACTTGATTTACAATAAATGCGATCATAAAGCGTTAGTGAGATTAGAGATTGGACAAACAAAAATTAATATATATATATATATATATATATATATATATATATATATATATATATATATATATATATATATTGATATTTTATGATTTGAATTTGAAAAGGTGAGGAATCTTCAAGGGCAAGTATTCAATTTGAAGAGGGCATTATTGTGGCAATAGAAGGAGAAGTTATATAATGAATTAGTTATTCTATGTAAGTCACTATATATGAAATGGTAAATTAATTATAGAGTAACAATTAAGTTATAACATGTCTCATAAAATTTAATTTTATTCATGTGTTAAAAATAATTTAAAAAAAAACTATTAGTTAATTAATTTTTTATGAGATCTATCTATTATAGATTCAAAATATAAAATACGTAAGATATATGTATTTAATAGGTGAATCTCACATGTGTTTTAGATTCATCATATATCAGGTCTAGAAAAAAAAAAGTTAACATAGGAATTAAGGATTTAAGTTCTAATAATAATTTTTTTTCTAATTATTTTACTCATCATAAATTTATAGTAGAAAGGTTTGCCACTATTGTAGCAAGCAATAACAACAACATGTTTTTATATTTGTTTAAATTAATATTCTTATTGCAACTAATTGAACAATAACTTAGTTAATTCAGTTATTTATATATATATATAGGTTAATATATATAATTATTTGAAAATAAAGGAAGGCTTAATAATTCTATGATTTAAAATTGGAAAGATAAGGAATTAATTATGTTATAATGCATTAAAAACATATTAAGGTTATAAGATGCGTTACCCCTAATCTAACGCTTAGATCGTTATTTTCTGTTTTAACAGTTGAGACTTGAGAGAGAGAGAAGATTTAAGCTTAAGATTGGAAAGATTTATTTATTTTTATGATAAATACCCCTCTTAATTTTAAAAATTCTAAAATTATATTTTAATTATAAAATTTTCATGATAAATCTCATTTTCTCTCCTATTTTCATTGATTTATAATTTTTTTTAAACTTTTTTTTTAAGTTATAATTTTTTTACTTGATTAATATATTTGTACTTTCGCTTTTGTTTTCTCATAATATTTGTGTGCGAGAGACTTTACTCATTTTAATAAAATCAAAACTTATATCATAAAATTTATGTTTTAAACAATATTGACATTTTTTCGGCATTTATTGTTATTATAATAAATTAAATAATTGTTAATGAATTAATAATACTTATAGAATTAAGAATATAGAATTATAATAGAATTTAGAATAAGTATAATAACCATTAAAATTTTAATTTATATTAATTATAATAATATTAAAAATTAAAATTATTTATAGATTTTATAATAAATAAGTCATCGAAAAAAATTATTAATGATTATTTTTCATAGAATTGTTTTTTATTAAGAAAAAATAAATTCAATTAGTTAATGTAAATTTTCTTTATTATTAAATTAATTATTTGTATTGAACAAAATACAAAATTTATACTTATTTTACAATAAAATTGGTATTAATTTCTTTTCTTTTTGTAATCTTATTTTATTATTGATAGAACTTTAATTATCTAATTGACCGATTATATACGTAGAAAAATAATCTGTTTACGTAGAAAAAAAATATGTTTTAAAAATTTTAAATTTATTATTTTTATTATTTTCTCTATAAAATAGATATTTCTTATTTAAATTTTAAATGGAAAGTTTGAATTACGTATACTTTTTTTGATAATAAGATAATATTAAAATTATTAAACATAATAATAAATAATAATTTAATTATATCAAAATAAAATAACATTAAAAAAATTAAATCCTAATAAATTATGATATAATGTAAACTCATAATAGGATTGTATTAATACTCATAATATGATTACATAAACCATAACATATATGCAATGTTAATTAAGAATGAAATTATAGTAGGATTTCTAATACAAGTAAAATTATTTTTAAAATAGGATTAAAATTTTAATTTATATTATTAATATTAATTAATTTTTATAGAGTTATTTTTGTCTTCAAAAGTTCACCTTCTCATTCTTACTTTTATATATATTACCCTTGAAAAATCATAACTTAGAAGAAAAGACACAAGAAAATTGATATACTAATTATCAAGAAATTTTAGTTGGGCCTTGGGAGGTAGTCTTTGACAAAGCTGCAAAGCGCTTTTTTCAGTGTCAACAACAGGGTCCCACCCCTTGCTAAATCGTACGCCATCTGCAATACTTGCCATATAACTCGTTCTTATTTCCACCTTCTCCAGTGCAATGTGTAACGGTTCAGAAGTTCTCCACTCCTATTCTTGGCAGTTGGCAAGGCCGTCACAAGCTGTCTCTTGCCCTACGAAGCTAACTAGTATGAATCTGTACAGGTACGTACCAGAAACCTCGAAGATGCTTAATATATGGGCTTATGCGAGCTTGCCAGATATGGGGAGGCTGACCTAGGGGCCCTGGCCAAGGGGGACCTAGGTGCCGCACGGGGCTAGAACTCCCGTCCCGTAACAATGTGGTATCAGAGCAGGCCCCAGATAATGCGAATCACGCCAAGCGCCCCAACGGGACCGGGGTAGGCAGGGTGCCGATGGCGACAAGGGTGTTGCTAGAATCGGGTGGGCGAGAATGTCAGGCCTCAATGGGACAGAGGTAGACATGGGTTTCTCAATCCCACATCGGACAAGAAGGGGGTCGATCCGAGGGACAAGTGCGGCCTATCATGCAGCGTCTGGCGAGCAACGTGATGAATCTTGGCAAAGGCATTTTAGAGGATGTCTGCGTGCGGAAGTGGGTGAGTGCACTGGCAAACTGGTGGCCAATATGCTGCTCAAGTGTTTGCGTTGGGCGAGCGCAACGAATGGTGTGTGGACTCCTATGTGCGAGGGAGTGTGATCAAGTTGCGCAGGGAAGCGACGTGAATGCACGCAAACGAGGGCGTTTGCGGGATTGGGTGGGGGAGAATGTAACGGTTCGGATGTTCCCCACTCCTATTCTTAGCAGTTGGCAAGACCGTCACAAGCTATCTCTTGCCCTAAGGAGCTAACTAGTATGAATCAGGTACGTACCAGAAACCTCGAAGATGCTTAATATATGGGCTTATGCGAGCTTGCCAGATAAGGGGAGGCTGACCTGGGAGCCTGGCCAAGGGGGACCTAGGTGCCGCACGGGGCTAGAACTCCCGTCCCGTGACAAATGGCACGGTCAAAAATAAACATCATAAACTCCATATTAGCTTCATCATCTTCAAAACCAGATAAAAGGAACTCCTTGAGGTTTTTGTGTGGAGACATTGGAATTGTTTTTCCCCTCGCCCTTCTTTCCGTAGGATATAATTTGGGTAATAACTGCAATTCACAAACAAAACCTCATCAGCATCATTATCTGATTTCAACAGTATTGTAATTATGCAAAACTAGACCCATGTATGCCTTTCAGATTCACTAGAAAAGTTGCTATGAATAGAGTATCTGCAATAGCAGTTAAGCATGAGCCTGCATTTTAGTGACCACACTAGAACCAAAGAATAAACTCTTGACAGTAGAAATTCTAGTGCATTTGGTTTTGTTGTGCAAGCTGCTTTTGCAATTCACTTTTCTAATCTAGCAAGTTGATTCGATCCACTACTTTTTGGAATAAAACTTTGAATCCTTCAAACCCAAAAATCTGATTCAGAAGCCCATCAATCTTTCTTTGGAACTTCCAAGCTTTTCGTACAGGTGATCTTTGAGGTATGGATATTTTGTTCATATAATATGTTCTCTAACAAAACTGTATGAATGGTGATGCAGAGAACCACAAGATAAAGTAGCAATATTTTACTTTGTAAATCTTTTAGCTTTGTAATGCAATGCATAATTTGACACCCACAATGTCAACCTTCTTATGCACTGAAAACACAAAAATAGTATACATAAGGAATCAAGTCAACATATCAAAGAAAGAACCTCGAGATTTTTAGCAAATACCAATAGAAATAATACAATAAATAATGTCGTCATAAGTTAAAAATGCAATCAACCACACATTAGAAAATCTAATGATTTCGAGAAAATGCAATCAACTTGCATATATATGGAATACTCACATGTAACTCAAGCCGATGCAATAACGGAGATGCCTTCAAAAAGGAAGTGGCTGTATTGTAACATAGTGACGTAGGGTGTACACCAAAATATCGCAACGACAATTGTTTTAATTTACAGAAATGAGGGACCTCATTGATCAACCTTGTCCCCTGAAGAATCACCAACCTAGCAGTAAATGACTGAGCTTAAGAGAAAAAAGCAGCATATTTAAATACGTTTTGCTTACCTCGAAAGAACTAACATCCATCATCAAATGCTCAAGCTGGGAAAGATAGATTGCAAACTGACCAAAAACAAAATCTTTCCTTTCCGGATAGGGCAAACCTAAATAACTTGTACATGGATATTCAAACACTTCACAAAAAGAAATGGCGCATACATTAACAAGCTGTTGAGCACCTTGGAGAGAAATGTTTATCTTTGGCCCATTATACTTAAATGCAATCAAATCTGGAGCAAAAATTTCCATATTCTCTAAGTCACGACATATGAAAATCTCTAAGAATTTCAACTTTAAGTTCTGACCAGTATGCTTTGCATTGATTAGTTTCTGACAGTTAAACAAAACAAGGCGTTCAAGAGAAGAACAAGCAGATAAAATGGTTTCAAACGAACTGTCTGTAGTGTGTACACAATTTAGGATTATTTCTTTAAAAGACTTTAAGCGATTCTTTGCAATAAGAGGAGAGACAAGAACAGAGGAAATGCGATCCAATTGAAGCAAGTAATACGTCTTCCCCTTTGATTCATCACCGTACCGACGTGGGATAATTTCATTCTTCCAAAAGGCATCAAAACTGAAGTTCAGTTCAAGTCGAGAAACCCCAGTGGCAATTGCAAAAGCAACCCAAAGGTCAATATGACAGCTTGAATTTTCTAATAATGGGTAATGGATGCTAAATTCATGTAGATTTGAACCCTTGTAAAGCTTCAAAACTTGATTGACCATTTTTATATATGCTTCCCTGTCCAACTGTGGAAAGATTTCTTCTAATTCAAAATTAAGTTTTGGGATGGAAGTCCATAAATATCGCCATCTTCTGGAAAGGAAGCTAGTGGCTACTGCCTCCCTCAGCCTCAACAGTGACAAAATGTGCAAGAGGATGTCATCGGGCAGAGAACTAGTATGATCTTCCAATGCAACCCTTCTACAATACTGATTATGCATATATTTTATGAATATTCAAGCAAACAACAATAAGAAAATCAAACAATGAACACCCAAAGGAAACATAGTACATTATTTAGTATGAGTATGCAACAAAGAGAATTCCTTGTAGTGACAACTAATGTAAACATGTGATACTACATTGTAATCTGCTTCAAGCTATTTCTGGTAGAAATAAAATAGAAAATACAATTTCAATGCCATTTATAATCAAAATAGCCTTTCAATACTGAACTGCAACTTAGAAGTACAAAACTCAAATCAATTTGTAGATTCCTTGAACCAATTGATTAGTAAATGGCTAACATGATATATGTATTACTTATATTAATTCCATTCTCTTCATAATATCCAAAATAATTTTATGAGAGAGAGAGTGGGAAGCATTTTAGACAGGGTTCATTGTAATACCAATTCTACAAAAAGAGAAAAATTAGGAAAAAGGACAATCTTCACAGTGTGCTCCAATCCCAGTGATTGCATACAGTTTCTGAAAATTCAAAAAAGTTTCATCATATAATAACATGATCAGCCTAGAAAAGCTAATAATGGGTTACATTGCAACCTGATATTAGATGGAAATTTTGAACAACTTGAGTTTGCAAAAGCCTACTAGTGATAATTATCTTGGGTTAAATTCAATAAAAACTTGAAACTAAACTAGACTAACCTTGGATTTTTTGAAGTGCCAAGAATATCGCTTTCTCTTTGGCCTCAACCAAATAATCTTCGATTTTGCAAAATCCAAGCTGCAAAGCTTCCTCTCCCTATTCCCCATTAACTAGAGTTTCTCTTTGGCAACTCTTTCTAAATTACTCAACTGTAAAGCATGGCCCAAAAATAATCAAACATCAATGTAAAAGAAGGATGGAAATAATCAAACATCAATTAAAAACATAAAACCCATCTCAAAAATAAAATTAATAATCAGTATATGCAAGCCAAAACTACATGTTTAACAAGAAATCAAGGCATAGTTAAGAATGAAGATGCTTATGTAACACCCCTATTGGCATTGCCTGGTACATTTTACTGTTCCGGTGACCGGTGTTGGTCCGGACAAGTAAAAGAAGTAAAACCACATCTAAGACACCTAAATAAGCTCTGAACGCAAATAATTAGTAATTGCCAAATAGTTAAGTATAAATAAGAAAAATAGAACACAAGAAATTAAATGAGCCGGGAGTCACAGATATGGGTGATCTTCTCGGGAAATGACTATGAGGTCAGTCTAAACTCAAATTTCGAACCGTAAAATGTGACGCTGCGGTCCTTAGGACTATTGCAAACATAGTGGAAAAGAGAAAATCACAGAAAAGAATAGTTAACCAGGTCAAATAATTAGGTCAGAGATCCGGAAGAAATATTAAATTATTTGCAAACCGAATCGAACCGGTGAGGGGCAATTTGGTCAATTCACCTCTAGAGCTGACTCCTAACTTAACTGTCTAATAAAATCAGAGAAAAGAAAATTTCGATATCAAGAATTAAATTAAAGAACTAATGAAAAAATAAATGCAAAAGAAAAAAAAAGAAAGAAAAAGGTTTATTTACATCATGCATGACATAAGAATGATGCAATAAATTTCATATTTAAATAATTGAAATTTTGCGGATAAATCATAATAATTAAAAGATAAAAATAAAAAGAAAAAAAAATTCATTTCATCTTCCTCACTAAACCAGCCGGCACCTCTCTCTCTCCCACTTCTCTCACCACAAACCACCATGGAAGCTTGAGATCAAGCTTGCAAACCCCCATTAAACCTCACTTTGTCCCCAAATTTTCCCATTAAAACTTGTTAGACCAACTTGAGAAGGTGATTAAAGAAGAAAAGAAAAGAGGAAAAGGGAAGAAATTGAAAAGTTGAGATTCAAGTGGAGATAAGTAATTGAATTTGAAAATCTTAGTTTATATGTTGTGTTTGTAGCTCAATTAAACTAGAAATCAACTTAAAAATCAAAACAAAACAATTGTTGGGGGAGTAATATGGAATTCAGCCAGCTAGGGTTAAGGTTTGAGATGAATGAATTTGGTGGATTTGAAAGGTTATTTGAGGTGAATTAAGTGTATAGATCATGAATATACACTTTAAATTGCATTAGAGTTGAAATTTATGTAACTAGGGTTTTGAGCATGTGAAAAATTGGAAAAAAAGTTGAAAATTAGTCAATTGATGTAGTTGACCTTATTTGAGTTGAGAAATGGTCAATTGTGACCATTTGTGGTGTCTATGAATTGTTGGAACCAAGTTTCAATTTGGATAGGTGAAGGTCAGTTTGCAAGCAGCTTGACCTAGGTCCCTTTCAAGGACCAAAACTGAAAATTTACTAACCCAATTCGTATAAGGCCAATTGAGAATGAAAATAGATACAAAATGTCACATTTTTCATTTAGGAATCATGCCCAGAAAGTGATCATAACTTAGTGAACAATCAGACCAAATCCGGAATTGGGCACACTGCCCTGTACAAAAATGACCAAATGAATAGTAGTTACGTAAATGACCACAACTTGGTATAGGAAGGTCCAAATGACCTGAATTTTATACCGATAAAAAGATGAGACATAGCCCTACAACTTTCATGAAGAAAACAAACCTAAACTTTGACTATAACCTGTCCAAAAAGTCACCTGCAGTCAATGTACAAAAATTGCTAAAATCCAGGAAATGTCCAGAATTTTGGGTAACACCAAATCTGGCCAGACATGTTCAAATGGCCATAACTAGAGCTACAAAATTACAAATGGAGTGATTCAAAAACGAAAATAAAGTTAAGACAATAAGGAACAACTTCTATGAAGAAAACTTAGCCAAATTACTACAGCAACTTGACCAATGAAACAGTGTAAAATAGGACACCAAATTTAAAATTTTGGAATTTCACCTAAGAGACTTAAGATTTGAGGAAAACAACCAAAACCAACAAGTTAGGTAACCAAAATGTGGTATGTGGGTGAAATTAAAAATTTCATACCTATTAAGCATTAGAAAGTCAACAATTTGACTTGAATAGTGTCATAAATAGATTTGAAATTATTTTTGGATTAATGATAAATTATGATACTGAAACACTGTAAAATTGTGTGTTTCAGTTGAAAAGAATACCAGGAAAGAACCCGAGGCATCGAGTCAAGGCCATGAGGCGACTCGCATAAGGTTTGTGCACAACATAAAAATTGTCTTTAAATTTTCTTTTGCAATTTGTGTGAAATGAATTATGATTTAATTGTATTGAAAATTGTGATTGAAAGGAACAATATGCTTTTGACTTAAATTGTTGAAAGTTTACTTATATGTGTTTGAAATGCCAATAAATGTTTAGTAAATTGCTAAGACAGTTTTGAAACCACAGTGTCATGACCATATATTTGAATACCTCACTAGCATGACTAGTGGGAGGAAATAGTTTTGAATTTTGATTCCCTCTCTGGCTGAAGTGTTGAGATGTATGCCAGTAGAGGAAGAAATTTGAATGGGTACCCATATATTTGAGCTAGCTAGCCTTATGATTTCTCATAAGCCTTCGGCTATTGAGATGAGTATTGTTCTGAATGGTATGATATAATTGTGTGTTTTTATGAAATTCGTTTTGAGACTTCCTAAATGAAATTGTCTGGACTAAAAGTTTATAAATCATGTTTTGTATCTTTCTTTCATTTTCAATACTGGATTTGAATAAATGTGATTTGAATTACGCATAAATGTTATTTTAGTATGTTGTGCACCACTGAGTCATAGTACTCAGCGATGGCTGTTATTGCTGTCACAGATATAGAGATTAGAGGAGCAGCAGAGTGAGCTGCTGAGGATCTTGGAGCCACATCCCTGAAATTTTATCGGGTATATTTTATACCCTGATTGTAATATTTATTTTGGTGTATGTAAATATATGTACATGTATAAACTGGTCATGAGCAGTTGTATAGAGTTTGTAATAATATTAGTTTGGATTTTCTCATGTATATTTTGGATGATGAATGTAATTTGATTTTACTTTAATGAAAAATGAATGAAGTTATTTTGTGATATATTTTGAAGACAATTGATATGAGAATTATTTTGAATTTTGGAGTTGGGAAAAATTTTGATGTTGATTTTGTTGTGGTAGTGTTTGATTTGATGAAATGAGATATTGAAAGTGTTTTTACAGGTTTTTGAAGAACTGTTTTCTTAAAATACAGACGGCACTCTGCCGAAATTTTTTCAAAAATTTGCCTAAAAATAAAATGGACAAAAATTTGAACTAGTTTTTAAACTTCTATTAAATGTAAGAAAATGCTCACCACTTTTAAAAAGTAAGAAAATGGTTTTAAAATCCCTTGTAGGGTACTTAACGAGTTATCGGTAGGTGAAGTTCGGTAGTTCATTAGGTATTCTACGGGATCATGTTATGCCCTACAGAGGGGTAAGCTGTGACATGTTTTAGTGGTATCAGAGCGAATTTTTTTTTAAGCATGTTTTAACTTGTGAATTTGTGTCTTTTCTTTGATAAGTACAACTGCTCAATGTCCTTATTTGTTACATACAATACATTACATCATGAATATGAACTAACGGAGGGAAATCTCCTTGTGTTATTTGTTCAGGAGATATTCTAACTCCAAACTGAAATGGAGGAAGAGGATCGCTCTGTTGAGCAGTCGGTAGAGACTGAGGCCCAAGGGGAAGCCCCAGCTCTCCAAAATGTCAGTGGGTCAGTGGCACCGGCCCCACAAATGCCGCAGTTTCCTGTACAATTCGCCCAGCAGATGGCTACAATGTTTCAACAGATGGCTGGGGGTATGCCTGCTCAAGCTCCACCCTAGACTTCTGTGGTGCAACCTCAGGCTCCAATCAGACAGTATGACAAGCTATTGAAATATGGGGCGACATAATTCAAGGGTACAGTAGACCCTCTAGAGGTAGAGCAATGGCTGAAAAGAATGGACAGAGTATTCAAGAAATTGCACTGCTCGGATGAACTGAAATTTGAGTATTCAGTGTCGCTACTTCTAGGGGATGCGTATGACTGGTGGAAGACTATCCCCCACAGCTTGGCAGAACTGCCAGTATTGACCTGGGACGACTTCATCAGAGAGTTCAGACAGAAATATGTCCCAGATGCATATGTGAATCAGAAACTGCAAGAATTTCTGAGTCTGAAACAAGGCAAAAGATCAGTGGCAGAGTATGAGAGGGAGTTCTCCCGCTTAAGCCACTATGCTGGGAGTCTTTTGTCTACCAGCAAAGAAAGGTGTAAGAGATTTGAGACCAGTTTGAAGCCCAGTCTGAGGATGCAAGTAGTAGGATTCAGACACAGTAACTTCTCTGAGCTCATCTCTCAGGCACTTGAGTTAGAAAGAATTGAATTAGAAGCGACACCAGTGAAAGAGAAATATGAGAAGACTGAAAAATCAGAGAAAGATAAAGGGGAAAAATCACTAAAGCAAAGTCCCAGTGGTACATCTGGAAAAAAGAAGAAATTTGGGGGACCAAGCAGAGGTAGAGGTGGAAGGTTCGGAAGGGGCAGATTCTCTAGACATAGACTCCCTAGATCTAGTTAGTAGTCGACTAGGGGTTCATATCCTCCCCGCCCTTGTGAGACCTGTGGCACGACTCATGGGGGAGAATGTCATTAGGCAACAGGAGCTTGCTTTAACTGTGGAGGCAAGGGCCATCTTGCTAAGGACTGCACCAGTGCCCTTAGATTTGGTCCAGCTCATACTACTGTAGAAGGATCCATTTAGAGTCCTGCTACCAGAGGTTCACAACCGGTTAGCAGAGGAAGAGGCAGAGGTAGAGACAATGCTTTTAGCGATCGAGTGCAGTTGATCGGCCAAGACAAGGGAGTGCTCGGCCGAGTTTACACAATGAGACAGTGGGAAGAGGCTGAGACTTTCGATGTAGTAGCCGGTACATTCTCTATCTCTGATCAAGATGTATTTGTACTGTTTGATCCGGGTTCAACCTACTCATATGTTAGTGCTAGCATAGTTAGTTCCCTTGCGGTTCTATGTGCTAAAATGGATTTTGAAGTGCTAGTAACTAGTCCATTAGGACAAGAGGTCCGGGTCAATAGAATATATAGAGATTATCCTTTGGTGATCCAAGGACTTGTTTTTCTATCAAATTTGATTGAAAATGCCCTTTAGAAATTATGATATCATCTTGGGCATGGATTGGTTAGCCAGGCATCACGCCATGATTGACTGTAGACTGAAGACAGTCACTTTTGATCTCCCTCTGTACGGTGATGTGGTAATACATGGGGAGAGGCAGTTACTGCCATCAAATATCATTTCGGCTGCACTAGCCGGAAGGATGATCAGAAAAAGGTGTGAAGCATACTTGGCACATGTGATAGATGCCCAAGTGGGGAGTCCAGCACTGAGGGACATCCCTACCGTATGTGACTTTTCAGATGTGTTTCCTGATGAATTGCCAGGATTACCTCCAAAAAGAGAAGTGCAGTTTGAAATTGATGTTATGCCTGGTGTGGACCCAATCTCTATTACACCATATAGAATGGCACCAGCAGAATTGAAAGAATTAAAAGTGCAGCTGCAAGAGCTGCTTGACAAGGGCTTTATCTGCCCTAGTGTGTCACCTTGGGGAGTGCCAGTGTTGATTGTTAAGAAGAAGGATGGCACTCTCTGCTTATGTATTGACTATCGGCAGTTGAATAAGGTGACAATAAAGAATAGATATCCATTGCCCTGCATTGATGATTTGTTTGATTAGTTGAGGGGTGCAGCTGTGTTCTCCAAAATTAACCTGAGATCAGGTTGTTATCAGCTGAAGGTGCAAGAGCAGAGTATTCCTAAAACTGCCTTTAGAACCCACTATGGCCATTATGAGTTCTTGGTCATGCCATTCGGGTTAACTAATGCTCCGACTGCTTTTATGGATCTGATGAACACTATCTTCAGACCATACCTCGACCAGTTTATTATGGTATTCATAGATGATATATTGGTCTATTCGAGGAGTGCAGAAGAGCATGATAGACATCTGTGGATTGTACTGCAGACTTTGAGGGAGAAACAGCTATGCGCCAAATTGTCGAAGTGTGAATTTTAGCTGAAGAAAATATCCTTCTTGGGGCATGTAGTATTAGTAGAGGGCATCAAGGTAGATCTAAGTAAGATAGAAGCTATCCTTAATTGGAGACCACCCAGAAGTATCACGGAGATTCATAGTTTTCTAGGTTTAGCTGGATACTACCGCCGATTTGTGAAAGGGTTCTACATGTTGGCATCTCCATTGACTAAGCTACTTCAAAAAGATGTAAAATTTCAGTGGACGGATAAATACCAGTAGAGTTTTGATGAGTTAAAGAGATGTTTGACTGAGGCTCCAGTCCTTACTTTACCTACCCCGGGTAAAGAGTATACTGTTTACAGTGACACTTCTCACAATGGGTTAGGCTGTGTATTGATGCAAGAGCGGAATGTCATTGCCTATGCATCACGCCAGCTGAAACTGCATGAGAGGAATTATCTGACACATGACTTAGAGCTAGCAGCTATTGTGTTCGCTCTTAAGATCTGGAGACACTATTTGTATGGGGAGAAGTGCTACATCTACACAGATCACAAGAGTTTGAAGTATCTGGGCACTCAGAAGGAGTTGAATTTGAGACAGAGGAGATGGTTAGAGTTGATAAAAGACTATGATTGTCTGATAGACTATCAGCCAGGGAAAGCTAATATGGTGGCTGACGCCTTAAGTCGTAAAACTATGGCAAGTCTACGGGTTTCTCCTTTGTCTATAGTACATGAGTTGAGAGTATTACATGCCAGCTTAGAGATTAATGATGAGGGGCAAACAGTAGTTACATGGCATGTACAGCCAGTGTTGATTGATCAGATCAGAATGGCTGCTCAGAATGATCAAAAGTATTAGAAGCTGTTAGAAGAAGTCCGACAGGGCAAGAAACCAAAATTCTCAGTGAGAGATGACGGTCTACTGTTTCACCAAGGCAGAATGTGCATTCTTAATGATGTTGATTTGAGGCAGATCATTTTGAAAGAAACACATGAGTTTCCTTTTGTTATGCACCCTGGTGGCACAAAAATGTATAGAGGACTGAAAGAACATTACTGGTGGATGGGTATAAAAAGAAATGTAGCAGAATTTGTTTCTAAATGCCTAACTTGTCAGCAAGTGAAGGCAGAGCATCAAGTACCAGCTGATTTGTTACATCCACTACCAGTACCGGAATGGAAATGGAAGAGATTAACGATGGATTTTGTGATGGGACTTCGACACAGAAGAGTCATGATGCAGTATGAGTTATAGTTGACAGACTGACCAAGTCTGCTCATTTTCTGCCTGTCCGAATGAACTATAGCTTAGAAAGATTGGCCAAGTTGTACATTGATGAGATAGTAAGACTGCATGGAGTGCCAGTATCCATCGTATCTGACAGAGATCCTAGGTTCACTTCTAGATTCTGGGGTACTCTTCAGAGAGCCCTAGGAACTAGATTGAACTTTAGCACAGCATTCCACCCACAGACAGATGGCCAGTCTGAAAGAGTAATTCAGATCTTGGAGGACATGCTACGGGCTTGTGTGATTGAGTTTGAGGGCAGTTGGAACACACACTTGCCTTTGATTGAGTTTGCTTACAACAACGGCTACCAATCAAGCATTGGGATGCCTCCATATGAAGCTTTGTATGGCGGAAAATGTAGAACCCCATTGTGTTGGGATGAGGTAGGCGAAAGAAAGATGATTGGGCCAGAAATTGTTCAGCAGACTGAAGAGAAAGTCAGATTGGTTAGAGATCGACTCAAAGCTGCATCAGACCATCAGAAGTCCTATATTGATCTGAAGAGAAGGGATATTGAATATGCAGTGGGTGACAAAGCATTCCTCAAGGTTTCCCTTGGAAGAAAATTATGAGATTCGGCAGAAAGGGGAAATTGAGTCCTCATTTCATTGGGCCATATGAGGTTCTGGAGAGAGTGGGTCCTTTGGCATATCGTTTGGAACTACCTCCAAAGTTAGAGAAAATATATAACGTCTTCCATGTGTCTATGTTGAGGAGGTATAGATCTGACCCATCTCATGTACTACCAGTGGAAGAAATTGAAGTGAATCCAGACCTCACATATGAGGAAGAACCCATAGAGATTCTGGCTTATGAGGTGAAGCAGCTACGGAACAAGCAGATACCGTTAGTGAAAGTGCTGTGGAACCATCATTAGGGCTAGGAGGCTACTTGGGAACAAGAAGAGGACATGAGGAGATAGCACCCACAGCTGTTCAGAGACTGATACTAGGTAAAATTTCGAGACGAAATTTATTTTAAGGGGGGGGGGGGGGGGGGAATTGTAACACCCCTATTGGTATAGCCTGGTACATTTTACTGTTCCGGTGATCAGTGTCGGTCCAGACAAGTAAGAGAAGTAGAACCACATCTAAGACACCTAGATAAGCCCTGAATGCAAATAATTAGTAATTTCCAAATAGTTAAGTATAAATAAGAAAAATAGAACACAAGAAGTTAAATGAGCCAGGAGTCACAGCGATGGGTAACCTTCTCGGGAAATGACTACGAGGTTAGTCTAAACTCAAATTTTGAACCGTAAAATGTGACGCCGCGGTCCTTAGGACTATTGCGAACATAGTGGAAAAGAGAAAATCACAGAAAAGAATTGTTAAGCAGGTCAAATAATTAGGTCAGAGATCCGAAAGAAATATTGAATTATTTACAAACCGGATCGAACTGGCAAGAAGCAATTTAGTCAATTCACCCCTAGAGCTGACTCCTGACCTAACTGTCTAATAAAATTAGAGAAAAGAAAATTTCGAGATCAAGAATTAAATTAAAGAACAAATGAAAAAATAAATGCAAAAGAAAAAAAAAGAAAGAAAAAGGTTTATTTACATCATGCATGACATAAGCATGATGCAATAAATCTAACATTTAAAAAATTGAAATTTTGGGGATAAATCCTAATAATTAAAAGATAAAAATAAAAAGAAAAAAAATTCATTTCATCTTCCTCACTAAACCAGTCGGCACCTCTCTCTCTCCCACTTCTCTCACCACAAACCACCATAGAAGCTTGAGATTAAGCTTGCAAACCCCTATTAAACCTCACTTTGTCCCCAAATTTCCCCATTAAAACTTGTTAGACCAACTTGAGAAGGTGATTAAAGAAGAAAAGAAAAGAGGAAAAGGGAAGAAATTGAAAAGTTGAGATTCAAGTGGAGGTAAGTAATTGAATTTGAAAATCTTAGTTTATATGTTGTGTTTGTAGCTCAATTAAACTAGAAATCAACTTAAAAATCAAAACAAAACAATTGTTGGGGGAGTAATATGAAATTCGACCAGCTAGGGTTAGGGTTTGAGATAAATGAATTTGGTGGATTTGAAAGGTTATTTGAGGTGAATTAAGTGTATAGATCATGAATATACACTTTAAATTGTATTAGAGTTAAAATTTATGTAACTAGGGTTTTGAGCATGTGAAAATTGGAGAAAAAGTTGATAATTGGTCAATTGATGTAGTTGACCTTATTTGAGTTGAGAAATGGTCAATTGTGACCATTTGTGGTGTATATGAATTATTGGAACCAAGTTCCAATTCGGATAGGTGAAGGTTAGTCTGCAGGCAGCTTGACTTAGGTTCCTTTCAGAGATCAAAACTGAAAATTTACTAACCCAATTGCTATGAGGCAATTGAGAATGAAAATAGACACAAAATGGCACATTTTTAATTTAGGAAACATGCCCAGAAAGTGACCATAACTTAGTAAACAACTAGACCAAATCTGGAATTGGGCACACTGCCCTGTACAAAAATGACCAAATGAACAGTAGTTACATAAATGACCATAACTTGGTCTAGGAAGGTCCAAATGACCTGAATTTTATATCGATAGAAAGCTGAGACATAGCCCTACAACTTTCATGAAGAAAATAAACCCAAACTTTGACCATAACCTATCCAAATAGTCACCTGCAGTCAATGTACAAAAATTGCTAAAATTCAGAAAATGCCCAGAATTCTAGGTAACATCAAATCCGGCCAGCCATGTTCAAATGGTCATAACTAGGGGTACAAAACTCCAAATGGAGTGATTCAAAAAGGAAAATAAAGTTAAGACAATAAAGAACAACTTCTATGAAAAAACCTTAGCCAAATTACTACAGCAACTTGACCAATGGAACAGTGTAAAATAGGACACCAAATATAAAATTTTGGAATTTCACTTAAGAGACTTAAGATTTGAAGAAAACAATCAAAACCAACAAGTTAGGTAACCAAAATGTGGTATGTGGGTGAAATTAAAAGTCTCATACCTATTAAACATTAGAAAGTCAACAATTTAACTTGAATAGTATCATAAATAGATTTGAAATTATTTTTAGATTAATGATAAATTATGATACTGAAACACTGTAAAATTGTGTGTTTTAGTTGAAAAGAATACCGGGAAAGAACTCGAGGCATCTAGTCAAGGCCAAGAGGTGACTCGTATAAGGTTTGTGCACAACATAAAAATTGTCTTTAAATTTTCTTTTGCAATTTGTGTGAAATGAATTATGATTTAATTGTATTGAAAATTGTGATTGAAAGGAACAACATGCTTTTGACTTAAATTGTTAAAAGTTTACTTGTATGGGTTTGAAATGCCAATAAATGTTTATTAAATTGCTAAGACAGTTTTGAAACCACAGTGTCATGACCATATATTTGAATACCTCACTAGCATGACTAGTGGGAGGAAATAGTTTTGAATTTTGATTCTCTCTCTGGCTGAAGTTTTGAGGTGTGTGCCAGTAGAGGAAGAAATTTGAATGGGTACCCATATATTTGAGCTAGCTAGCCTTGTGATTTCTCATAAGCCTCCAGCTATTGAGATGAGTATTATTTTGAATGGCATGATATAACTGTGTGTTTTTATGAAATTCGTTTTGAAACTTCCTAAATGAAATTGTCTGGACTAAAAGTTTATAAATCATGTTTTGTATCTGTCTTTCATTTTCAGTGCTGGATTTGAGTAAATGTTATTTGAATTATGCATAAATGTTATTTTAGTATGTTGTGCACCATTGAGTCATAGTACTCAGCGATGGCTGTTATTACTGTCGCAGATATAGATATTAGAGGAGCAGCAGAGTGAGCTGCTGAGGATCTTGGAGCCACATCTCTAAAATTTTGTCGGGTATATTTTATACCCTGATTGTAATATTTATTTTGGTGTATGTAAATGTATGTATATATATAAACTAGTCATGAGCAGTTGTATAGAGTTTGTAATAATATTAGTTTGGATTTTCTCATGTATATTTTGGATGATGAATGTAATTTGATTTTACTTTAATGAAAAATGAATGAAGTTATTTTGTGATATATTTTGAAGACAATTGATATGAGAATTATTTTGAATTTTGGACTTGGGAAAAATTTGATGTTGATTTTGTTGTGATAGTGTTTGATTTGATGAAATGGGATATTGAAAGTGTTTTTACAGGTTTTTGAAGAACTGTTTTCTTAAAATACTAACGGCACTCTGTCGAAATTTTTTAAAAAATTTGCGTAAAAATAAAATGGACAAAAATTTGAACTAGTTTTTAAACTTCTATTGAATGTAAGAAAATGCTCACCACTTCTAAAAAGTAAGAAAATGGTTTTAAAATCCCTTATAGGGTACTTAACGAGTTATCGATAGGTGAAGTTCGGTAATTCATTAGGTATTCTACGGGATCATGTTATGCCTTACAGAGGGATAATGTGTGACAACTTAAATATGGAAATTGACAATCATATCATCAATGATAATGATACTAGAAAACATAATATCATCATACGTGCAAAGTTTCCTAGTTGAACACGACATGAAATGATTAATTTTTACGAACAATGTTGATGACAGCTCATATGTGACCAAACTAGAGAAGACAATGCAAACATGAATATGTAAAATCTGCACATAAAATATAAAATATAAAATAAAAAGCATGGCTTTGCTTTTCTCAATTCTCATCTCAATAAGCTTGATAAGTTGAACCCATAAAGTATTCTTACCTTGTAAGTGACTACTCTAGAATTCTTGCAACAAGTTCTATCTTGCAGGAAAAAACAAGAGCCAGGGGAAGGGAATAAGAGTTTTCTTGTTTTTATGTCAGAAATTTTGAGCAAGAGAGATTAACAGCGCAACGGCAGAGGAGTAAGGTTTTTGGGTACTCCTAGGTTCCCACCTTTGTTTGGACGGTCATGATCACTTGCAATGGATGGTTTGGATTCAATGATTCTATTTCTAGGTAATTGTTAGGGGTGGAATTAAACTCTTTATATTTTATTTTTATTAATTTTATTCTAATTTATTAATTGATATTTTTTTAGAAATTATATTTTTATTTTAAGAATTGTACATTAACCCAAAGTTAAAAAAAATAAACCTAATCACACTAAAAAAATTTATATTTAAATTATTTTTTAAAATTTTTTAAGTGAAAAGACAATTATAGCCTTACAACTTGAGGTCCAATTAGATATATATTCATATGTTCCTTGGGTGGTGAGCTGTAAGATCATGAAAAGGGAATTTAGGTGAGTCATGAAGTTTACTTGCCCTGATGAGTGGGTGTTAGCCCACCAACCTTTTACTTTTAAAACAATATATATATATATATATATATATATATTAAAACTGAGTCTCCAAAATAAATTCATCATAGTGTGTCACTTATGTTGATAAGAAGACTTAAAAAATCACCATGTGGCAAAACTTTTTTTTTATTTTTTTTATGTTTTTTATATAAAATTATTTTATCATATTAAATATTAACTTTTTATCTAAATAATTTTAAATTTTAACTACTAAAATTTTATCTTATAAAAAAATAATAATTATCTAAAACTCTTTTTACTATATCTTTTAAGAATTTTAAAACTTAAACATATATTTTAAATTTCTTATATTTAAAGCCTAAAAATTTTAATAATGATACTTTAAAATTTGTCACGTGATTTTTTTTAGTTTATTTATCATTTACTGTTATATATCAATTAATTTAAAAAAATAATAAATAATAATTTATTAATTAATTTATTTTACAATTTTAAATGCGAAATGATTTTGCAAAAGTATGTCACATAGCTCAATGAGAGTACTTAAAAATTGATATATATATATATATATATATATATATATATATATATATATATATATATATATATATAATAAAAAGATTATTCATAAAATTTAAAAAATTAATTTTAGAAACATATTTTATATTTAAAGTCTAAGAATTTTACTAATAATATTTCAAAAATCGTCATGGCATGGGTTTTTTTTTTTCTACTTTGTTTCTTATTTTACTAATATATGGCTATATTAATTAATTTAAAAGATAATAAAAAATAATCTACTAAAAACTTATTTATTTATCAATACTTGAA
The DNA here is from genome assembly GCF_030052815.1 of Hevea brasiliensis. Classification (NCBI taxonomy): domain Eukaryota; kingdom Viridiplantae; phylum Streptophyta; class Magnoliopsida; order Malpighiales; family Euphorbiaceae; genus Hevea; species Hevea brasiliensis. The sequence continues at coordinate 3,004,119 of NC_079507.1, forward strand.
ATAAAATTATAATTAATAAAAAATTTTATCATAACAAAATCTTATAATGTGCTTATGAAAATAAAAAAATAAATAATAATTTTATTTAAAAAAAAATAAAATATTTGGAATTTAAAAAATTGGTAATATTTAAAATTTCATTTTCGTTTATCTTTTTTTAATAGAATTTACAAAATTTAAAATATTTAAAATTTTATTTTAATTTATTTTTTTTATTTTATTATGTATAAAAATTTTAAAATATAAAATATTTAGAATTTAAATAAAATGATTAGATTGGTAGTTTATCTAATCATTCGCAAATATTTTAGTTTAGATATAAATGATTAAATAAAATTTTTAATTAATTATAATCCAATTTTTTAATTTCTAATTGATTCTTGGATATAAATCACGAGAATGTATATTTTTTCTTGAAATTTTCATTAAGCGTTAGATTGGTTTTTTTTAAAAAATAAAGTTTTTCATTGAAATATGGACTAAAGGATCCTTTAACTATTAGATATTAGAATTAATACAACGAATTACACTTTTATCACTATATAAATGAAACTTTCATCAAGTGAGACAATCAAACATTTTTAATGTATTGATATATTTTATTATATTAATATATTTTATTTATATTATATATATTTATTATATTATATTTATATTTTATTTAAATTACATATATATAAATTCTTAGGCTTTAAATATAAGAAATTTAAAATATATGTTTAAGTTTTAAAATTCTTAAAAGATATAGTAAAAGGAATTTTAGGTAATTATTATTTTTTTATAAGATAAAATTTTAATAGATGAAATTTGAAAACATTAAAATAAAAAGTTAATATTTAATATGATAAGATAATTTTATATAAAAAAATGTAAAAAATAAAAATAAGAAGCTTTACTACATGACAATTTTTTAAGCTTTCTTATTAACATAAGTGGCACATTATGATGAAGCCATTTTGGAGGCTTAGCTTTTAGAAAAAAATTATATCAATGTTAAATATATCAATTGATCTAAAAATTACATGAGAATATAATATATAATAAATTTTTTAAAAGAAACAAATTTACATTGAATTATGAAATTTATGAAAGATTATATAGATTAAATATGCACGTAATTAATTTCAAAATAATACATGTATATCTTTTCCATGACTCTACCATGCACTTAAACATCCTATTAAGGTCATGTTTAGCAATATTAACTGTTATAGTAGCTGTTAACTGTTTTAATAATTTTTAGCTATTTTATTAGTTGTTACCTGTTAAATATTAATTGTTAGTGATTAGCTATTTATATAGTGATTTAAAGTAAAAGTGTTTAGTAAAAATAGATATTAGACTAGCTATTAAACGTAAAAATAGTTGTATCATCCATTTGACTCTGGTCAAAATGCTTCCTCAACCTCTAAAATTTATGAGGATAACTTTTCATGAACCACTCTTTTAACCTCCATATAATAGTATAAATATTATGACATTGAATAATATAAATAAGTGAAGTAGTCAAAAAATTAAATGGTATCTTAAAAGCTATTGTAGTACTTTTTTTAATATTTTTATAATCTTTTTAATTTTAATTTAGTTTAATTTTTAATCACATGACATATATACAGGGTGGACCCAAAGCATAACAATTTTTTTTTTTTAACTCGTAGGTGGGTTTTGATAACGAGGCCTTTGCCCCCTCAATTTTTATTTTTTTTTAAATTAGATATGATGATGATGATAAATTTAAGGAATTGAAATATTATTAATGCTAAAAAAGTATTTTAGAAGTGAATAAAATAATAATAATTAAATTAAATATTATAAGTGTGAATATCTATTTAAATATTCCATAATAAAAAATAAGAATAAAAATATTGAAAAAAGGACTGTGTAATATGATGAGAGAAAAAATAAAGCTAAAATCACATATACTTTAAAAACATGTATAGAGATGCTCTTTTATTTTCACCCATAATTGCAATTGATTGAATTGCTTATTGTTTAAGGTGCATGGTCCTTAGCATCTTTTTACTCGATTTGCATCTTGACACAATTATCAAATCTCAATTCTCATAATTTTTAATTTCAATTTTAGTCAGATTCTTGATCGATAAAGTATAATTAATCTAGCATTAGAACAATTATACAACAAAATCTTCTTAATTTAAGGTATATTTATGCAAATATTATTAAATTTGAATTGCTTATATATATATATATATATATATATATATATATATATATATATATATATATATATATATATATATATATATATATATATATTAGTTATTTGTATATTGTTAAAACTCATATTGCTTATTTTAATGTATGAATGTTAATTATTGTTCAATAAAAGTGCAATTAAATTTTTTTTATTTTAATAATTATATGACTTTAGATTTTGACCCTCTCCACATCCAATCTGCGTCCACTCCTGCATATATAATCATTTATTTTTATTTTATTATTTTTATTTTTATTTAATTTATTTAACTATTAGATGTATAATAATTATTATTTTTTGCTAAAATAACTTTAATTGGCTTTATTTATATCATAACATTATACATATAATAAAAATATATTCAAAATCAATGTTAGACAAAGATATTGATTTTACAAATAAATGTGTTCCTTTTTTGTCCATTATTTATAATAATAAATATAATAATAACCTTATTGCTAATTATTATAAAATCCAAAAAATTAAAAAGGAACAAAATACTTGGTTAACCTGCAGCAACGTGCACGAAACTTCACTTTTATTAAATTATAGCAGAACAATTATTTCGGATGTCTTTAATTACATTAATCAAGATCAATCAAGTTTTATTTAATTAAAGTAAACAGAAGAACAATCAAATTAAACACGATCAATCAAATGTTTTCAATTACATTAAATTACATAACCAGTACCCAAACCAAATGTCTTACATAAATTATTTTGGATGAGAACAATACCCAAATGACTTGTATAGAAGACTTATCTTGTAAAAAAAAAAAAAAAAAGACAAAAAAAAGCCTTAAGATTAATTCTTACTAACTTAATTTAATTAGTAATTTTTATTAAACGATTGATAGAAGTTAGTATGTCTGCATAAGTGATCAAGGTTGGCCGTCTTCTTCCTTTCAACTGGATCAACTATAGTAGGGTTGTCAGCTTTGTGAGTTGAATATTGATTACTTTTATAATTTTAATATTATTTATATTTTTTGACAAGTTCATGCATTCTCTCTCTCTCTCTCACACACACACACATATCTAGTTAATTATTATATTAGGAGCATCCCTATCTGTTGCATTATAATTTTCTATGTTGTGCCTCATTGGGGATAAGTTGGAGCTTATATATATGTATCATGGATGTGAATCCAGGATAGGTATGGCTTGAGTAATTCGCTGACTTTTGTGGATATAGATATGGATGGACAGGGTAGGTACAACAGCTATGTGGATCCCTGACTCTCGCTATTGCGGGGTAGGTATGACAGCTAGATGGATTGGTGACTTTCGCAGAAAATGTATTAAGAGAACATGTTGGATTTTTGAGAGCTAGGATATGGGGTCGGTTCTCAATATGCATTATGGGTGCGTGTGTCCAATTTATCCTCTCGTGCGAGGATGAGTGAGTTATTTGTTTAGTGCATTTTCATTAATAGGACTACATTAGAAATAGATAGTTATAGAAATTATAACTATAATTAATATCTAAACTATCTGAGTCGAACGCTCATTTCTGTTCAATATTTTTTTCCCTAGGTTGTAGGAGGAGCAATTTTATTTCCAAGTTTAACTTGCATTTTTCTTTGCAAGTTGTGATACTTCTTATTTGGTAATTGTTATTGTGTTTATCTAATTATTTATTTATATATTTATTTGTTTAACTCTTAAAACTCCATTGTGATACTGGTGTATTAATATATTATTTTAATTAATGAAAATTAATAGTATTAAGTGGATTATGTATGTTGGGTTCAAGGTTGAGCTAGGCTCCCTCAATTATGTATGTTTGATGTTATGAGATAACCCAAATTTATTTATAATATTTTATGTGACATCCAGAAAAGTCATAGATAAAAATAAATAACAATTATAAGAAGGAAAAATATAAATAAGAAAAACAAAGCATAAAAAGTTAAATGAGCCGGGGGTCACAGCGATGAGTGATCGCACCGGGAAGTGACTGTGAGATCAGTCAAAATCCTAATTTCGTACGGGGCATTGTGACACCACAGGCCTAAGAAAAATTGCGAAGCTAGGAGAAATGTGAAAATCACAGAAAAAGGTGCAGAACCATATCAAATAATTAGGTCAGGGTTCCAAAAGAAACACTGAATTATTGGCAAACCGGATCAGACCCGCGATGGGCAAATTGGTCAATTCATCCCTAGAGGTGACTCATGACTTAACTGTCCAATAAAATTTGAAAAATAAAAATTTTGAAATATATAATTAAATTAAAGAAGTGAGGAAAAAGAAAGGAAAAGAAAAGAAAAGAAAATAAATAGATTATGACATCATCACGAATGACACATGCATGACTTAATTAATCTAAATTTAAAAATTAGGAAAGTTGGGATAATTATGGCATAAATAAGGCTAAAATTAAAAAGAAAAACAAATTTTTTTCCCTCATCTTCAACCTTGCCGTCCACCTCTCCCCTCTCTTTCATTTTTTTTATTCCACCATTGTTACATATTTTCAAGCTTTTAAAGCTTGATTTTGTCTTCTAAACCCTAACCAAACTCCATAGAAAACCTCTAATTAACCCTAGATTGGAAGTTTGGGAGAAGAAAAGTGAAGAATTTGGAGAAGAATTTGAAGATGGGAAAGCTTAAGTAAAGGTAAGTTAATCAAATCTCTTCCTTTAGTTTAAGTGCTTGAGATTGAATTTATGATGATGAATTTACATTAAGAAATTTGAAAGAATCATGTGGGTATGGGAGGCCACCAATTTCGGCTGCTATAGAAGGGTTTAGAGTTTGATGGTTTGAATGAAATTAAGAGTATAATTAAGCTTAAATGAGTAGGTATAAATGATTGGTGTAGTTGAATTGACATAAATTAAGTAATGGCATAATTAGGGTTCTTGACCCTTAGGGTTATGGGGGAAAATTTTGAGAATTTAGTAAATTAATGTACTTTAACCTAAGTGAGGTTAAAAATGGTCAATTGGGACCAATTGAGATGTGTTGGAGTGATTAGAATTGCAATGAAATTTGGATTGGTGAGGGGTCATTACTCATTACTGGACAGCCTGACCTAGATCCCTTTTAGGGACCCAAACTATAATTCTGCCACTCCAATTGGTGTGAGACTAATTGGAGATGAAAATAGACACATAATAACACATTTTTCATGTAGAAATCATGCCCAGAAAGTGACTCTAAGTTAGTGAACAATTAGGTCAAACTCGGAATTGGTACACTACCACTGTACAAAAATGACCAAATAAACAGTATTTGTTCATTTGGCCATAACTTGGTCTAGGAAAGTCCAAATGACCTGATTTTTGTGGCATTGGAAAGATATGACATAGTACTACAACTTTCATGAAGAACACCAATCCAAATTCTGCCCATAACTAAGTGAAATTACCACCCAAATTTGGGTCACCAAAACTGCCAGAATCAGAAAGTGCCCAGAATTTCTGGGTCGTAACCAATCCGGCCAGTCTTAGAAAAATGGCTATAACTTGAGCTACAAAACTCCAAATGGAGTGATTCAAAAAGGGAATTAAAACTAAGACAATAAGGAACAACTTTGATGAAGGACACTTAGCCAAATTTTCACAGTAATCAGACCAATGGAATAATATAAAATAGGGGACCCAAAACTGAATTTTTGGATTTGTACCTAGGGAAATTAGAAATTGAATTGGCAATCAATGCTAACAAAATTAACACCCAAAATGTAGTATATGGGTGCAATTAGAATTAATAAACCTAGTTAGTAGGAAAAAGTCAATATTTTGACTTGAATAGTGCCATGAATAATACCACGATACACAAAAATGCAAAGGGCTTGAAATTATAAACCATAATGGGTAGGATAAGTCTGCGAAGAAATTATTGGAATTTAATTATTAGAAATGGATACTGAAGTACTTTAAATTTATGTGTTTCAGTTGGAAAGGGATCTTTGAAGGAGAAACGAAAGTTTGAATAAATTGAGTTAATAAAAGAGGTTTGTATACAACTAATTTTTAATTGATTTTTGTTTTGAATATTTCATATAATTAAATGACTTTATTTCCCCTATGTATTATGTTTATCAAGTATTGAATTTATTTCAATGATTATTGAAAATTGGTATAGTATGCATGAGTTTAGTTTCGTGAAATGGTATTTCAACAAGTATTGAGCATTGTTGTGGATTGAATAAATTATGTTTTGGAAAATTGTGATAAAATTTTGTTTTGAATTGTGATGGGCAATTTGCATGGAAAAATATAAATTTATGTTTGGAATTGTGATGAGCATAAAAATTACTGGATATTGGAATTGACTTTGAATTGAATTGTGTTATGATTTATGCTCACAAAAAGGATAAAGAGATTCATTATATGGTTTTATATCTCACTATAGATGCTTAATTAGGTTATTACCCGTCTCTCTCATTTGTTGAGAAGACAATGGAGTTATCTTTATTTTGATTACCATTGTACGTGCACAGACTTAGATTTTCCTCTTATTAGAGGTTAGATCTAAGTTTTTCATTAGCCCTTTTGAAAGTTTCATTATCGTGGTGTGTACTGTGTATGATGATTTGACCTCCCCGACCGTAGGGAGTTAGAATCGCTCTGAAGATGGCCCTTACGGATTAGTCTTGCATAGTTAGTGAGATAAAGAATGGTTTTTGAATAGTAAAAAATTATGATTTCAAATAGGATTTATGCATAATTAATTTTATTGAAATTAAGATTTGTTTCCATAAATTACTGGAATTACTTTAAATGTTCAGTTATGATTTGATAAATTAAAATTCTCGAGCAGAGTCATTTTAACAAATGATTTATTTTATTGGCAACAAATATTTTAATTTTTGAAATTTTGATTGAATTTCAAGATTTCCAAATTTTTTGCGAAAATTTTGGCAAGGTATTATATATTATATTTTAAATTATAGTTGTGCACCACTGAGTTCACCACCCAGTGATAACTTTGTATACTGTCGCAGGTGAAAGTAAAGATAAAGCAGCTGAGTGAGATTTCCGATAGTTGCGCCTTGAAGACTCATTGGGATTAGCTTCGGGTATATTAGAGGTATACCCTTGTACATTTGATTTTGATATATACATGTAATTATATGTATGTAAATTGTTTGAGCAATTGTACAAAAACTCTTGTAATATTATTTTGGTATGTAATGAAATCAAATTGTTGTAATCTTAATTTGAGAAATTCTTTACTTGTACATTTTTGTAATATTAATTTTATTGTCCTAATGAGTATGATATTCAAATTTCCTCTTGAGTTTTGAAACCCATGTATGGCTTGAAAATTGAATTGAGTTGATTGTGTTGAATTGGGATATGAAAATGATTTGTATTGGAGTTGTGGTTGAGAAAACATATTGGAAGTGTTTTTCCTTTCAGGTTTAAAGAACTATTTTCTCAAAATACAGCTAGCACTCTGCCGAAATTTGGAAAAATTTTTGTGATGCTAGATTTTAATCGAGAATTTGATTTATGACTTAGTGCCAATTAAAGTTTTTTAATATTTGATAAAAATTACCCACCAACTTAAAATGAACAAAAATTATTTTAAAATCTCTTGTAGTATATTTAATGGGTTATCGGTAGGTGAAGTACGGTAATTCATTAGGTGTACTACGGGATCATGTTATGCCTTACGGAAGAGTAGAGTGTGACATATGTACTCTAAGAAATGTTGTGTACAGTTAGTGGGCCATGTGGCGTGCCTAATTAGTGTAAGGCATGAGTACATAGGATGAGTTATGACAATATAGGGCCCTAAGTGAGGGTGTGAACACCACTATGACTGTGTGGTCAGGGCAAGTTTATAGCATTAGTGGTCTAAAGAGGGATAAGAAGTTAATAACTATGGTTTAATGGGAGGTATTGCAGTAACCTCTGTAATACTCTCGATCTTTGTACTATAAGCTACAGATTACAGTGCCAACATGGGATTATTATATAGAGCTTCATGCATCCCTATGGTGTTCCATGATGAGGTTTGCATACAGCTTCTGTTTTGGTATGGTTGTGCCATAACAGAATTATGTTTCTACAAAGGAGTTAGGCAACTCCTTGTTAGGGTTTAGAGTCCTTGAGATAAAGTATCGGAGGTTATAATTGGGTGGTAACTAGAGTCAATGGCTCAGTTATCCTAACTTAAGCATAAAGTTATAATAAGAGTTGCCACGAGATTAAAGGATTCGATATGGTTGCAATGTAATGTGGCACTTACTAAGTGAGACCATCTAGTCTTCAGTATGGAATCTTGATGGTTTTGGCTTTAGAGTGTATATTTTGCCTATAGTTTAATGAAGATAGCATCTTCTTTGTGTGGCAGTAAGATACAGAGTATGACTCTGCTCTCTAAGGAAGACATGAGGTTATGAATAATGTTCATAGCCTATGAAATAGCATTATAAGGAAGTGTGCAGTATGATAGAGAGTTGGTGGCTCAGGTACCCTAAGGAGGGTATAAGTTCCATTATAAGAATCATAAGAGATCAAATTATGACATATTAGTTTTGTTGAGTTTAGTAATGGGATTGGTTTCAAGTACTTTAAGTTTTGGCTAATTTAGTGGAAATGGGAAAAGCGAATCCCTATAGATCTCCTCCTCGAGGTAGTAGAGGGTAGTTTATAGTTTAACATATAGGAATAAAGATCACACAATGAATGCATGGCTATTGTTCCCTGAGTTCCTTCTTAGCTTCTGTAACACCCTAGGCAAATCCCACATCGACAAAACACGGGAGAGATGCTGGGTTTATAAGTTGATGGTTCGTAACCCCTATTGACGCGTTTTAAAATCGTGAGGGCTTTAGCCCAGAGTGGATAATATCACTAGTGGGCTGGGCCATTACATTTGTGGTATCAGAGCCGCTCCGCGTGCAACCTTGAACGATGGTGGGGCAAACCTCAGCGAGGACGCTGAGTCCCATAAGGGGGGTGGATTGTAACACCCTAGGCAAATCCCACATCGACAAAACACAGGAGAGATGCTGGGTTTATAAGTTGGCGATTCGTAACCCCTGTTGACGCGTTTTAAAACCGTGAGAGTTTCGGCCCAGAGAGGATAATATCACTAGTGGGCCAGGCTGTTACATTTGTGATATCAGAGCCACTCTGCGTGCAACCTTGAACGATGGTGGGGCAAACCTCAGCGAGAATGCTGAGTCCCATAAGGGGGTGGATTGTAACACTCTAGGCAAATCCCACATCGGCAAAACACGGAAGAGATGCTGGGTTTATAAGTTGGCGGTTCGTAACCCCTAGTGACGGGTTTTAAAACCATGAGGGCTTTGGTACAGAGCGGACAATATCACTAGTGGGCCGGGCTATTACATTTGAAAATTTTGGACCATTTCTCGATTTGTGCCTGTCATCCTTGTGCAGGGGCCATGCTAATCTTCTCTGTATTGTTCCAATTTTATCAGATGTAATGGCCCGGCCCACTAGTGATATTGTCCGCTCTGGGCCGAAGCCCTCACGGTTTTAAAACGCGTCACTAGGGGTTACGAACCACCAACTTATAAACCCAGCATCTCTCCCGTGTTTTGTCGATGTGGGATTTGCCTAGGGTGTTACAGCTTCTTACTACCCAAGATGAGATTCTCTAAGCACAGAAAAGGATAAGGGCAGTAAGTCAGCGGAGAAAAATCATAGAATAATAGTAGATAAAAGAAGTGCATAAATGAAATTTAGGATAGTTAGTTTAGATGCAGCAGGAGAGATAATATAAATGCTACTGGAAGTGCTACTTAAAGTGGTCAGAGGACCAATTTTGAGTAACACAGAAGCATAGATGAGTGGCAGAGATAGTAAGAAGGGGTACAAATTTTTAGAGTAATTATCAGGTCAGAAGTAAGAACAAAGTTAAGAATTAGAGTAGACAGACTGTTATTCTAGGCAAGGTAAACAAGATAAAATGAAAAGCAAGATTAGAAGGCCCAGAATAAGACTGCATCAGCGAGAACAGTTGATAAGATACTGAACCCAAAAGTGCAAAACTTGGAGTAGCTTGTAATTTGGGTAGTGTCAGGGGCCAGAATATTGAGTTAAGAGTTGTAGGATCAAGATTAAAATCATATTATATCTATTCCCCATTCCCAAGGTGGAGTAGCTAGCAATCTAACAAGATCCCTTTAACCTATTGACAATATGAGGAAAGTTAGGCGGGGAATGCAATTAGAGTGAGCAGTACTTAGAGGGTGTACAATGGTGTCCAAAACTATCATATTAAGTAGAGAAGCGAAGCTAGTAAGTAGTAAGTTAGTATAGGTCAACCTAATGGTTCAAATAAGCATAATGAGACAAAAGAATGGTAATTAATAGCACAAAGGCTTTAGGTTAGACTGCAGAAATGGTAAAATAGAAGTAATAGACTATTATAAAAAATTAAGTGGATTTCTTTAGTGTGACCAATAGAGTCACTTATGCGGAAGCATTAATGATGGAATAACAGTAGGAGACAGAATAAGAAGAGACAGGTATAGGTGGTAGTCATAAGTCACTAGAAAGTACGAGGATCAGCGTGATAGTAATATGTAAGACTAGGGTTAGTTCTAGAAGAATCTATTAGTAAGAGGTATCTTCTAGAATATAGTAGAAGGTAGGGGTGTAAGATAAATGATGATAGGTATGGAATACAAATGGAGTATAAGTGGACATAGTTAATTAGAAGATGATATGTCAAGTGGGATAGTGGTACAACAGAGGGTTGGTGCAACTAATGTCTTATAGAAGGCACAATAACTTTAAAGAAATAATGAAATTGGAAGAAAACGATCAAAAGATAAGGGTAAATTTGAGGTTAAAGTTTGGAAAGCTATAGACAATAGATGTGGCTATATTAAGGAGAATGAATGCGTAACATATCTTGACAGGGATTGTGGTAGAACACACATTCACCACTACCTGTTAGTTCAAGTGGAATTTATAGGTTCAATAGGCCATATTTAATGATGATTACAATTCCTTACAAAGGGTATTAAGGGATGATAATGCTATGATAGTCAAGTTGGTGAAGGAGGTACAGGAAGAATCCTCCATGGTGAATTATATGCGTTGCATAATATAGGTAGTAGGTTATTACCATAGTGTTATATGATATGAAAGATGTGCTAGTAGGAGCCAATTGTAAAGTCAAAATTACAGAAGTAATAGATCTAGTAAGCAAGTTAGGACTAAAAAATAAAAACAAGGGAAAAGTTAATGCTAACGTGGTGGACATCTTCAAAGGAAAAAGTCAAACGGGTGAAAAAGGGCAAGGTTGAAGACAAACAAGATGGACAGTTAAGCACTATTGGTGTTATAAGTTCAAAACTTGAGACAAATGTTAAAGTGAAAACACAGTAGTTTGGAAGATATCATTAATAGCAAAAACAAGAAAGAGGAAGCAAATAAGACGCAAAGGACAAAGGAAAAGCTCAAGAAGAGTTAGTTACAAGGATGAAAAGAACGAATGAGTATACTAGGAGCGCACTAAGGGATGTTTTAGGATAATTTATGATGACACAACAGGAAAAGAGGCGTAATAGAATTTCAAGCTAAGTGCCAGATGTCTCCGAAGGTATCTTAAACAGTAAGACGTTTCAAGTAAAAGTCATGTTAACTGGGTTACTAGAAATTTTTCATGTTAGAGAAGAGACCCAAATCACATTCTTAGGTTGATTGATGGTGAGTGAGACATTTAGCACTTAGATGGAGCTCTACACAGTTGGTTACCTAAGATGGATAGGAGTTGGTACAAGGACCTAGTTAGTTTCATGAAGTAAATTGGAAGTTTGTAATATCATGGAATTAATAACTACATGTGCTTTAAGCATGGAGAAAGTCTTACTAAGAGAAAAAAAAAAGATTTTGAAAATCCAACACAATAGCAACCCCCCCTTCCTTCTCTCTCCCTGATGCTATTTCCCCCCCCTCCCCCCCCACCCTTTCTTTTTATTTTTGCATAAGCCAGCCACTAGCACCCCATCAATGAGCTTGTCGACCCCCATAATAGCTCCAGACAACTCCAGCATGATCCAACGGGGACAAAAAAGGTGATTAGCGATGAAGGATTTCGAAGAAAGAGAGAATGTAAAGCCCAAACTTCCCTCACCATTTTCAGTGGTTTTTGGCCACCAAATGGCAACCTCTCATCGGCGAAGGAGTCTCCACAATGCTAGCTTCCTTTTCCAACCAGTGGCAGCGAGTATGGTGGCCGGAATCACGAAAAAAACAAGTAGAGAGAAAAAATGGGTCTTTCACCCTCTCCGACTAGATTCCAGCCAATCCAGCAGTCAGATTGATGATCTGAGACCACTAATGAACTCAACATGTTGAAACCTTCAAGTTGGGACTAACCCTACTTTGATCGTATGTCGTTAGAAAAAATGATTATCGGAGGTCTTAAATTGATCGATGAGATTTTTTAGCTTTTTTAGTAATTGGTTTTGAGAACTAATTGCATGATTTTTTTTTACGTGTTTTGAGCTTCGTGTAGGTGTGATAGGATCAACGATAACTCACTAGCACCAGGACTGAGTTTCCAGCTTCATCTGGAAGCCCGACAGTCTGTCCCTAAAAGTGGTCAATATTGTAGTCAATTCTAGCATTTTCATACATTCCGAATACATTTTAGGTAGCAGAACTAGTAAAGGTAAACCCCAACTCAAGTTTAGTGTTTTTTACCTAGGTTTTTAGGCTAGCTGATTAATTTGTAAAATATTCTTGGCTTAGTGAAATTAAGCAAAATGAATTTAATTAATACAAGAATGATGTGGAGGATTTTCATGAATATTTTTATGATTTTTGAAGTACTGAAAATAATTATTTGGACTATAAAGAAGTTAGGAACTTGAGCTAGAGATTGGAAATCTGGACTTAGATTAGGTTTCTTGTAGTCCCTGGATGAGCATTGTAGTTATTGTTGTAGGCCTTATCGCTTAACTTAGTTTCATTTCATTGCTATTATTTTTCTTTTGTTTCTTGTATTTTTCTTTTCTGTATTTCATTATTTTATGTCTCACTAATATTTAAATTTAGTTCTAGGCATCTAACATAGGTGTTACATATATAACCACTTAATACCATTAATTTTCTTTAATTAAAATAATATATTAATACATTAGTGTGGAATTCTAAGAATTAAAGAAATATATATATTGATAAATAATTAGATGAACACAATAAAAACTATTGACTAATTGAAGAAAATGCAGTTAAATTTGGAAATAAAATTTCTTCTCCTAGAACAAATATTAAGTAGAATGAGCATTCTACTCAAAGAGTTTAGATATTGTTTATAATTATAATTTCTTTAACTATCTATTTAATGTATTAATGAAAATGTATGCTCATATAATAACTATATATATATATATATATATATGTAGTTAGTTAGTTAGATAGTTATTATATTAGGAGCATCCCCCTATTTGTTACATTATAATTTTCTGTGTTATGTTGCCTTAGGGATAAGTTGGAGTTTATATATATGTATTATGGATGTGGAATTCTAGGGTAGGTACGGCTTGAGTAATTGCTGTCTCCCATAGATATGGATGGGCGGGGTAGGTACGACGGCTTATGGATTGTTGACTCTCGCCACTGCGATATAGGTATGATGGCTATATGGATCAGTGACTCTCGCGGAAAAAGGATTAAGAGAACATGTTGGATTGCAGAGAGTTAGGGTATGGGATCGGCACCCAATATGTATTATGGGTGCTTGTGTAGCTCCAATTTATCTTCTTGTGTGAGGATTAGATAATTTGTTTGTTTAGTACATTTTCATTAATAGGACTGCATTAGAAATAGATAGTTAAAGAAATTATAATTATAAACAATATCTAAACTCTTTGAGTAGAATGCTCATTCCTACTTAATATTTGTTCCTAGGTTGCAGGAGAAGCAATTTTATTTCCAAATTTAACCTGCATTTTCTTCACAGATTGAGGTGCTCTTAGTCAATAGTTTTTATTGTGTTCATCTAATTATTTATCAATATATATATTTCTTTAATTCTTAGAATTCCACTGTGACACTAATGTATTAATATATTATTTTAATTAAAGAAAATTAATGGTATTAAGTGGATTATATATGTAACACCCCTATGTTCGGTAGTGCGTTCTACTGTTCCGGTGACCAGTGTCTGTCCGAACAGCTAGGATGCCTAGAACTAAATTTAAATATTAGTGAGGAGACATAAAATAATGAAATACAAGAAAGAAAAATACAAGAAAAACAAAAGAAAAATAATAGCAATGAAATGAAACTAAGTTAAACGAGCTAACACCGCAGCGATGGGTGACCGCACGGGAAAGTTACGGTGCAGGCAATAGCCGACCCCAGGACTGCAAGGAACCCTCAAAATTTAGTTTCGAGACATAATTAAAAACTTATTGAAGTATAAATGTTATTAGAAATATCAAAGAAAAATTAATTAATTAGTATAAAGAAAATTGAGAAATCGAGAAAACGACAAAACTCTGTGTTACTGAAAAATCGAGAATGCAACCCGAATAGGGGCATTGTGGTTATTTGACACCCCGAGTTGACTTTTGACCTCAATGTCCATTAAAAATAAATGATATAAACTTTGAAAATGTCATGAAAATTAAAAGAGTGGTACCTAATATAATTAGTTAAAGTGTGGTGGCCAAATTGCAAATTTTGGAAACCTTGTATAATTAAACATTTAATTATTGTTTAGTGCTCCACTAACTACATTATGAGAGACAAAATAAGTCTTAGTGGGCAGAAATTGGTCATCTTCAACCTTCACAAAAAACCAGCCGAAACTCTCACCATTGAAAGAACTCCATAGCCGTCCATGGTGAGCTCCATGCAACCTTGATCAAGTCGCCTTTTTCACTAGTTTCCTTCACTAACCATTGTCTACACACCTTAGGCAGCATACTTGGAGCAAAAAGAAGGAAGTTTAGTGAGGTTTGAGCAAGCTACAAAAATAAGTTAGTGTCCAATTCTCTTCCTTCCTCTAGTAAAAGTGATGCTTGGGTTAAGGGATGTTGTTTGGTGAAGAAAATTTGATGAATGGTTGAGTATTGGAGTTGAGCCATTTTCGGCAGCCATGAAGGTTTGTAGTGTTTGAGTTTTTCTTACCTCTAATCGATTGAGATTAAGGTTGATTAACTCAAATAGAAGATGTAGTAAATTAATATCCAAGGATGTGCATGTTAGTGTTTGAATTAAGGGTTTGAAATGGGACCTTGATGCTTTGGCAAACTGCCATGTTTGGCAGCCTATAATATCATGAATTTGTGTGTGTGAATATGAAGTTTATTAATGAAATATGATAGTGTTAAATTGTGAGCAGCATGTGTAATTGATATTGAGGTATGAGTATATGGAAGTGTATGTGTAATATTGATATTGAGATATGTTGAATTTTGGTGGAAGTGAATGTTGAACTTGAATGATATTGTGTGCATTGAGCACTTGAGTGTTCTGTCCAATATGCTTGCTGGAATTGTGTTTAGTATTTGTAGAAGTGCTATGAATGAATAATGAAGTCATGAGGAGGAGAAGGAATGTCAAATTGGAAGTGTAATTGTCTTGTGCAGGTTGTGTGTTGTTGGCAGTACCTAAATTAGGTTATAAGTGCAAAACTGTGAACCCAATTGGTATGAGGCCAATGGAGGGTGAAACTAGGCACCAAATAGGCCAACTTTCATGTAGAAATGTTACCAAAATTCTGCCTAGAAACTAACCTTAAAAATGACCAAATCCGGATTAGTGACTTGAAAGCCTGAAAATTTACCATTTGGGCAGCAGTTAGTGTTTTAGCCATAACTCACTCAAACTAGATCCAAATGACCTGAAATTTTTACCATGAATAGATTAGACATAGAGCTACAACTCTTATGAAGACACCAAAACCCAGAAATAACCATAAGCAAGTCAAAAGGCTTACACAAGTTCGGATATAAAAACCCCCAGAACCAGAAATAACCTAAAAATGACCTAAAGTTGCCATTTTAGTGCAATCTGTCCAGCTTTAGTAAATTGGCCATATCTTGGTCTATACAACTCAGAATGACCTAAAATTTTGCCTAGAGTGTAATAAGACATAGAGCTACAATTTTGCTTCTTTGACCAAAAGCTAAAAACTAAGAGAAATAGGACTTTAAGCTAGACCAATCTAACACACAAAAATTGAGAACTTGACATTTACATACAATGATGCTTGAAATAATTTGGCAATGAATGCCAACTTATGAAAATGGTAAATTGCACTATATTGGTAGCATATTGAAATACAAAATGTGACATATTGGTAACATTAAACCTAATTCACCTAGAGTGCATCAAGAGTCAACATTATAGGTTGACTAAGGAAAACAATAGAATTAAAAAAATTAATTATTGAACCTTATTGTTAGAGACAGTTTAAATGAGTACTGAAACACTTCAAATTGTATGTTTCAGTTAGCAAAGACTCAAGGAAGGGGAACGAAACACTGAGTTAGGGCCAAGAAGTTACTCTTCAGAGGTTTGTTCACAACAGTTATTTCTTTTGAATTTTTCAATTGAAATAAATTATGACTATTTGTATGTTATTGTTTTAAATTGTGGAAATTTGTTTGAATGGATATTTGATGGATACTTATTGCTTGAAAAACATTGCAAATGGTTTGAAACCACAGCTATCATGTATATTGATTGAATTCCTCGCTAGCTTGTCTAGTGGGACGAATTGACTTTGAATTCCCTCTCTGACTGAAGTGTTGAGGTGTGTGTCAATTGAGGACGAATAGGATGAGTACTCATATTATTGCTAGCTAGCTGTGTTATTCCTCATTAGCCATCGGCTTTTAGGACGAATTGGACTATGAAATCATGATTAAGCTGTGTGTGTGATTTATTGATATTTATTGTAATATTGTGAAATGGAGTTTAAATTCTTTATGACATTCTCTGTCTTTTGAATTTAACTATGATTTTAAGTATCCACAGTTCATATGATTTATGATTTATGGGTTTAAATTGTATTTTCTTAATGTTGTACAACACTGAGACATTGGCTCAGCGATAGCTTTTTCATTCTTTATGCAAGTAGACAGACAGACGAGAGAGTAGAGTAAGTGCTACATTTTGAGATTTCACCGGGTATATTGAGTATATTATATTTTGTAATTTTTGTTGTAATGTATGTGCACTGTATGTATATATTGTACTTGGTCTTGAGTAGTTGTAAACTAAAATTGTAAATTATTCTCGCTTGTAAAAATATTGTGATATATTTATCTTATCTCAGCTTTTGGAAACACTGAAAAATTGATTGTTGAACTGAGTTGATAATGTTGAGAAATTTATTATGTTGAACAAATTTATTGGAGTTTGGGATTGTAGAAATACATTGGAAGTACTTTTTACAGGTTTTTGAAGAATTATTTTATTCAAAATATAGATGGCACTCTGCCAAAATTTTTACAGAAATTATTGATACTCAGATTTGTTATTTTGTTTCACTTCAGTTAAAAATTTTTAACACCTGTCAAAAGTGCTCACCACTGTAAAAAGAAATAAGAAAAGGTTTAAAATCCCTTGTAGTGTATTTAATGGATTATTAGTAGGCGAAGTTTGGTAATTCATTAGGTATACTACGGGATCATGTTATGCCTTATAGAGGAGTAAGGTGTGACAATATATGCTGGGTTTAGAGTTAAGCTGGGCTCCCCCAATTGTGCACGTTTGACGTCATTAGGCTAAGATAACCCAAATTTATTTATAATATTTTATTTTATCTTGCATGTTTAGCCCTAAGATTGGGTCTAGTTATGAGTGTGAGAACAGTGAAATATTAAAAAGAATCAATAACAATAAAAAATGTAAATATTTAATACAATTATTTCCACCATATATCTAATGAACTCTTCTCTCTTTATGATTGATAAAAGTAAACGCTCAACGGAAGAATACTACTTATAGCACTATGTTACATTTATAACCTACCTCTAATTGTCGCACAACCTTGGAATGTTCATTATTTATGCAAAATGTAGCATCCAAATATTAAAATTAGTTTTAACTAAGCATTTGGATTCCTACATTGGCTTAGGAATGGTTGATGCATACTTTAAATCAAACATTTGATTCCTACGTACATTCACAAAACTCTTGAGCAATTAGATGGAAAATTAACTCATTTGCAAGGATTTGTGCAATTTTAATCAACTAAATAAAACTCCCTATTGAATGTCTAAATGATGCTAATAGCTTAACACAAGTCCTGGCAAGTTGGATTAAACACACAAAAAGGCAAAGTAAATTAAGATAAAGAAAACCAAATTAAGCACCTAATATTGGTCCAAAACCAAATTTGACCTTCAAATTAAGCAAGGTTGAGTATCAAAATTAGAGTATGTGCAAAAGACAATCCATTTATTACCATAATCATCTTCAAACAATGCTAACGAAGAGAAGATGCTGATTTTCTTTTTCACTACAAAAAAGGAGCTCTGGAAATTTCCATCTACCAAGGGTTGGTCGGTAATATATTTTACTGATGACTTACCAACTAAAATTAGATAGACTAGTATTTAGATTGTAGGTAAACTTTACTAACCACATTCTTAGCTATTGTTAAGTTTATCAACCAATTCTTTCGTCGGTATATGGTGGAATTGTCGTTGGCATTTTTCAAGAACAGATTATAAGCTATGAGTGAACTAGCTACAATACTACTGACAACATATGCGTTAGTAATTACCAACAATAGAGTTGCAACCAATAATTTTAATAATATCAACAAACGCAGCAAGCAAGAACAAAGTCAATTAACTGCTTAAAACTCTTAATTTGAACTAAGGCAACTCCAAGAGCAACTGAAGAAGGGGAATAGCTCGATAGAGTTAGCAGAGCAAGAATGCAAAAAAAAATTGACCCAACCAAATTAAAGATGAATGACTGTAAAGCCACTACAAGTAGATCATTGTCATTTCTCATGATAGGAAGCATTTCTCATGATACTCAAGTTTGTTAGAGACTCCCAGCTTTTACTGGATCATTATCATTTCATTATGGGTGTAAACAAACCAAGCCGCTTGAAGCTCAATTTGGTTAGTTTATAAAACGAGCTGATTTGAGCCTTACTTTTAAACTCATTTAATAAACAAGTCTAACTTGAGCTCAATGGTATTTAGCTTGTTAAGACTCGCGAGTTGGCTCGTTTACAATTATCGACAAAATCTACATATGGCTCCTTAAGCACCCCATCATAGGGCTCCTCATTGCCTTTACATATGCATATACTCAAGGCTATCATCTATGAAGAATAGATGTGAAATTGATAGAGCACCCCTTGCTACTCTACAACCATGAATGAGACCTCTAGTTTCCATGTCCCTAAATAAAGTAAATAATCCCTTCACACAAATAATGAACAAATGGGGGGATAATGGGTCACCCTGCCTCTAACCGCTACTAGGAATAGGTCCAAGCTTCCTGCCATCCTGAGCAATAGTATAAACAACTGAAGTAACACACATCATAACCCTCTATACAAAACCCTGCCCAAACCCCAATTTCACCAGTGTATCACATAAACACTCCCACTTAACCCCATTATAAGCCTTACTCATATCTATTTTCAAAGCAATCATACCATCTCTACCCAATTAAACTTTTTTTAAGTTATTTTTTAATAACATTTCAAAATTATACTCTTTCAAAAATAAGTTTAAATCATAATTTTAAAATGATCTTAAATTACATCACCAAATCATATTATTATATTTATAAACAAATATATAATTAACATAATATGAAAATGGTATCACATAATATGATCATCATTATTAGAAACAACACGAGTTTTGCTCCGCCGCCTTGATCGACGTTTATGGCTTTGATGGCTACCGCCAAACTTTAACCTTCCGGTATCTTTAAATCGCTCCTTCTCAACTGGATCAATAACGCATTCCGGCGGTGGTACGGGATACCTCAACGTATCATAGCAATATGAATAATACATGAAACGTTGGCGAAACCTACGCATAGCGAGACGTTGCTTGCGAGTGATGATGGTATAATCCGCTGTGTCTAGGCGGGCATTGCTTTCGGAGCAAGTGGAGGCCATGGGAATTTGCTGGATGGGGTCGATAGGGCAGCCCTCTAAGACTAGATCTTTATATTCGGACACAAATGGTGAATACTTGTAATTAACCTTGTACTTGCCTCCTGAGGTTGCCCAATTTGAGGCATCCCATATTGTGGCGTATAAGGACATTGGCTTTGATGGGTATTCGCTGCCCATTGCATCATTGCGCACCACCTCTCGAACTGGAACATTGTCAATGTAAAATCTGAAAATATATGCACACAAATGTTCATATTAATTATTGAGATCAACTAATGACTAATTCATGATCAATAAATTAAACGAATAATTTTATATAATTAAAAGAGTAATTAATTAATTGATCAAATATCATACTATAATAATCAAAGAGTAGAGAACCTTTTTATTTTCCGTCTCCTTATATATAGTAATTTAAATATTTTTTTTTGTCACTTAAATCAATTGAAATTGGTTCAATTAATACTATTAAAGTTGTTGAGAAAACCACTTTCTTTAATATATTAAAATTTAATGTAATTTAATTATAAAAACTCTAAAATAATTCAAATCATTTTTTCAATAATATTTAAAATAATATTTTTTTAAAAGTTTTTTTTTTTTTATTTTCTAATCATGAATACTAAATATAGACTTATAAACGATTGAATTGATAGAAGGAAATATTCTAGAGAAAATGAAAAACTAGAATAGAGTGAAAGAAGAAACACTAAAAGAGGCTGCTTTTTAGGCCAAATTGGCATTATATTGAAAGCGAATATGGCCTAAAAAGCAGCTTAAACATTATCTTTGTAGAGCTCACGCTTGTCCACTAGTTTATATATCCAAACATCTCACACGCAACTCTCATCTTTATTTCTTTCTCTTGTTGGCTCAAACAATTCCATTTTTAAATATTATTAAAAAATAAATTTTGAAAAATATTATTTTATTTTTATTTTTAAAATTTAGAAAATATTAAATTTAATTTTAATACTCCTTAATTAATATATTTAAAAAATATATATTTTCTTAAACAACAATTAATGCCAAACAGACTCTTACCATTGAGATTAGTGCATATCACAATTTTTTCAGCTTTGGAATTAGCTGAAATTTGAAACCTTACCATTTTAAAACCTAATACATCCATTAAAAAAAAAAATCAATTTGCTTTTTTTTTTTTTACCCAACTCAATTTGCTCTTTAAATTGAGCAGTTAAGGATAATTAAATTTAAAATTATAAAATTGGAACAACAGATAATTTGACAAAATAAGTCAATTTAATCTAAATTATGCTATGCGTGCTAAAAAAGCAAGTGAGAAACCTAAATAATTAATGATAAATTATATTATTATCTCTAAATAAATTATTATTTAAGTATTGAAATTTTAGAAAAGTAATAAATAAGTTTTTCTATTTTTTTTAAAAAGTATTTTTATTGTTATAATTATTAAATATTTATTAGACTTATCAATTTTTATTTTTAATTTCAGAATGAGATTGAAAGAAATAAAAATGAACCAATAATTATTGAGCAGAAGGGGCAAGAGTGAAAGAGCATACTATCAAGGTGAGTAGAATTTGATTCAAATTTAATAATTGAGAATTAAAATTTTAATTCGATTTATTAGATAATTCAATTTAGTTTAATTTTATTATTTAAAAAAAAATTAATTATATGAATCCAGTTGAACTAAACTAAATCGACCGAAATAAGTATAATGTCGAAAGATAAATGACACATTGTTCTCTCTAGCTTAGTCGTTTAAAGAATATCATGCATTGAGTGGTCTAGTCTTCAATGGCTATTACATGTTCTTTTACTCAACACATTGATAAAATCATGATCGTCTATTTTTATTTGAATTGATCTCAGCCGTCTAACTCATTCCATATAAACTTAACATTCACTTTACCCTAATCTCCTAATTTTTAATTTTTATTGAAATTTAAATTTAATATCTCATTCAATATCACTAATTAATATTAAAAATTTATATATAAAAAAAAAAGTTTAATATGAATTTTCAAAGAACGAAAGAAAGAGGAGAGAACTCACATGATATTCTTCTTGGTCCAGAGAATGCTGTACCTATGGAACTCCTTGGAGGGATCGAACCATAATTGATATCTCTCTTCTCTGCCACGGCTAGTGCTACCATTTCCATACAAGTTTGTCTGGAACCTCCATGGCTTCCCCTCTATGTTTCCCAAGAACTCGAAGTCTAATTCATCGTGTCTCTTCTCAAATACATCCGCGTTGGATGTCTGTTTTTCATAAACGAGAAATTTTTTCAACTACTCGGAATATTTGTTCCTTTTCTTACATACATGTAATCCATACTTAAATTAAATATTTGTATTGAAATTCAAATAAAATCAAGCAAAATGCATAAATAATTGTAAATATTAAAGGTCTTAAATTCTTAGGAATTTTATTGGAAAACAAAAAGGTACACTTGATTATTGGCAAAAAGATTTAGAACCTGATTGAGATTGTCATTTAAATTACTTTTAAAAATATTATTAAAAAATTAACTATTTCAGAGTTTTCAAGACTAAAACACACAAAATTTAATTTAAAATTAAAATTTAATAATCGGTAAAAAGACATGATTTTCAATAAAAATTAAAAGCTAACAATGATGACTTACATAGAAGGCAACACATATCCCGGCGGTATAATCTGCGGGCAATTTGATGTTGGCGCTGAAGAATCCATACTTGTACATTTTTGACGAAATAAAACCCGAACCTGATATTAATTTTTTCCTTTTCAGGTAATCAAATCATTGTCTTTATCTCTGTATTATTTGCCAAATCATGATAACAATATATATATATATATATATATGGAAAAATAAGAGATAGATGTATACCGGTGAAGCGGTCGAGGAGTAGACGGACGCTTCTGCCATTTGGAGAACGAACAAGATTTCCATCGCCGAAGAGAGGGGCATAACCCTCATCGAAGGATATGGTAGACAGGTTGAAACCTGCAATATTCCCAACGCTTAACGACAACACAAGCACGACACACAAGATATGAGAATTATGGTAACATGATGAACAATCCATTTCTGTTTTTTCTTTTCCTTTATTGTATCTTCTTCTTAATTCATCTCGCCTCAATCCTTCAATTCTTGCTTTCCCTGAACCTGAAAATTTGTGTATATATGCCGCAAGAAGAATTTGAGAGAGAGAGAGAGAGAGAGAGAGAGAGAGAGAGAGGAGACGGACCGAGAATGGTCTTAGTCTGCTGGCGTGTTGTTTTAAGTTGTATATGGACAATAATGCCCTTCAAAATGTATCGATATTACCACAATTGATAAGATATAAAACGCATTAAATTTTTCGTTATTTATTTTTTATTTATTTATAGTAATAGAAAATAAAAAAATTTATAAAAAAATAATAAAAATAATAAAAAATTATAAAAATAAAGGATTTACACCATACGTCGGTTAATCGTGTTCCCTAGAATTTTGAAAATGAAAAAAAAAATTAACTATTTTATTTTACTTTAAAGTGAATATATTTAAAAGAGATTAAAAGTAGGTTATGTAACTAAATATTTCAAAAATAAAAATAATACAAAAATTATATTTTTCAAAATATAAAAATTAAATATAATTTAAATTAACTTTTAAAATTATAAAAAAATTAAAGAATAAATAAAAAAATATATGAATTAATCAAAATACGAAGAAATAGTTTTCACATATAAAATTAAAAATTTTACAGATACTATGAAAATTAGTATTTTTTAAAGCACTATTTTCCATATTTAAAAAATTTATTAATTATAAATATATTATTACGTAAAAACAATACTATAATTTGCCGCCAAACAGAAGCTTCTATTGTCAATTATTCATTCCGATACTACGTGTTGCGTGTGATTTTGAACTTTATGTGGAAAAAGCAAAATTGACTTTAAAAATGTTGCGAAATTACGACAATGCCCTTGTGAAATGAAGGTTGTCATTAAGTATTAGGTGATAATTGGAATTTGCAGTTAATAATATGGATGGATGCTATTGTTTGGTTAGTAATGATTGGGGATTCCAACTGATCTATACAATAACCAAAACTAAATGGGAACCTTTAGGATGGTGGAAGCTGATGAAGGTGATAAGGATGCATGTGAGTTTTATTATCTAATCTATTGCAAAAGATTCCATGCAACTATCTACGACTTTCATCTAAATTTAAGGCCAGATAATAACTACAATGCAAAATTATTTAAAAAAATTATAAATAAAATAAGAAAATAATAATAATAATAATAATAATAATAATAATAATAATAATAATAATAATAATAATTATTATTATTATTATTATTATTATTATTATTATTTTAATATTTAAATGAAAGGAGGGTTTCAATTCAAAGTCAGTATAACACCAATTTTATTGATAAATTATAGTAGAGTTTATAAATTATCAATTAAAAAAAATATTTAGTAGGATTTTAATTCTCAATTTAATCATGAGAGTATTGATTAAGGCTCTGTTTATTTTGTAAAAAAATAATTTTTTGTAAATATTTTTTTAATTTTTTTAAACATTTAAAAAATATCAACCAAAAATTTTTTTATCAAAGAAAAAAACTAAATAAATATTATTTTTTATTTATACATAACATAATTATATATCAATTACTTTTTATGAAAAACTTTTTTATAAAAAATAATTATTATAGAAAAAAAAAATATATATATATATATATATTATTTTTAACGAAACAAATCAAACCTCTAATTAAATAACTCTCGTTGGCTATTATTATTATTATTATTATTATTATTATTATTAAATATGTCAAATTATCATCATCATCTCTCTGTATGCCAAATCCATAACAGTTAAACATTAATTTTATTTGGAAAAAAAGAGTTTGTTTACATATTTATCATCATCATCTTTCTGCATACAGTTGTCATGATTTTAACAGTGGTCTATATCTATCATTGATCTGTGTATGCGTGTGTCCTATTTATAAAAAAAATTCCATAATAATTAAACATTATTTTTTAAATGGAAAGAAATGATAAATTTGATCCCTAAATTTAGCATCAATATGTTGAATGAAGCATAAAATGCAAAATTAGATTTTTTATTAAAAAATATTTTTAATATTGAAATTGTAGAATATTTTACTTTAATTTTTAGACTTGGAGGAGAGTAGTACAACATGACCTAGAAGTATTACATATTTCTGAGAATTTAACCCAAAATCATTTAGAATGGAGAAAGAGAATCCATATAGCCGACCCCAAATTCTTAAGATAAAGGTTTAGTTGAGTTTTAATTTTGATGTGAGAATAACAACGTAGAAAAATAAATAGATAATATTTTTATTTTAATTTTTAATTAAAATTTTTCGTCACTGTTATAGTTTATTGGGATTGATAAAATATGAAGATGGAAGGAACAAAGGAGAGAGTGAAAAGATAATATAAAGAGTGAATGACCAAATGGTAACTTTTATAAAATTTGAGAACCAAACTGTAAAATGAAAAAAATTAATTTAGCCCCTCTATAGGCACTTGCACAAAACTGAAAAAAGAAAAAAAGAAAAATTATATCACCCAATTTGTCAAACTCAAGATAAAATTAATCCAATTATTATATTTTTTGTTTAATTAAAATTTATTAATTGCCAATTTTGGAGAATAAATTAATATTTAATTCAGTTTTAAATCATTCTTTTCAGCAATATTTGTGTTTAATTTATTACTATTATTTTAGTAGTTATTTAAAAAAATCATTTTAAATATATTAATATAAATTAAATTATTTTAATTTAAGTTCAATTAATATAAATCAAGATACAAGGAACTAATTTTCACATACAAAATTAAGAATTTTACATAAATAATATCTCATCATATGTCATTGGGACTATAAAAAATAATTTTTTTAGTGCACTATTTTTTATATTAATAAAAACTTTTATTATAATTTATAGTCAAATAGAATCATTACGAGAAAACATAAGTATCATTTATGGATTTAGCGATAAATAAAAATTTTGTCATAAAAATATTGATCAGCAACGGATCTATTACTGATACTTCACTAATCCGTTGCTCATACTCTAGCAATGAGAATTTCAATGATAGACTAAAATATATGGTTGAAAGTTAATTTTTTAAATTAGCTATAAATTATCAGTAAAAGATTAGGCACTGAAAATTTCACTGCTAATAAAATTTAACATAAATCAGCAATAAATTTGTCACTAACTTTTATTTTTATGATGGATTTAATGAAAAATTAGTGACAAATCTATCGCTAACCTGTATTTTTGTGACGGATTATCGATAAATTTGTCAATCTATCACTGATACCTATTTTGTCACGACCCAACCTATGGGCCGGACCGGCACTAGGACCTGGGCCAGCCTAAAGCCCCCGAGGCCCGTAGTAAGCCTTAACTGTTCATTTACCCAATTCTAAGGCCCATTGGGCCCAAATTCAAGAAAACAAACGGACAGAGTCCGGCCATAAAATGGACTTTCCAACGGGGAGTTTTCGACTCACCCGACCTGTAAACACAATATATAGTCAATTGGGGAGCTCAGCTCACCCTCCACATACTCATCAACATAAAATAAATGGGAGCTCAGCTCCCTCATCCAATCCATCAAACATGCATAGCACATTTAAGTTTACAGGTCCAAAAATAATAATTTAGTTTACAGACCCAAATCAAATAAACATTTCTAACACATGCGGAAATTCTAAGATTTAACAAGTTTATACAAGCAAGAGTAATCGACTGCGAGGAGAAAGCGAGTTAACCTCAAAAAATATCCTCCGTGGCTGTAAAAATTTTTGAACAGAGTGAGCGTTCGACTCGGAGAGTAAAATATCAATCTTAACTATAATCTCTATAACTATCTGAACTCTAATGCACCCTGTAGCGTGAAATGCAACATCAACATCATATTCACATCATAGCATCAAAAAGGTAATTTGGAGCACTCACGCACCCTGTAGCATCAATCATAATATATTGGGAGCTGATCCTCTATCTGACTCTCTTAGATCCAACTCAGTGCCGTGAAGAACTCAAGCGGACTTTCGCTTAATAAAACAAATCGAGGGTCCCATCGAAGAACTCAAGACGTGACTACCCCTCTAAGGAACGTGTCCCAGCGAAGAACTCAAGCGTGACTACCCCGTCCTATCCATAGTCCACACCACATCGCACGCACGCCAACGCACGCACACTGCTCCAAATTACTACAACAACACTCATGGCACATTAACAGTTATGAATGCAACATAAATTGTGCCTAGAGTTTAACTACATAAATATATATGCATATAAGTGATGCATGGGCATGTTTGAACATATAATAATATCGAAATTATAATTAAAATTAATATTTTACTCACAGACTTGACGACAATCACATGGCGGTGGGCGGAGGAAGAAGGCATCGGCTCACGACAATTACATTACATTTATTTAACACAAATGACTCAATACAAATAAAGAAAAGACCAAATACGCCCTAAGTCATGCCGAAAATCCTACAGAGTCTCCCTATACCTAGGACCTACCCAACCTGCAAAAGGGCTCAAAACACACTTCTATATCCACAATCCATATATCCACAACTCAATCACATCACACAGCCCATCCTGGGCCCATCAAATCAATCATTCATCACAATATGGAAAAATTTCAATTTAGTCCTTATAATTGATCATTTTTGCAAAAATTGCCCAAACAAGCTCTAAACATTATAAAACTTTGCCGCGTCCTTAGCAATATTACTAAGCTATTGCAAAAAGAATCGTAATTTTCTAAGCTACCACGAATATTTTATGAATTTTTAATCCTATTTAAGCACTAGAAAATTACGAAAAAGCAAGGTTCGGGTTTACCTTTGCCGATTCCGACTTCGGGAACGCAATCGGGATGCCTGACAATGGTGGGGTAGCCAAAACCTCGATCCAATTCGGAGACTTTTCCGGTAGCTGATGCATGCGTAGGAAATTCACAGTCCGGACAACCGCCGAATTTCCGAATTGAGGATACCTACACGGCCCAATAATAATATATAAAAATCAGGGTGTTACATTCTTCCCCCTTACGTAAAAATTCGTCCTCGAATTTTACACAAGGCAGAATAAAGCACATGATTATACATTGAACAAATAAGGGTACTTGCTACGCATGTCCCGTTCTGACTTCCAGGTGCACTCTTCCACCGACTGACTCCTCCACAAAACCTTAACCATAGGGATCTGTTTTGATCTCAGCTGTCTCACTTGGTAGTCCACTATGGCTACAGGCTGCTCCTCAAATGTCAAATTTTCTTTTAGCTCTATCACATCCGGCTGCAGTACATGAGAAGGATCGGGAATGTATTTCCTGAGCATGGAGATGTGAAACACGGGATGAACGTGAGAGAGGTTGGGTGGTAGCTCAAACCGGTAGGCAACTGCTCCAACTCTATCCGTAACCTCAAAATGTCCGATATACTGAGGTGCCAACTTGCCCTTCTTTCCGAATCTCATGACTCCCTTCATTGGAGATACCTTCAGGAATACATAGTCGCCCACCGCAAACTCCACATCCCTCCGTCTGGGGTCTGCATAACTTTTCTGTCTACTGAAAAGTCCTCGGATCGTTCCCTGATTAAAGGAACTACCTCTGAAGTGTACTGCACTAGGTCTACATCATGCACCCTTGCTTCCCCCATTTCTGTCCAACACAGAGGAGACCTACACTTTCTTCCATATAGTGCCTCATAGGGTGCCAACCCTATGCTGGAGTGATAACTGTTGTTGTAGGCAAACTCCACTAAAGCTAGCTGCTCATCCCATTGACCTCCAAAATCCAAAACACTCATGCGAAGCATGTCTTCCAGTGTTTGGATCGTCCTTTCGGACTGTCCGTCTGTCTGAGGGTGGAAAGCCGTACTGAAGTTCAACTGTGTGCCAAGTGCCTCCTGCAACTTTCTCCAAAACCGAGAAGTGAACTGGGACCCTCTGTCAGATATTATGGAAGCCGGAACTCCATGCAATCTGACTATTTCTCGAATGTAGAGCCGCATCGTGCCCACGAGTATGTAGTCTTCTGAGTAAGAAGTGAGCTGATTTGGTAAATCGGTCTACAATTACACATATCGAATCATATCCTCGCGTGGTACTAGGCTACCCAGTCACAAAATCCATAGTACTCATTTCCCACTTACATTCTGTGATAGGGAGCTCTTGCAGCCTTCCTTGACGGTCTCGTGTTCAAACTTCACCTTCGACAAGTCAAGCACTTGGACACAAAGTCGGCTATGTCTCTCTTCATGCCATTCCACCAATAGCTATCTTTCACATCATGGTACATCTTGGTGGAACACAGGTGGATCTTTATGATGTATAGTGTGCCTCTCGCATGATTTCATTCCGGAGGTTGTCCACATCGGGCACTCAGAGCCTAGCACCTTGCACTAGGGCGCGATGATTGGCTACCCCAATCTCCCCACCTTCACCTTCTTTGTACTCTTTCTATGATCTTCATCAATTGTTGGTCTCTGTGCTGGGAAACTCTAACTCTGTCCCTCAAGTCTGGCCTCACTGAAAAGTGAGCCAACAATACCCCATCATCTGAAAGATCTAGGATTAAACCTTGATCCATCAACTCATGTACCTCTGAATCAACGATCTCTTCTCTGTGAAATGTGCGCCAAACCGCGTAAGATTTTCTGCTTAAAGCAACTGCTACTACATTGGCCTTCCCAGGGTCGTACTGGATGGGGCAATAAAAGTCTTCCAGAAGCTTCATCCATCTCCTCTGTCTCAAGTTTAAATCCCTCTGTTGGAAGATGTACTTCAAACTTTTATGGTCGGTGTATATCTCGCACACTTCACCATACAGGTAGTGTCTCCAGATTTTTAGTGCAAAGAATACAGCCATTTCCAAATCATGGG
Organism: Hevea brasiliensis; assembly: GCF_030052815.1. Taxonomy (NCBI): domain Eukaryota; kingdom Viridiplantae; phylum Streptophyta; class Magnoliopsida; order Malpighiales; family Euphorbiaceae; genus Hevea; species Hevea brasiliensis. The sequence continues at coordinate 3,034,341 of NC_079507.1, forward strand.
TGGGATAGTTACGCTCATGCCTCTTGTGCCTTGAAGCATAAGCCACTACTTTTCCATTCCGCATCAAAATACACCCTAGGCCAACTCTCGAGGCGTCACAAGACACTGCAGTGTATCCTTCACCGCTCATAGGTAGTGTTAACACAGGGCAATGGTTAGACACTCCTTATCCTCATCATTATAACCGACTCTATCGAGCTCTCTTCCCGTCCTTTGCATATTATCCACTTCCCTTTTACTTTTTTTGGTATTGTTTGTATCATTTCAACTCTTTGTACTTATTCCTTAATTTTAGTCCTATCTCATCCTTACATCTTTTCCTTCAAATATGTCGATCCCATCATCAACTTTAACTTTCTTTTTATTTCTTAGTCTTATCTTGAATACTAGTTTCATTACTTCATGAATTCTAACACTATGATTTACTCATACCAGCACATTCTTCACCTTATGTAACACTTATAATTACCCATAGAAATTTTTTTTTTCTTGTAGCCCCTTTTTTTCCAACTTAACTATCAGAACATTATCATTCCCTATCAACCTTAGTAGGAAATTGCTTATCCTGGATGAATATGAGCCCCATAAACTATAAGTTCCATCCGAACTAACACTACAGTAGGAAATATGTGTCATGCCTTAATTCCAAACAAGATACTTCACGTGTTCATTCTCCTTAATATAATCATATATACGCCCATAGCTTTCTAAACTTCAACCTCAAATTACCCATCCAACAATTTCATCTATTGAATCTCAACCATAAATAGTACTTCCTCCGGCTCATAGTTTAAAAGCTTGCAAGCCTTAGTAGCTAACTCAATTTAACTCCTGTCATTACTCTGTTCGTCCTTTCATACTTAATACTAGGTATGCACTTACTGTCATTCTCATATCAGGAAATTATGTATGAATTTGTGCCTACTAAACTCTCAATAACTAGGTCTCCTTGACTCAGTTTCTGTTCCTTATATAACCTTCTAGAACCAAAAGCACAAGCTAAACTTGAAAAGAAAGAAAATATCCTCTTATATTCAACTACACCCGATTGTCATATTATAACGTTTCACCTAAGTTTCTTGGTCTTTCTCTCCAAATTTCATCATCTCCTAGCACAATTATGCTCTACCTATAAGGTATCATCTGCATGAACCCTTTCTGCACTACCATTTTCCTTCTTGACATAATATTTTATAATTTATTAACTTTACTTATACTCGACCTATGATTCATATCTATCATCGTTTTTATTGTGCCATTAACTTTTGTTGATTCCTGAAAGATTTCTCTCACTAATAAATTATTCCAACACTAATTCCACCCTTATCTAGGGTCATTAATTTGATCCTTGAACTTTCTACTGATTTATAACCATCCAGACTTGTCACTTTTCGTTCTACCCCTACTATTGTCCTGTCGTTATTGCTTCACTACAAAGTGATTCTGTTGATCACACTAAAAATGTTTGCATGACAATAATAACGAACATCTATCTACCTTCTCACTATCTCAAAAGTCTAAACTAAAACATATGTGTCATTATCTATCATTCTTTTCCTCTCATCATACCTATTTGATCCCTTAGACCGACTTTTATTCAACTTATCGCTTACTAACTTCTCTTTCTCTACCTATTTAGGTAGTCCGCAATACCATCGCACACCTTCTAACATTTACTCATTATTATTGTATTCCATACCTCCATCACTTTTCTCACTAATGTGGTCCCATTTTGGGTTTTCCATCCTTGTCATTCTCCTTGCCAAGAATAACACTTAGCCTATCCTATATCTTAACTTTGTTCCTTTTATTATGCGCTCTTTAGGTTGTCCTTTCATTTATTTCCTTTGTCTTACCCAAAATAGAACTTGACTATTCTATCCTCGGTTCCATTCTTCTTCCTAACATAATAGTGCATTTGCTAACTATATCTTTCGAGTCTCTATCGCGTTATCATATGTCCTGCTACTCGGTTGGTCCTTTGACCACTCTAGCTAGTACTTCCACTAGCATTTAGATTATATTGCATCTGCAATCAATTGCCCAAACTTTCATTCTGCACTTTCTTTATCCATTGGCCTTCTGTGATTTATCTTCGCTAATTTATTACTCTTAACACTATTATTATTATTATTATTTTCCATGTTTACTCAATTCCAAAACTTAAGATTTCGCACCCAAACCCGTCATCCAATTCAAAGGATTTACATCCATCGTGATCGATTATATATGATTCCTATAATGGAACTTGTATCCTCTCCAAGATACCCGAGCCAACTACTCTCTACCACACTCTACATCCCATCCGGGACACTATTCCATAAGTCATCATTATCGTTAATAACCTTCGATCCATTCCAAAAGATAGGACTATATCCTAACTTGTCGCAACAAAGGTACTACATCTACCACCTTGCCATAACCATGTCAAGTTAATGACTCTTTTATCATATCATAGCTCTATAAATCATCAATTCATAGTTTCAACCTTCTCTAGGTAGTAGAGTTGTACTTTATTCCATACTGATACACACAAGGTATACTATTCTCACTCTATAAGTGTCACCTTTACTTTGCAACTAGTCCGAAACCTGGTCTGATGGCAACTCTTGATGTAACTCTAGCTCATCTTTGGGTAATCGAGTCATCGACTCTAGTTATCACCCAACTGTGACCTTTCAATATTCTAACTCTAGACTCTTAACCAGGAGTTCCCAACTCCTCTGCAAATATAGAACTCTGTTCTGGCATAACTGTACCAAAACAGAAGCCATCTCAAACACCCTCATTATGGAGCACCACGGGGATGCACGCAGCTCTACACAATAATCTCATGTCGATCAGTGTCTGCGACTACAGAGCGGACATCGAGAACATTGTATAGTTACTACGATACGTCCCATGCACTAGGTCTCCTAATTTCTTATCTCTCCTGAATCTTCTATTATCACAAACTTATTCTGACTGGGTCATCTACTGATGACTGCCAGTAGTGGTATCCTCATCCTTATCTAGGGCAACTGTACTTTTAAGACTCACTTTTATGTACTCGTGTCTTACACGAAATGGGCACACCATTTAAACCCATACTGACAAAAATATAACATTTCTTGGAGTACTTATCCTAATGATAGATCTCACATGTCTACTAACTCTATTTCACATTTCTGTACTCCACGAAAATCAAGACACTAACTGAGGTAATCTTATATTTCCCGAGGTATAACGTAGAATCTAGAAACAAAGAATTACAGGAAAAGACGAAACAGAATCCTATACTCCGCATGTGACTCCTAGTAGACTCTTCCCAACATTTTAGACAAACATTCCCTAAGAATCTGGAGCCTAAGCTCTGATACCACATTTGTCACGACCCAACCTATGGGCCGGACCAAGACTAGGACTGGGCCACCCTAAAGCCCCGAGGCCCGTAGTAAGCCTTAACTGCTCATTTACCCAATTCTAAGGCCCATTGGGCCCAAATTAAGAAAACAAACGGACAGAGTCCGGCCATAAAATGGACTTTCCAACGGGGAGTTTTCGACTCACCCGACCTGTAAACACAATATATAGTCAATTGGGGAGCTCAGCTCACCCTCCACATACTCATCAACATAAAATAAATGGGAGCTCAGCTCCCTCATCCAATCCATCAAACATGCATAGCACATTTAAGTTTACAGGTCCAAAAATAATAATTTAGTTCTGAGACCCAAATCAAATAAACATTTCTAACACATGCGGAAATTCTAAGATTTAACAAGTTTATACAAACAGTAGTAATCGACCTGCGAGGGAGAAAGCAGGTTAACCTCAAAAAAAATATCCTCCTGTGGCCTGTAAAAATTTTTGAACAGGAGTGAGCGTTCGACTCAGAGAGTAAAATATCAATTTTAACCATAATCTCTATAACTATCTGAAACTAATGCACCCTGTAGCGTGAAATGCAACATCAACATCATATTCACATCATAGCATCAAAAAGGTAATTTGGAGCACTCACGCACCCTTTAGCATCAATCATAATATATTGGGAGCTGATCCCTATCTGACTCTCTTAGATCCAACTCAGTGCGTGAAGAACTCAAGCGGACTTTCGCTTAATAAACCAAATCGAGGGTCCCAAATAAGAACTCAAGCCGTGACTACCCTCGAAGGAACGGGTCCCAGCGAAGAACTCAAGCCGTGACTACCCCGTCCTATCCATAGTCCACACCACATCACACGCACGCCAACGCACGCACACTGCTCCAAATTACCACAACAACACTCATGGCACATTAACAGTTATGAATGCAACATAAATCGTGCCTAGAGTTTAACTACATAAATATATGCATATAAGTGATGCATGGGCATGCTTGAACATATAATAATATCGAAATTATAATTAAAATTAATATTTTACTCACAGACTTGACGACAATCACTGTGGCGGCTGGGCGGAGGAAGAAGGCTGTCCCGGCTCACCTGACAATTACATTACATTTATTTAACACAAATGACTCAATACAAATAAAGAAAAGACCAAATACGTCTTAAGTCATGCCGAAAATCCCGTGAGTCTCCCTATACCTAGGACCTACCCAACCCGCAAAGGGCTCAAACACACTTCTATATCCACAATCCATATATCCACAACTCAATCACATCACACAGCCCATCCTGGGCCCATCAAATCAATCATTCATCACAATATGGAAAAATTTCAATTTAGTCCTTATAATTGATCATTTTTGCAAAAATTGCCCAAACAAGCTCTAAAAATTATAAAACTTTGCCCCGCGGTCCTTAGCAATATTACTAAGCTATTGCAAAAAGAATCGTAATTTTCTAAGCTACCACGAATATTTTATGAATTTTTAATCCTATTTAAGCACTAGAAAATTACGAAAAAGCAAGGTTCGGGTTTACCTTTGCCGATTCCGACTTCGGGAACGCGCTCGGGATGCCTGACAATGGTGGGGTAGCCAAAACCTCGATCCAATTCGGAGACTTTTCCGGTAGCTGGTCTGTCTGGCCGGAAATTCACAGATCCGGACAACTGTCGAATTTCCGCGAATTGAGGATACCTACACGAAGCCCAATAATAATATATAAAAAATCAGGGGTGTTACATATTTGTTTTTAATTAAACCTTGCGATGTCAATTAGTTCTTAAGATGTTAGTTGCTGCATGTGATTTTGAATTTTATGTGCAAAAAAAATTGACTTTAAAAATGTTGTAATATTACGACAATGCCCTTGTTGAAATTAGGGCTGTATTAAAGTATAGGCCATAATTGCAATTTGTTAAAAGGGAATTCAATGGAGTGGCTCACGCTTTAGCAGCTAAGACCCTCCACCACTTTTCCTTCTATTGCAGTTCTGTAGCACAGCATCATCAGGTTGTATCCTCCTTGTTGACAAATTTGTAGCATTAATCAATTCCTATATTTGATATATATATTAAAAAAAAAAAAAAAACCTGCCATTTGTAGTTATTTATTTAGATGGAAGCTGTTGTTTGGTTACTAATGACTGGGGATTCCATCTTTTTCATACAGTAATTAAATGAAAACTATGATGATTATTGAGAAGTGTGTAATGTCTCTATTTTGTGTTACTAAAAAAATAATATATATATATATATATATATATATATATATATATATATATATATATATATATAACGCACACTTTTAAGCAACTGCAAACTATATATGGAATAGTGTTTTTTTTTTAAGAAATAATGTTTTTGTTTAGGATCTAATGCAAGGTGAAAATTAATAAAGATGATAAGGATGCTTGTGAGTTTTATAAAAAAATTTTTATTTAGATTTGATTTATTATGTATTTAAAATATAAATATATGAGATTTATGTATTTAATAAAAAAAATTATATTTTCATGTTAATCTATATTTTTATTTTAAATTAAATTTAAATAAAAAAGAATTCAAATATTATTATCTATTACAAAAGATTGTGTAAGATTTGGTGTGTAACTATCTAATTTCATTTTAATTTAAGGTTAGATAAGAGCTACCATGCAAAATGATTTTAAAAAGTTCATAAATAAAATAACCAAAACATAACAACAACAATAATAATAATAATAATAATAATAATAATAATAATAATAATAATAATAATAATTATTATTATTATTATTATTATTATTATTATTATTATTATTATTATAAAAGAAAGTGTAATTCAATTGATAAAATACTCCTATGATATTTAGAATAGAAAATAGTAATATCAAAAAATTAAGATCTAAACTTATAAACTCTTGAATTATTTTGATGTCTCAACGTTTTTTTTAATAGCGTTATTCATCATAATTATTATAGTCTTTTAAGCGATGATGTTAATTAATAAAATTAATTATTATAAAATATGAAAATATTTATGGAGAAAAAGACAATCACATGGAGAAATTAACTAAATCCACAAAAGTTTTTAATTTAATGCCTTGGTAAACTTTTTCACTATTTTGAAATTAGTTTTAATTTTTATAATCCTCTATATATATATACATATCAAGTAATTTTTTTTTTTTAATTTACTTGAAAACCAAATAGTTATTTTAAGCTTGGGTCCAATCATCCCTTGGTAGAGCACTAACCTTGTTGATGTACTCCTTATTAATTACATTAATTGTAAGAATTTGATTTATGCAAATTGAATACAATTCACACTAAAAATGAAAAATAACGACAAAGGGAAGCTCAAGTATTAAATTATTTAAGAAATAGACATATTTCTACCATATTAAATGATATTAATTACATTATTTATACAAAGGCATGGGAAGTGGTTGCCAATTACAACCTTGGGCAGAATATTAGGCAAAATGTTGCCATCAATCACACTAATTTATAGCTTAATTAAGACCAAGTCTTTCCAACTAAACTTTAATTGATGTCACTAATAGCATACCATATTCAAACTTAATTATTGCCACAAGCAAAGTAGTGCAAATGCTGTTTTCAGAATCTAAAACAAAAGGGTGCATCCAAAAATACAATATTAAACAAAATTCCATATTTTATTCTTTTTTTAATTGAATAAATATTTTACATATAAAAATAAATAAATATCTGAATTTGTATAATGTCTCAAATTCAATTTATCCCGCTTTCGTAAACCAAAAATATTGATTTTATTATGTCTATTGTAATAATTCATTTATAATAATAATAATAATAATAATAATAATAATAATAATTTATCTGATTTTAAAATAAAACCAAAGAGCAAATATAGATGGGCTTGTCTAGCCAAGCAAGTGCCACCTAATGTGTTCTTGTCTAATTAGAACCTATAAAAAGTTAAAAAGTCATAAGAGTTCTCTACACAAACTGAGAGAGACTTCACAAGTTAATGTATACACAAGAGACATGTGAGTTCATAAGAACCTAGCCTAAGTACTTTATAACAACTGCAAAAGGCCGAACTCTAGTATAATAAGATGACAAGCAAACCGCAGGTCCTAAGCAGTTGAGAAATAAAGGTGAAATCAAGGGAAGATTTTCCACTCACCATTATTGTCACATATGCATTTGAGTTCTTGTAAGTACTAGGGCTCTTAGTGACCCTTTGTCTAAAAGATAGCAACAGAAATAAACTTCATTAATTAGGTTATAGGAGGAGGAGAATATTAGAAATAGAAACGAAATCATTATCTTTAAGGAAATTATGCCTTTTACTATGTTGCTATTGAGTTAATGACATATTTCTTTAGAGACCCAAGAACACATTAAAGAAAAAAATTATATACAAGAAAGAAGAGAAGAAGATGGAAAGAAGTCAAATTTGCAGAGAAAAAATAGGTATTTATACCTTAAAAGCCATATTATAACATTACGACCTTTGACACATATATGTGTAATTATTAATTTCTAATGACTTAAAACTCAATTACATCCTTATACTTATTGAAAAAGTTTAATTTAGCTCATTTTTAATTTTTTTTTCTAATTTAATTAAAAAATTTCTATTTAAACTCAATTTAGCTTAAAAATAAAAAAAATTAAAAAAATTTTCTTAATTTCGGACTTAAATCAAGAAATAAAGAAATTTACTCTCAAAATCAAGAAATTGAATTTCTTGAATTTTTATTTAAATCAAAAAATAAAGAAATTTACCTCATAAATTTTAACTTTTTTAAGCTAAATTGAGTTTAAATTGAAATTTTTGAGCTAAATTGACAAAAAATTAAAAACAGACTAAATTAAACTTTTTCAATAAAACAATGGCTAAATTGAACAGTTTGCCAATTTCTAATAACTACTAATAATTTCTAATTAAAAAATAAAAATTATTAATTAAATTAGGGCTTTAAACCCAAGTGCCTAAGCCCCCATTTTTTGTACTTTACATAATATTTTATTAAAGGTCAAATAAATGCCATTTTGAACGTTTCTCCAAATTTTTGGACCATCAAAATTTGTTTGATTTTGTTATTAAAAACTTATAAACACCTTTCACTACTCTTACCCTTTCAACAAGAGATAAGTTACTTATCACTAATTATTAGTAACATAGAAGGCGTCATTATAGCGTGGATGGCAATACTTCTCAAAATACCAGCCCATAGTTAGATTAAAGCCCAAGCACCACAAAGTCTTTAAAGCCGAAGCTTCTCAATGCTAGTTGGAAAACACTAGGCTTCTCAAAACAAAGGATTAAGAAAGGGTGATAGATCAATAAGGCATGTTGAATTCCTAAGAACAAAAAAGATAGATATGTGATCAAATCTGAAGAGGGAAAGAGGCAAAAACTAATATTACTTACGAGAGACCCATTATGGGCATGAAAGAGAATGACACAATTAATCTTCCAATTCTATAACTAACTAAAATGTTAAATTATTAATCTTCCAATTCTATAACAATCCCAACAATATCTCACCAAATTAAAAAAACATTTTTGCTTTGCAGGCCTAGAAATCCTAGAGAGAGAAAGAAGAAAATAAAAACAAAGTGAGATAAAAAAAAAGAAAAAAACTTTACATCTTGTCCTCATAGTAAAAGAGAGAGAAACTGTTGAGCATTTTAGCTAGCTTGATTTTGGTATATATATATATATATATATAAATGAAAGTTAAAGATTTAAAATTGGTTAACAAAATCAATTCGACACTTGTATTCATAATTAAATGATACATGGCATAATTAAAAGTCCTAATTTTATTTAAAAATATAAAATATTTATAATTTATAAATTTTAAAATATTTTAAATTTTATTTTAGTTTATTTTTTTATAAATATAATTATTGGTATTTGATGATGCTTGACTTGATAATTTTATTGTGAAATATTATATATATATATATATATATATATATATATATATATATATATATATATATATATATATTAAAATTTACTAATTATGTATTTTTTTAAAAGAAATTAATAATTTATTTTATGGATAGTTACGTGTATGTATATAAGATATAATTAATAAGAAAAAAAATCATATTTATTAAATATTTCAAATGTTTTAGAATTGTAACATTTCTTTAAAATATGCAAATACATATAAAACATGTGTTAATTAATATCAAATAAATATTGTATTAAAAAGTTCAGCATAAATAGTTTGCCACTTGAATATACACATAACACTTGTAGACTTCTAAATTTTAATTTTTTTCCTTAAAAAAAAAAAGAAAGATGTGTTTATATTTGACATTAATATATATATATAAACTTATAATTAATAATATTAAAAAAGGGCCATCTAATATAAATAATCTAATTATACACCCAAAAATTATTAATTAAAATTTTGACACTTATACCTACCATTAACTGACATTTGACATAATTGAAAAAATAATTTTATTTAAAATTTATTTTTAACTTATCTTTTTCTAATTTTAAATTTAGTTATTTGCATTAGGTATTGTTTAATTTAATAATTTTATCTTAATTAAATTTAAAATTTCATTTTAACTTATTTTTTTAGTTATAAATTTATTTATTAATATTAGATGATACATAATTTAATAATTATCTTAAAAGAATTTGAAATTTTATTTTAATTTATTTTTTAATTATGAATTTAATGTTTACGGGTCTATTACTGTAATTAAGAATAGAAAATTTGGTATATTAAGAGTCCTTTTTAAAATATTAAATTCATGTGACATTTTCAACTTTATTTACTTAAGTATGACTATTAAAAATATTTTATCTGATATATTAGTAAATTATATATATTAAAAAAACTCAATCTTTAATTATATTTTTTATTGAATACTTTTAAATTATTATTCATACTATTATGTATGTTAAAATATTTTTTTACTAATTATCTTTTCAGCTAATAGTTATAATTCTATCCTTTAAAATCTTTATTAATGGAATTTTCCAACCTTTATTTTAATTTGGCCGATTATTTTGGTTTAAATCAAATACTACTAAATTAATATATATTAATATATAAATTAGTATAATAATTAATTTCTTTTTGTCAATGTATAGAGAAATAAAAAATGTAAATAATTAAAGTTCACTTGATTTAAATTAAATAAAAATAAAAAATAAAAAATTTAACTAACTACCATAGGGTAAATGACTAGTTAATAAGAAAAAGTATCGCTTGCTGTACATGGGCATGCGAGTTACCTTGGCTAAGTGCGGACGAGAGCAACAATTAGAAGTGTTGCAATTGTGACGGAAAATGAGAGTGGTAATAGATAAATGGAAACACAGGAGTAGATCAGAGATTTCTTCATGCAAATATATATGTGTATATATATATATATATATATATATATATATATATATATATATATATATATATATATGTGTGTGTGTGTGTGTGTGTGTGTGTGTGAAGCAGATAAGTATTTTCGTAATGTTGCTATGTTGAAGAGTTTATCATGTATCACTTTTTATAAATAACTCTTTTTTATACTAATTGTTATTTAATTTTTTTTATTTCTCTTTTAATTATCACTATTATTTACATTAAAAAAACTTATAGTCACTAAAAAAACTGTCAATATTAAAGCTATTGATTTGAAAGTAACTACTAACTTATATCTAAAATTTATGATTAACGTTTTAGAATTTTAATATTTTAAATAGTAACGTATAATTCTTTCAATTAAAGAATAACTTTTTTTTAATTAATAATGACCTAATTAATTCTGATATTAATTTTCTCTATCTCTGTTTATAAATAGTTAATACCTTTTGTTATTTGATACAAACTAAACTTTTTTCTTCTAACCAAATATTGTCTCTTAATCTAATTACTCTTATATTTCTTTTGATTTGCTTTATTATTTTTATTACTTCATTTAAGAGTTATTAGTCTTTATTCACAAATTTTATTTATATATTTCTATTGATTCTTATTTATCTATAAATATAAAGTGGGCAAAGTTTTTGTTGGTGATGCCATGTATACAAATTTTTTCTTGATTTTGCTACGTAGCACTTAGAAAGACTTATAGAAATTATTGTCTTTTATGTTAAGTATTTAATTCTATTTTTATTTAATTTTCTTTTTTATTTTCTTTTTCAGTATTTTTATTATTGCCATTATTACTTCAATTTTCATGATTAAATGATTAAAAATATTAGATATATTTAAATAACATTTTTAATTATAAAATTTATATCAACTTCTTATTAATTTTTCCCAAATTTTTAAATGAAAAAAATTTTGGTTTTTTTTTTCCACTTCTCTTGCCCTTTGCCTTACTACAAAATAGGCCTTAAAAGATAGCTAAGTTTAAATGTTATGTTCATCACTAACCCTCTTAGATTTAAATGCAAGGCACCTTATGTCCGTTGCTAGCCCCTACATCTATATGTTGCGTTCGTCATTGTCCCAAAGCATCAAAAAGACCAAGCCTCAAGAATATTAGAAAGCAAAAATTATTAAATATACATGAAAGCAAAAATTATTAAATATAAATGAATTATTACTTCTTCACTCATATAAATATGGGGTCCATTTCACATAATTTATGAAGAGACTCGCATATATATAAGTATGAGAAGCACTACAGTTATGTGCTAAAGGTGCACCTAGTAATATTCCAAAAGGAAATATCTATATGTAGCAAGTTGGTTCTTTTTGAACAAAGTAGAAAGGAGAAATATGTCTTGAAGTTGCAATTGATTTGTAAAAATGAGGGGAGAGTGATTTGGGGTAAAGTGAGATAGAAATAGAAAGATAAAAAGATTTTAGAAGATGGATGGAATTGGTCTTGTTTTATTAAAAACATGGTTGGCTAATAACTTGTGATTTACGAGCGTACAAGATCAACTAATTGCGCTTTTGACTTTTAGAATAGACAATTGCAGGTTGTAACTACCCAACTGGGGAGTCATTACCAGCACTAGGGAATAGGTTAATTTAAGGCTGCCGAAACTCGTAGTCAACCTAAGACTATAGACTTTGACCTTCTAATGGCCCACTTTACTGAATGGAACTTTCCATAAAGTCAAAAGGAGGTTCTTTCCTCCACTATAACTCAACTCATCAGAAAGAGCTTAATACCTTAAGTGTATTATGCTGAAATTTCTTTTTCTGTTTCTAGTTTACTTTACCATTACTTCAGTATTCTATTTTGTTTGTGCAAAACTAAGCTCTTTATGTCTCTTTTGTAAGACTACTATGAGCAGGATTTCTTAGAATTGTTTCCTTAGGAAAAATATGCTCGCTTTCCTTTATTTTCTTATTTCTTTTACAGCTGTTCAAAATATTTGATACATTAACTTTAACTACATTATATTAATCACACTTAACTTTACTTTTCTTTCATCATTAAGTCTACCCTTGGTATTGAAACACCTAAGAGTGTCTTTTATTACCTCAGTAGACTTCCATTACATATATCTCATGTTTAGTGTGATTTTTTGGACACTACTTCCTCTTTAAACATTACATCATTTATGCAACATAATTCAATTAATTATGGAGAAGACTTGACCGATTAGTCTTACTCTCTTGTCCTTATCATTTCCCTAATTACTTCTATCTACATTTAAGGAACTCCACATTCCCCTTTTTATACTTTATAATTATATTGTATACTTTCAAAGTTCATTATGCTCTTCCATTTCATTCTAGAGGAAACAACTCACTAACTCATGAAACTATATAGTCCTACTGGTAAGCATATTCACATTCTAACATACATTAGATATACATGCCCACACCACCAACATAAAATCATACATCCACTAGACTATCACTTATTTTGATATTACATAATTACAAAACATGATATAAATACATATAGGTAAACATACTCTTATAGACTTAAGACATAAACATATAGGAGTCTATCACTATTACATGGGTTATCCTTATAACATGCCAAAGCCCTCCTAGGTTTTTGTGCATCTACTACTTGCAAAACCTTTTTTTTTAAGGGGGGTGACCTGGGAAGCTTAGTAAGTATAAACAACTTAAAACAATCACATATTTCTTTCCTTTATATACACATGAGTGTCAAACACATGAATACGACAAATCATCAAATATTTGCAAACATGGCAGCCATGTCAATAGTGACTCCCCTATAACCAATGTGTTAGGCTCATATAAAAGCTCCTTTAGACTTCCTTTTATGGTAACCAATGTTTTTGGCTCATATAGATGCTCCGTAGGACTTCCTCTTTGAACATGACATGTGTTGTAACACCTAACAATTACTGACATCAGAATTTTTATTGCTGATGGAATATTATGATGAACTTGAAGTTTCCACAGATTAAAGAATGGTGGTAGGAAGTGCATGTGTAGATGTAGGTATGTAAGAGGTGTTCAAAATGTATTTAAAAATGAAAATGATTTAAAAGTTTTGTTCTATAAAGGTTTTTAGTATTTCTTTGAACAGAAGGAACTTTGGCAATCGAAGCATGAACTTTTAGTAGCCACAATCTCTTTTTACTATTCAAATCCTTTTCAGATAGAATGGACTTTGTGTGATGCCTCCTTACCCGTCTACAGTGTAGCCGAGTAAAGTGTGCCACATTCGGTGCCGAAGCACCTTATCTTATCTTGTCCTGTCCATTGTAAATTTTAAACTTCATTGAAAACATGTAGTAAAATTTTTTTAATCACAATTTATTTCTGTGGAGAACCGGACAGAACCTCCTTTGTTTTATAAGCATCTGGAGGGTTCTACTATTCACCTGTTCAAATTAATTTAGATCCATTCATCTTCTCATGTATCACATCATTTGTAGTTGATCATATAAATTTCAAGAATATAATATAATTTATTCATATGAAAATTTATATACAAAAGTTCACAAGCTTTATTTACAATCTAAAATATAATTGCAATTTATTTACAATGTTCAAAATGAGTTACACTGTATCTACTTATGTACAATAAACAAAATGTAAAATCTAATAACATAGGCCCTACCAAAATAAATACTGCTGAGGTGACTAGCAGACACTGTCAAATCTGGTAAATCTATGTCAGGGCACTACTGCTGCGGCTGTGTTTGGTCTTCGATACCTACGTGATGGAAAAACCAACTCGCTAAGCAAATTTCTTAGTGGTGCATAATTTTAAAGAAAAGTAACTAAATAATTAAAAATAATAATTCTAGGCAAATTTCATAAATTTTAAGTCTTTATAGATTTATTTAACTTTGGGATCAATTTATTTATCAGGATCTTATCTGTGCATTTATTTCATTTTTATTCTCTTTAAAATCATATCAGTGCCCAAGTAACCTATAACAGACTATAAAGGCTGGATACATGAGAGTATACTGGTTAGACATCCATATGTCTACCCTGTATACAACTGTCATGTCAGGCACAAGGCCAGCGGGAAGGTTTTCAAAACCAGAAATGAAATTAGGCACAATGGCCAATGGGCAGGTATATAGCCTGTAGAACAATCATATCAGACATATTTTGTAGATCAATTATTATTCATGTAGGCAGTACTGCTATCTATAGTCCCCAATTAGTATACCAATCGATCCAAACTATATACATAAGCCTAGGTTTACTTTGGCCAATTAAGCATTATTAATTTCTTATTAGAAATTTCATGTCAATTTGTAGTGAAAAAGTGGGTCCCACATACCTATTTCATGTAATTTAGTGTTTAGCAACATATTAGGGTTAAAACTCTACCATAAAATAATTTGTCTTATGAACCTTTCTTTAGGTTCAGTTTCAATGTCTTAAATTTGCCTATCAATTTGATCCAATTGTGGCCACTATTTGGCTATACTTTCTTCATGGAAGTTGGTCCTCTATGTCTTGTCTTTGTTTTTCCTTTTGAATCATGTCATTTGGAGTTTTAGAACTCAAGTTATAGTCAAATAACCACAACTGGTTCATTTCCAGATTCTGGATCCTTAGTTAGGCAGATTTTGGAGTTACAATTTACCAATTTTATTGAACATGTTTCAGCCACTTTTAAGCTTAGTGTTTTTCATAGAATTTGTTGCCCTATGTCTTATGGTCACTTGTAATTTTGAATTGCAATTTTTCAAGTTTTGTAGAATTAATTATAGCCAAATCACTGGCCTGGACTCATGTACCTTGTGCCAACAGGATTCCAGTTCAGGTCAGTGGCTTTGACTCAACCTTTAGGATTCTTACATTCATAATTTGAGGAAAGTGTCTAAAACAAAGTTGGAGCCCTATTTCTTAGGTTTCCAGAATAGTATGGCTCATCCCAATTGGAGTTGACTAGTGGGAGATATGACTAAAAGGCTGTTCTGGGGTCAAGTGGTCACTTAGGCAATTTCCAAAATTTTTATACTAACTTGATCTAGTCAATTGACCTAGTTCCCTTGATTTCTGGGTTTTGGTCAAAATACCAATATTTTAGATTTATGTCTTGTGGAAATTTTTCCACTAGTTTCATTGCATTTGGATTTTTCTAGACGAAGTTATGGTCTTTTTTTCCAAAACTGGTCGAGTAAGCCTATGTCCAGCAATTTCTGGGCAATATGGTTCTGGACAGTTTTGTGACTTAAATTGGGCTAGTAATTTGGTTTGGTTAGAGGCATTTCTTGGCTCTGTGTCCTTCATGCAAGTTGAAGTTCTATGTCTAAACTTTCTAATGGTATAAAATTCAGGTCATTTGGATCTGTCTAGAGGGAGTTATAACAAAATGAATGTATACTGTTCATTTAGTCATTTTTCTGGGTTCATTGTATAGTCAGCCAGATTAGAACAGTAAATTGGTCAAGTTATGGATATAATTTGGGCATGGTTTCTTCATGAAAAATGGAGTATTTTGGGTCTAGTTTCACTTTCAATTGGCCTCATACCAATTGGAGCAACACATATTCAGTTATAGCTCAAAACACATACTGGACTTATAGAGCCCCAAAGCTGTAAAGAAATGTACACTTCCAAATTTCATTTCCTCCAACTCCCAAACTATAAATTGGCATTCATGGCACTTCTAAATATCATCAACTCATCTCAACAATGTCAAATTCCACCAATTTCACAAAATCTCCAATAGTTAGGTCAAAACCCTAACTCAAAGTGTCAAAGTCAAGCATACACATGCAATCCAATTTCTAGTACATGTAACTTCATCACTCAACATACAATTCACATCTACTTATTCATCAACATTACTAATCACCATTTACATGCATGAATTAATCAAACTCCCATTATAACACCCTCACTGTATTCATTCCATACATTCTACTGTTCCGGTGACCAGTGTCGGTCTGGACAGTTAAAACGTCTGGAAAAATATTTAAACTAAAGTGAGAAACCATAATTAACTCAAATATTAATAAGAAAAATTTAGAAAAAATTTTAGAAATAAAATACAATCAAGTTATATGAGCCGGTGCCCTAGCGATAAGTAACCCAGTGGGAAGTTGCGGTCCTCGCAACTAGGAGTCCTAGACCCGAGAGAAAATTCATAAAATAATTTTTGGGACTCCAGGGAAGAGTCATTGATGTTTCTATGGCATTAGAATGCCAAGAAAATGCTTAAATATTTTTTTTTCAATCGGTACAGACAATTTTAGTCTGTTAAGCCAAACAGAGGGCATTTTGGTCATTTCGTCTTCAGAGGTGATTTTTGGCTGACTTGTCCAGTTAAGTAAATAATTATTATGACATAAAATGTGAATAAATATTGCTAAAAATTTAATTGAAATTGAGTAGAAAAGAAAAGGAAAGAAAATGAAGGAAATTTAGAATTATGACATCACATGATGTCACTAAAGCTCTCCCACCCAATCACATTGTGACACATGTCCATAAACCACTTAAAGAGCATAAAATGGGCAGAAAATTTGAAGAAACCAATCTGTTTCTTCCCTTTCCCATTTCCAACCGTGACTCTCTCATCTTCCCTCTCCCTAACCCATTCCTCCATGAAAGCTTAAGGTAAGCTTGAGACAACCCACCAAATCACCTCTAAACCCTAATTTCTCTTCATGAAAAATTGTCCCTACCACTAGAGCAAGCCTTGGACAGTAATTTGAAGAGGAAAAAGAAAGGTTTTGGCAAGCTTGGGAGTAGCTCCAACAAGGTTAGTGACTAATCTCCTTCCATTCTTGTTTAATTCATGTTTATTAACATGAGATAAATGGAAATTATAAGAAAAACATAATAAAACTTATGTATATTCACCCCTACAATTTTTGCAGCTTTGGGGTGGTTAGGGTTTGATGAATTTACTTGAAGTAAAGTGTTTATAAACTGCCCATAGCATGAGATGAGTGCTTGAACATGTAAGAGTAAGTGAAATACAAGTGGGATGCATGAATGAAACTTGAAAATGTGGACGCTTAAACAACATTAGGGTTTGCTCATGTAATGGTATGTTAACATTGTAATGGTCAATTAGTGACCATTTGAATGTGTGTGAGGAGAAATTGAAGTGAGTAAGGATGTTGGAGTAGAACTTAAGCATGCTGCCCTTGGTGACCTGCAGGACTGGTTGTCAGTCCAGTAGGTTTGGGCGGCTATAAATGGAGTTGTATAGGTTCAATTGGTGCAAGGCCAATTGGACATGAAACTAGACACATAATTGCACAACTTTAGTGAAGAAACCCTGCTCAGAAAACCAAATCAAGCTGACTTAAAAAATACCCTAATCCGGGTGACTTGCATTCTGTATGGGCAAAATGACCAAATGAATAGTATTTATTCATTTGGTCATAATTCAGTGTACAAAGGTCCAATTGACTTGAAATTTTACTAGTAGATAGCTGAGACATAGACCTACAACTTTCATGAAGAAACAAAACCCAAATTTTGATCATAACATGTTCAAAAACTGACCTGCAGTCAGTGTACAAAACACTGTAGATTTGGTTCTGTCCAGAAAATCTGGAAAATTTGCAATCTGGCCAGTTATGGTATTTAGGCCATAACTTGAGCTACAAAACTCCAAATGGAGTGATTCAAAAAAAGAAATGTAACTAGACACAATAAGGAACAACTTTCATGAAGACAAATTTGCCAAATTCCTACTGTACAAATGACCAATGGAACAGTAAACTTAGTGCTTGAAATCTGAAAATTGTGAATAACTATAGTGCTTGAAATCTGAAAATTGTGAATAACTAACACTAAGCTTTGAAATGGAATTGGCAACCAATGCCAACAACTTTGGAATGCAAAATGTGGTATGTTGGTGATATTTGAACCAATATACCTATTATCTATGAAAAAGTCAACATTTTAGTTGACTAATGAAATGAATAGTAACCTTACATATAAAGTATAAATATTTAAGAAATGACTTTGTAATATGCCCTAGTAGGCCTAATGTGATTGGTTTGGATGGGTTGGCATGCCAATAAGTTTCTGATAGCAGTACTGCATATGATGTATGGCTCCATGCCATTCTGTGATGATAGCCTATGGCTATACTAATTATGATGTTACACTTGGCTTTATGCCTTATTGCTTTTATGGCTTATTAGCCATTCTGTTTGCACACCGAGAGACACATTGTGACCGATGGTTTGAGGGCCCGAGGTACCTAGTACCCAGTGCTAGTTTACCCGTTTATCCAGTTGTATAGGTTACTTGGGCATGGAAAAGTTTAACTGTAATTGAATTGATTATTAAAGAAAATAAGGAAATGAAATATCAAGATAAAGATCAAGAGTGATTACAATAAAATATAAAGAAGATCAAAATCATCAAGAAAATAATTAATAAAATGCATGAAGAAGTTAATATCATAAAATGTAATTAGCCTTCGACCAAACAATAAGTTAGTAAATATTCATTTCTTATGAACACAATAACTAGGAAATTTTTACTTTTATTTGCATATTTTATTTTCTTGTATTAGTGGCACCACTAAGCTTTATGCTTAGCACGTCGCTTTTGCAACGTGTAGGTACTGAAAATTTGAATAGAGGGCCCAGTAGACCACAGATTGGGTAAGGCCATTCACAGTTCTGCATAGTGTCCGTGTCACCTCACAGACCATAGTGCATTGGTAGGACACTAGGTCCCATTTTGTATTTTGTGATTTTTGTAAGTTTTGTAATTAAACTCTTATTTTGTCATGTATATTTGAAACCTATGTAATATAATTTTGTATTAATGTAAGTATTTGTAACTTTGTGTTTATAAATAACATATGAGAATTTATTTATGATTTGAGCCTGATGATGATGTGAAATGAATGAATGACAAATGAAGGAATTATTAAGAAATTGTTGTAAACTGATGTGATATAAATGGAGTTTGAGAATAATTGAAAATTATTGGAAGTGTTTTTCACAGGTTCCGAAGAACTATTTTCTCCATTTTTAGTCGACACTCTACCGGATTTTCTATAAAATTTTTGGAGCCGCAAATTAATTTATAATTTTAATAAATTATCTAAATGAGATCAATTTCATAAATTTCACTTAATAACTATAATAAATAAATTAAAAACTGATAAATATCAATGAGATAAGTTATGGTGTTTCGGTATACTGTGTGGCATATCTTGCTCGACTACACTGTAGACGAGTAAGGGGTGTCATATTTAGTGGTATCCGAGCACGGTTTAGGCGTTTCTGGGTCTAGATAGAGGTCATACCATGCATTGCATTTGTAAGAGTCGAGGTAATACTAATGCAGATCTGTTTGTCTTTCTTATTTTGATTAGGATATGGACCCCACGTCACAGAGAGCACTAGATGAGGAAGTGGAGCGTCGTGCTCCACTTGCAACTGAGACTGGGGGCCAGGGAGAACCTACTCCACCAGCACTAGCAGTGCCTACACAGCCTTCGTTGGCTATGTTTCAGCAAATGGCTGAATTCTTCAGACAGATGGCTGGGGTTATGCCACCACCACCACTTCCACAGCAGAAATCCCATCTAGAAAAACTGAGAAAATTTTCACAGGTTCCGAAGAACTGTTTTCTCTATTTTTAGTCGGCACTCTGCCGGATTTTCTATAAAATTTTTGGAGCCGCAAATTAATTTATAATTTTAATAAATCATCTAAATGAGATCAATTTCATAAATTTCACTTAATAACTATAATAAATAAATTAAGAACTGATAAATATCAATGAGATAAGTTATGGTATTCCGGTACACTGTGTGGCATATCTTGCTCGACTACACTGTAGACGAGTAAGGGGTGTTACACCCATGTTTCCCAAGGCTGTCAAATTTAGTGGCCTCACAAACTCATTGTTTTCTTAGTTTTTTTCATGCAACTTTAACTCATCTCAACCTCAATTCAAGGTTTAATAAAGAAAAAAAGAGAAATTTTGTACTAACCTTATATGGACACTTCCTATACTTGTAAAAAACCTCCTTGTTTCCTCTTTCTTTGGCTGCCTATAGACTTTCCAAGGTGTGTGGATAAATTTTAATGAAGGGGACTATGGGTTTTAGTGAGTGGATGAAGAGAGATTCAAGCTTAAAGCTTGATAAAAATGGTGGAAGGAAACAACAATGGTGGCCTGCCAAGAGAGAGGAAAATGAAGAAGATGGAGCTGAATTTTTCTTTGTCAAATTTATCTTATATCACTTATTTATCCAATGAAATTTTAAGTTTGAGTGATAAGATTTTAATGACATCATCCATGATGTCATGCTTGTGTAGTAATATAAATTTTAAATTTCATTTCTTTCTTCTTTTCTCCTACACAAATTCATAATTTTTTTTTAATTCATTTTATGTATTTTAATCTCTCTCATTTTGATTGACATTTAGGTCAAAATTTAACTCTGGGGTTGAAATAACCAAAATTCCCTTTATTATGCTTGTCGTGTTATTTTTATCTGTACTGATTAATAAGTTTTCGTAAATTTTTTGTGACATTTTTAATGTCATTTGTATCTTAGTAAACATTTAATTAAGTCCTAAAAATTATTTTCTAGGGTTCCTCGCGGGTCTGGGGTCGGCAACTGACTTCTCAGTTACTTCCCGGTACGGTCACCCTTTGCCAGAACCTCGGCTCATTTAACCTAGATGTATTTCATTTCCTTTATTTTCTCTTAATTTTTCTTGTATTTTCTTAACATTTATTCCATCAATTTATGCCTTTTCACTCTAGTTTAAATATAGTTCCAGAAATTCTGGCTGTTTGAACAGACGTTAGTCATCGGAACAATAGAATGTATGGACTGCCTAAAGTGAGGGCGTTACAATTCTTCCCCTCTAATTAAAAATTTCATCCTCAAAATTTACCTGATGTGAAGAGTTGAGGGAACTGCTACCTCATCGTCTCCTCGCTCTCCCATATCGCCTCTTTTGTGTTGTGGTGTCTCCATAGAGCTTTCACCAGTGAATTCTCTTATTTTTGAGCTCTTTTACCTCTCGTGCTAAGATTCTGATTGGTTCTTCTTCATATGTCAAATCAGGTTATACAATTATCTCTTCTGCTGAGATGACATGTAAAGGATCTGATTGTATCTCCTGAGCATCAACACATGGAATACGTTATGAATCTTATCCAGCTCAAGTGGTAAAGCTAGCCTGTAGGCTACTAGACCCACACGTTCAATGACATCGTATGGACCAATAAACCTAGGGCTTAACTTACCCTTCTTGCCAAATCTTAACACTTTCTTTTAAGGTGATACCTTGAGAAACACCTTATCACCAACCTCATACTCAATGTCTTTTCTCTTCTGGCCAGCATAGGACTTCTGTCTATCTGAGGCGACTTTCAAGTTATCTCTGATTAGCTTCTCTTTTTCCTCTGTCTGCCTCATCAGGTCTAGGCCCACTACTTTCTCTTCGCCCATCTCGGTCCAGCATAAGGGAGTCCTACATTTTCTCCCATACAATGCTTTATATGGAGCCATTTTTATGCTGGCTTGGTAGCTGTTATTATAAGCAAACTCTACCAAAGAAAGGTACTTCTCCCAACTTCCTTCAAAGTCAATAATGCAGCTCCGAAGCATATCTTTCAGCACCTATCATGTCATTCATGTCATGTCATTATTATCAATCTTTTAACATTTATAACAATTTACTAAGTTCTAAGGGTTACCTGAATCACCCTTTCGGACTGTCCATCCGTCTGGGGATGAAAAGCCATACTGAAGTGCAATTGAGTGCCCAATGACTCCTGTAGCTTTTTCCAAAACCTCGAAGTAAACCTCAGGTCTCAGTCAGATATGATCGATGTTGGCACTCCATGTAACCGTACTATCTCAGCTATGTAAATCTTTGCTAATCTTTCCAGTGAATAGTCAGTTCTAATTGGTAGGAAGTGAGCTGACTTCGTTAATCTATCTACAATCACCCAGAAGGTATCATGCTCCTTCTGTGTCAAAGGCAGCCTAGTTACAAAATCCATGGTGATGCGGTTCCATTTCCATTTTGGTATAGATATAGGTTGCAGTAACCCTGATGGAACCTGGTGCTCAGCCTTAACCTGTTGGCATGTCAAACATTTGGTCACAAAATCACCAATCTCCTTTTTCATTCCAAGCCACAAGTATAGTGCTTTCAGGTCATGATACATCTTGGTACTTCCTAAGTGTATAGCATGGAAGCTACTGTGCACCTCTTTCAAGATATTCTTTTTTAGTTCCTCATCTCTTGGTACACAGATTTTGCCTTTATAATATAGGCACCCATCTTTTTTTAGCTCATAATCAGTCTCCTTCCCCTCTTTAACTCTGCCCATAATTGTCATCAGCTTTTCATCCTTTATCTGTGCTTCCTGTATTTGCTGTAGCAAGCTTGGCTTTACACACAACTCAGCCAAAATAGTCCCATCTGGAACTAAGGACAAGTGAACATTCAGTGCTCTCAAAGCCATCATGGACTTCCTGGTCAGAGCATCAACCACTACATTTGCCTTTCCAAGGTGATAGTCGATCACACAATCATAATCCTTAAGGAATTCAATCCATCTCCTTTGTCTCAGATTAAGTTCCTTCTGGGTTGGCAAGTACTTTAGACTCTTGTGATCCATGTAGATATAACACTTCTCACCATACGGGTAATGCCTCCATATCTTCAATGCAAATATTATTACCGCCAATTCCAAATCATACGTTGGTTAGTTCTTTTTATGTGGCCTTAGCTGTCTGGAAGCATAGGCAACTACTTTCCCTTCTTGCATCAGAAGACACACAAGCCCGTTGTGAGAGGCATCGCTGTAGATCACATATTCTTTCCCTGACTCTGGCTATGTCAACACTGGAGCTTCTGTGAGCATAGCCTTCAATTTTTCTTATATTTTCTTAACATTTATTCCATCAATTTATGCCTCCTCACTCTAGTTTAAGTGTAGTTCCAAACATTCTGGCTGTTCGAACAGACATTAGTCATCAGAACAGTAGAATGTACGGACTACCTAAAGTGAGGGCGTTACACTCCGGCAGCTGGAATTATGACTTTTGGCAGCTAAATTCCCTCAACAGTAAAGGTATGCAAGGCCAACAGCCTGTTTTTCTATCCAAAGGTAACTTAAACTCTCACTTCTGTCTCTCTCTAAACTTGTGAGCCATGCAAAGGGCATTCAGAGGAGATTTTTCTTGGCCATTTAATTCTTCTTCAGGGAAGCCTGGTAGAAGTGGATTGAAGCTAGGACTAGAATTCACCTTCTTCTCAATTCAAGAGAAAGAGGTAACTTCTCTTTTCTCTTGATCTTTTAGAAGGATGTAAGAGTGTTCTTATGCTAGGTTATTGGGTGTGTTTGCATATGGGATTGAGAAGTTTGAATTCATGAAAAAAGTTAAGAAAAAAGGGTGGTTTTTTACATGTTGGGGTTTTGGATGAAAGCATATATTCCATGTAGTGTTTTAGTAATTTTGTTGCTAAATGAGGTGTTGTTCTTACTTTCTATCAAGTTAAAGTGTTTATGGACCTTGAATGGCTAGTTTCCTTAGTTAAACCTAAGGATTTCTTGAATTATATGAATATTGAAGTTGCTTGAACCTCAAATTTAGGTTTCCCCTTATGCATGTGTGTTTGGAGCTTATTTCTAAATTGTTTTTGGCCTTAGGCTTGTGTTGGAATGTTTGGATCATGTTTTGGAAGCTTAGGATGTGTTGTGGAATTTTGGGAAGAGAAATTCTGCTAGTTTTTTAACTTTGGAAATTTTGGAAATTCTCATGTTCGGCTGCCAAAAATCATTATTTCGGTAACCAAAGCATGTAGTTTCTTGAGAAAGAATCTAAAGAAATTTCAAGTTTGGCAGCTGAAGTCTAAGACTTTGGCAGCTATAGTGGCTACTGCTCGAAATGGGCACCTAATGTTTAAGGGTTCGACAGCCAAAGTCCATGACTCCGAGCTAACCTCATTTCTCCTTTAGTTCTAAGGTTTCAAAACATGATTTTATGGTTCCAAAGAGGCTAGAATAAGATGTTTGTTATATGTATAGAGTTCTAGAGCTTAAAATAACCCCTTAGGTTTTTATGTTTATAGGATCAAACTTGAGGGATTTGTGAAGCTAAGGACTCGAGGCTAGCTGCTATTCGTGTTAAATGGTTGATAGGCTACAAGAGGTGAATAACTATAACCCTAATAAATATAAATTCTTTAAATGTAATTCATTATCATCCACATGCATCATTTCGTTGTTTATTAGAATGTGTATATCTAGAGCACAAATATGTTACATTTTTGGATAATTGTTATTGATGATTCCCCCTATGTTATGTATATGTTATGTTTATGATGTGATCATGCATGATTTGTGGTGGTAAGACTAAGTGACACCTAATAATAGTCCTAAGGAGCCTCCGTATAAGCTGAGCACATTGGATATATTAAGCAGAAGTCTTAAGGAACCTCTATATGAGCCAAGCACATTGGATCTGGGGAATCACTGGTGACGAGTCCATCTTATGTAGAATGTTTATGATGTGAAAACTCATTTGAATGATGCATTGGATATGTATAAAGTGAATGATATAATTAATTTATGTTGGTTAGTTTACTCACTGAGCTTACGTAAGCTCACCCCTTTCCCCTAACCTCAGGTGTAGGAGTGTAGGAGTAGAAGAGTCCTTTGGAGCTTAAGTAGCAAGAGTAGTTATAGAATGTTTATGTGTATATTGTATATTTAGTGGACATGTAATATGTAAAGGAATAGTTATTGTGTTGTTATTTAAGTTTTTTTTATAGATGTTTTATCTTAAGTATAAGTAATGTAATTATGTATGTTTGAAATCTAAGCTAACTTCTCATATGAGTATGAAATAATTACAATTTAGTGATTTTATGTATATAAAAGTTCAAATTTCCACATTTAATTACGAATAAGAAAAATAAAGTGTAATGGTTTGGAGTATGCTTTGATTGTGAGATACAGTGATATGTTTATGTTTAATAGGTTTTAAGGCTTGCTATGGGTTTCGACAACCTTAAGCTAACTTGATCCCTAGCGCTGGTAACGGCCCCCTAGGGTCATTATAAAGTTGGTATCAAAGCTCTAGCTTAAATGAGTGGACCTAGATGCTAGTAAATGGATAAGACAAGTATAAAAAGAAGTAGGATTGAGTCTTCTTTGTTACATGTTATATATTATATGTATGCTATGTTTGATGATATGTTGTGTGTTCATGTGACTCCATATGAACTTTATGTGTGCTCAATACTTCTTGTTTGCTTTAAAAAAATGCAAGGTTCAAGACGATTTGCTAGGTTCACCGGTGCCCCACCCAAGAATGAGGGTATTGGAGCACTACCCATTAACCCTATTACTAGGGAGAGAGCAAGTAAAAGTGGAAGGGGAGAATCTTTAAGAGGCCCTAGAAGGTCTTTTGAGGTTAGCAGAGAAACCTCTAGTGCACTTAAAATGTCAGTAGATGTAGTTCTCATCGTCTTTCATAACAATATAAGAATTTTGAGTCTTCAGGCATGGAAAGAGTGGGAGAAGATAGTTTTTTTGAGGAAGGAGACGAGTCAAAATTTGTGTTTAGCAATGGTCAGATTATGGGTTTAGATATGGCTATCCATAATAGGAAAGTTTTGGAAGCCTCGAGTTTGTGAGCTATCCCCAATATCCCTCCTCCATGCCCTACCCACCTTACTTCCCATAGTTCAACCTGTATCCCATGTATCCTCCCTAATAATATTCCCATAGCTCTTCAACCATCATAGGAACTCAGAACCCCATGGAGGAAATTATAGGAGAGCAAGCACCACCACCACTTCTTACAACCCCAACAGTTCTAACACAAGAGATTGGGATAAGTGGTAGACGTAAGGCAAAGATGATAGACTATTTAAAGCTGGATGCACCTAAATATAAGGAGGGAGATGATCCTTTCGAGTATGTTAAGGTGGTCAAAATGATAGCTAGCGACAGTAGGGCCATTCAGATGGCTAGCTTTACCTTTAAATGTAAGAAGGCAAAGGAATGGTACAAGGCTTATGCTGCTGATAAGGTCAACAGCATGACCTAGTCTCAGTTTGTGGCAAAATTTACCAACTGGGCCTTCCTAGAAAGCTCTAGGGAGTTAAAAGTGATAGAGTTTAAGCAATTAAGATAAACAACTAGTATGAGTGTCGAAGAGTATACAGATAAGTTTATGGATCTTCTGCAGTATATGGGCAGGAGTATGTTACTTATAAAAAGGGAGCTAAGAGGTACACCCAGAGGCTGCACTTTAGATAATCTTCCTTGATTTTGACTACTAAAACTAACAGCCTCCTTTTGATAATAGATGCTGCAAGAAAGATAGAAGCTGGGGCTATCATTGAAGGAAGTCTAGATCTAAAAAGTACCAATGCTAAATAGTTCACCATTTTGAAGGCTACAGATGCTGTGAGGTTTAATCACATGACCAAGACTGTTTCTGCATATGAGACTAAAAAGGAAGAAGGAGGGAAGTTTGGAAAAAAACAAAAGAAGAATAAGTTCTGGAACAGAATTATGTCAGGCATTAGGATAGGAAGCAGATCTTGTTCGAGTTTGAATACTTTTGATTGTGTTAGATATGGGAAACCTCATTGAGGGCCATGCAATTTTGGAAACTCTGAGTGTTACAGATATGGAAAAGAGGGACACATGTCGCGAGAGTGTCCCAATATGGAAAGGGTGGCTTTTCAATAAGTAGGGTCAGGTAGTGTCATGTAACTGACTGCGAGACAGAGTTCTATAGGTCCCTCATCAGCAAGGGGATAGGGTAGAAGATGAGGTTCTTCATTCTCCATAGTAGGTTCATAAGATAGGGTTCAACAACACCAGCTTAGATCTTTATCATGACACAACAAAAAGCCAATACTGCCAATACTGTAGTGTTAGGTAACCTTTGTGTAGGGAGTTTCAATGTGCATACTTTGATTTATTCGGGTGCATCACACTCTGTTATTAACCCTGATATAGTCCTAAGATTAGGATTGGTAGTCTCAGGTGTAGAATGTTCATTGCTTGTTAGTGGACCAAAGTGTGACCTTCAGTAATAGGAAAGATCTGTTACACTTGTCCAGTGATGATTGAGGATAGGTGTTTTCTAGTTGACCTAGTAGTTCTAAAGTTGACATATCTTGATGTCATTCTAGGAATGGATTAGCTCTTAGCCAACTATGCTACCCTGGAATGAAGAAGCATGATAGTAGAGTTTAAAGGACAAAATAGGTCAGTTGCAATGTTCCAAAGAGATCAAGTAGCACCTATAAGGGGTATGATCTCAGCATGCAAGCCAGAAATATGCTTAGAAAAGGGTGTAGAGGGTTTATAGCAAATGTTAAAGAAATTGTGGAAAACAGAGGTAGACTAGGATCAATTCCTATGCTAAGAGAATTTCCAAATGTGTTTTCAGAGGAGTTGTGTGGGTTGCCACATGAGAGGGAGATAGATTTTGAAATTAATCTAGTGCCTAGCACTAGACCCATATCTATCCCTCTTTATAGGATGGCTCCTACAAAGCTAAAGGAGTTAAAGGAGCAATTGTAGGATTTAGTAACTAAGGGGTTCATCAGATTGAGTGCCTCTCCTTAGGGTGCTCCATTGTTATTTGTGAAGATGTACATCAACTACAGACAGTTGAATAGAACAAGTAACTTTTGCCCCATATTAATGACCTATTTGATTAGCTAGCAGGAGCTCGTTGTTTCTTTAAAATAGACTTAAGGTCTAGATATCACTAGTTGAGGATCAAAGAGATGAATGTTTCAAAGACTACTTTTTAGACCATGTATGGGAATTATGAGTTTGTCATGATGCCGTTCGGGTTAACCAATACCCTAGCTGCATTTATAGATCTCATGAACAGGGTATTTAGACCTTATCTGGATCACTTTGTAATCATCTTTATTGATGACATATTAGTGTATTCCAGAAGCCCTGAAGAGCAAGCATAACATCTAAGAATGATTCTTCAGAGATTGAGGGAGCATCAGTTATATGCAAAGTTTTCTAAGTATGAGTTCTAGCTGAACAACATATCTTTCTTAAGACATGTAGTGTCAAAGAGGGGAATTGTAGTGGATCCCAAAATGGTTGAAGTAGTGGCAAATTGGCAAAGGCCAACTACAGTGACTAAGATCAAGAGTTTCCTGGGTTTGGTGAGCTATTATTGGAGATTTGTGCCTAATTTCTCCAAGATAACTACCCCAATGACTAGGTTAACTCAAAAGAAGAATAACTTTAAACAAAGTGATCGGTGTGAGGAAAGCTTCCAAAAGCTTAAGGAACGTCTGATTTCAGAACAAGTGCTCGCTTTGCCTTCAGGCAATAAAGATTTCATTGTTTACTGTAATGCCTCTAGAGTGGGTTTGGGATGTGTTCTTATGCAGAATGATAGAGTAATAGCTTTTGCTTTGAGGCAATTAAAGAAGCATGAAGCTAATTATACCACTCATGACTTAGAGATAGCGACCATAGTCTTTGCCCTAAAGATGGGAAACACTATCTATATAGGGCTAAATGTGAAATTTTCGTAGGCCACAAGAGTCTCTAGTGCATCTTTAACCAGAAAAAGTTGAATCTCAGACAAAAGATATGGGTATAACTACTCAGTAATTATGATTGTACCATCCAGTACCTCCAGGAAAGGCAAATGTTATTACAGATGCCTTCAACTGAAATTCATTTGGCAGTTTAGCTCATATATCTACAGTAAGGTAGCCTATCTTGAAGGAGTTACACTAGCTGATTGGAGAAGAGTTACACCTAGAGTTATCAGTTAAGGGTACCTAGATAGCTAAGATAAAGGTGACACCGATATACCTAAGATAAGTGGTAGAAAGGCAGTAAGAAGACCTTGAGTTATTGAAGAGAGCTAAAGTGGTATAGAAGGGTGAGTACCCTGAGTTTCAATTTGATGGGAAAGGAGTGTTAAGATATGGCAGTAGGTTATGTGCACTAGATGATATCAGGCTTAAGGAAGACATTATGAGAGAAGCTCATAATGCTAAGTACAACATCCATCCTGGAGCCTCCAAAATGTATCAAGATTTAAATAAGGTATATTAGTAGCCTTTTATGAAGAAAGAGATTACACAGTTTATGTCTAGTTGTGAAGTCTATTAGAGAGTGAACTTGGAATATCAGAAGCCGACAGGAATACTTGACCCATTACCCATTCTAAAATAGAAATGGAAAACTGTGTTAATGGACTTTATTATGGGGTTGCCAGTAGCCTCTAATAGACATGATCAAATTTGGGTTATAGTGGATAAATTGACCAAGACTGCTCACTTCATTCCTGTAAGAGCTAACTATTTTGTGGACAAGTTGGCTTAGGTATAACTGGCAAAGATAGTAAGGTTGTATGGAGCTCTAGTGACTATAGTATTTAATAGTGGTCTACAGCTCACATCAAGGTTTTGGCATTGTGTTTAGAATGGGTTAGGCATTAGGTTGGACTTTACCAAAGCTTTCCATCCTCAAAATGATAGATAGTAAAAAAGGACCATACAGACTCTGGAGGATATGCTAAAAATGCATGTACTTGACTTTGGAGGATCGTGGAAGAAGTACCTTTCTCTCGTTGAGTTTGCATATAATAATAGTTATCACTTTAGCATTGGAATGGAACCTATGAAGCTCTATATAGGAGGAAATTCAGGTATCCTTTGTGTTAGGAAAAAGTAGGTGGAAGAGTTTTAGCAGGAATAGAATTGGTGGAGATCACCAATCAAGCTATGCCCTTAATCAGGGCAAGATTGAAGACAGCAGCCAGTAGGCAGAAGAGCTACACAGATCTTCATAGAAGAGACATGGTTTTCCAGGAGCGGGACATAGTGCTTCTAAAGGTATCTTCAATGAAAGGTGTCATCCAATTTGGGAGGAGAGGCAAACTATCTCTGAGGTATATTAGACCATATAAAGTGCTACAAAGGGTAAAAAATGTATCTTATAAGCTAGCCTTACAGCAAGAAATGGAGAGGATCCATCCATTGTTTCATGTTTCTATGTTGCGAAAGTATGTGTCAAATCCGAATAAGGTTATAAGTGAACCAGATATGGAAATTTTAGAGGATCTTTCTTATGTCAAACAATCGGTACAAATTATGGATACACAGATAAGGAAGGTCAGGAACAAGGAGATACTTATGGTCAAAGTCCTTTGGAATCGCCATAACATGGAAGAATGTACATGGGAGACCCGTGACTCTATGTTACACTAATATCCTTACCTATTCTAGGTATGTTTTATTGTGCTTATTTATGTTATGCTTTAAGTGTTCATATTGTTATGAGTTTGTTTTAACATTTGAGGATGAATGTTTTTAAGGGAGAGAGGGGGGGGGGGGGGGGGTGGAAGGAGAATGCAACACCACCAATCCTTGACGTTAAAATTTTTGTTATTGATAGAATATTCTAATGAACTTGAAGTTTCCATAGATAAGGGAACAGTGGTAGGAAGTGCATGTGTAGATGTAGGTATGTATGAGGCATTCAAAATGTATTTAAAAATGAAAAAGTTTCAAAGGTTTTGTTCTATAAAGGTTTTAAGTGTTTTTTTGAACAAAAGGAACTTTGGCAGTCGAAGCATGGACTTTCGATAATCGAAGTCCCTTTTTACTGTTCAAATCTTTTTTGGACATAATGGACTCCGATAGCTAGAATTATGACTTTTAGCATCCGAAAGTCCCTCGATAGTGAGGGTATAAAAGGCCAGTAGTTTGTTTTTCTGTCTAAAGATATTTTAAACTCTCACTTCTCTCTCTCTCTAAACTGGTGAGCCATGCAAAGGGCATTTTGAGGAGATTTTTCTAGGCCATTTCATGTTGTAAAGGTTGATTCTTCTTCGAGGAAACCTAGTGGAAGTGGATTGAAGCTAGGACCACAATTCACCTTCTTCTTAATTCAAGAGAAAGAGATTAATCCTCTTTTTTCTTGATCTTTTAGAAAGATCTATGTGTGTTCTTGTATGCTAGGTTATTGGGTGTGTTTGCATGTGGGATTAAGAAGTTTGAATTCATGAAAAAAGTTAAGAAAAAGTGAGTTTTTTGCATGTTAGTGCTTTGGATGAACATGTGTATTTCATGTTGTGTTTTGGTAATTTTGTTATCAAATGAGGTGTTGTTCTTGCTTTCTGTCAAGTTAAGTGTTTATGGACCTTGAATGGTTAGTTTCCTTAGTTAAACCTAACGATTTCTTGAATTATGTGAATGTTAAAGTTGCTTGAACATCAAATTTTGGTTTCCCTTTATGCATGTGTGCTTGGAGCTTGTTTCCAATTTGTTTTTGGCCCTAGGCTTGTGTTGGAATGTTTGGATCATGTTTTGGAAACTTAGAATGTGTTTTGGAGATTTTGGAAAGAGAAATTCTACTAGTTATTGACTTGGGAATTCTGGAAATGCCCAGGTTTGACTGTCGAAAACTATTATTTCGGCAGCCAAAGCATGTAATTTCTCGGGAAAGAATCTGAAAAAATTCCAAGTTTGGCAGCCAAAGTCCTAAACTTCGGCAGCCGCAGTGGCTACTACCCAAAATGGGCACCCAATGTTCAAGGGTTCAGCAGCCGAAGTCCAAGACTCTGATAGCCGAACTTGGTCCTACCAACCTCATTTCTCCTTTAGTTTTAAGGTTCCAAAACATGATTTTATGGTTCTTAAGGGCTTAGAATAAGATGTTTGTTATGTGTATAGAGTTTTAGAGCTTGGAATAACTCTTTAGGTTTCGATGTTTATAGGATTAGACTTGAGAGATTCAGGAAGCTAAATATCTGAGGCTAGCTATCGTTTATGTTAGGTGGTTAATAAGCTACAAGAGGTGAGTAACTCTAACCTTAATAATTGTAAATTCTTTAAATGTAATTTATGATCATCCACATGCATCATTTCATTGTTTATTGGGATATATGTATCTAGAGCATGAATATGTTGCATTTTTGCATAATTATTGTTGATGCATTATGAATTTGAATGATCTACTGATTCCCCCCATGTTATGTATATGTTATGTTTAAGATGTGATCATACATGATTTGTGATGGTAAGACTAGGTGAGGCCTAATAAGCCCTTGGAGCACTACTTTTAAGTAGAAGTCCTAAGGAGCCTCTATATAAGCCGGGCACATTGGATATATTAAGCGAAAGTCCTAAGGAGCCTCTGTATGAGCCAACCACATTGGATTTGGGAAATCACTGGTGATAAGTCGATCTTATGTGGAATGTTTATAATGTGAAAACTCATTTGGATGATGCATTGCGTATGAAATGAATGATATAATTAATTTATGTTGGTTAGTTTACTCACTAAGCTTGTGTAAGCTCACCCTTTTCCCCTAACCCCAGGTGCAGGAGTGTAGGAGTAGAAGAGTCCTTTAGAGCATGAGCAGCAGGAATAGCTGTAGAATGTTTATATATATTTTGTACATTTAGTGGACATGTAATATGTAAAGGAATAGTTACTATGCTAGTATTCAAGTTTTTGATAGATTTTTTTTTTTATCTTAAGTATAAGTGAAGTAATTATATATGTTTGAAATCTAAGCTAACTTCTCAGGTGAGTATGTATGTATGAACTAATTATATTTTAGTGACTTTATGTATATAAAGGTTCAAATTCTGAGCCAATTTCATGTTAATTATGAATAAGAAAACTAAAGTGTAATGGTTTGGAGTATGCTTGGATTGTGAGATATAGGGATATATTTTTATTTAATAGGTTTTTCAGCTTGCTACGAGTTCTAGCAGCCTTAAGCTGACTTGATCCCTAGCGTCAGTAATGGCCCCCAATTTGGGTCATTACATGTGTCATGTACCAGGGGCCTCATTGGGTCCTCACCTGGCTTTTAAGATCCAAACCATACATAACATGACATAACATGACTTCATATACCATTTGAGAGTTAGTGGGTCATCTATAATATGCCTCACATCATAAACATTATGCAATTACAATAAAGTATGGTTCTAGTACATTACACCCTAACATCAATACATTTCAAGATGTATGATTATGCTTAAAGCATTAATTATAGTAAATAAAAAGCATTTGAAATTTAATTGAGCAGTTTATACTTACCTCTTGTAGAACTTATCAAATATTCTTACCCCCTAGATCTAGCAGGCAAACCTTAACTTTATTGTGTGTTTCCTAGGGCTGTGACACTAACCTTATCACACCTTATCCCTCTGTAAGGCATAACATGATCCCGTAGTATACCTAATGAATTACCGACTCCGTCTACCGATAACCCATTAAATACACTACAAAGGATTTTAAAACAATTTTCTTACTTTTTGAAAGTGGTGAGCTTTTTATAGCAGGTGTTAAAAACATTTAATTGAAGTTTAGTAACTAGTTAAAATTTTTGTCCATTTTTATTTTTACACAAAATTTGGAAAAATTTAGGCAGAATGACGTCTATATTTGGGAAAAACAGTTCTTCAAACACCTGTAAAAACACTTCTAATAATTCAAACACCTGTAAAAATGGATAAAGTAAAGACTGGAGCTTCAATCAAACATTTCTTCAACTCATTAAAACTCTGTTGGCATTTATCTGTCCACTGAAATTTCACATCTTTTCGGAGTAGCTTAGTCAATGGAGATGCCAACACGGAGAACCCTTTCACAAATCGGCGGTAGTATCTAGCTAAACCTAGAAAACTGTGAATTTCAGTGATATTTCTGGGTGGCCTCCAATTAAGGACAGCTTCTATCTTACTTGGATCTACTTTGATGCCCTCTACCGATACTACGTGCCCCAAAAAGGATATTTCTTTCAGCCAAAATTCACACTTTGATAATTTGGCGTTTAGTTGTTTCTCCCTCAAAGTCCGCAGTACAATCCACAAATGTCTATCATGTTCCTCTGCACTCCTCAAGTAGACCAATATATCATTTATGAATACCACAATAAACTGGTCGAGGTATGGTCTGAAGATAGTGTTCATCAGATCCATAAAAGTAGCTAGAGCATTAGTTAATCGAATGACATGACCAAGAACTCATAATGGTCATAGCGGGTTCTAAAGGCAGATTTAGGAATACTCTACTCTTGTACTTTTAGCTGATAATAACCTGATCTCAGGTCAATTTTGGAGAACACAGCTGCAACCCTCAACTAATCAAACAAGTCATCAATGCGGAGCAAAGGATATCTATTCTTTATTATCACCTTATTCAAATGCCGGTAGTCAATACACAAGCGGAGAGTGCCATCTTTCTTCTTAACAAACAACATTGGTGCTCCCCAAGGTGACACACTAAGGCGGATAAAGCCCTTGTCAAGTACCTCTTGTAACTGCACTTTCAATTATTTCAGTTCTGCTGGTGCCATTCTATATGGTGTTATTGAGATTGGGTCCACACCAGGCATAACATCAATTTCAAACTACACCTCTCTTTCCGGAGGTAGTCTTGGAAACTTATCAGGGAACACAACCGGAAAGTCACATACAGTAGGGATGTCCCTCAGTGTTGGACTCCCCACTTGGGCGTCTATCACATGTGCCAAGTATGTTTCACACCCCTTTCTGGTCATTCTTCTGGCTAGTGCAGCCGAAATGATGTTTGATGGCAGTAACTACCTCTCCCCATGT
Source organism: Hevea brasiliensis (assembly GCF_030052815.1). Classification (NCBI taxonomy): domain Eukaryota; kingdom Viridiplantae; phylum Streptophyta; class Magnoliopsida; order Malpighiales; family Euphorbiaceae; genus Hevea; species Hevea brasiliensis. The sequence goes on from NC_079507.1 coordinate 3,069,710, forward strand.
ATTATCACATCACCATACAGAGGGAGACCAAAAGCGACTGTCTTCAGTCTACAGTCAATCACGACATGATGCCTGGCTAAACAATCCATGCCTAAGATGATATCATAATTTCTGAAGGGCATTTCAATCAAATCTAACAGAAAAACATGTCCTTGGATCACCAAAGGACAATCTCTATATATTTGGTTGACCCGGACCTCTTGTCCTAATGGACTAGTTACTAGCACCTCAAAACCCATTTTGACACACGAAACAGCAAGAGAACTAACTATGCTAGCACTAACATATGAATGGGTTGAACCCGGATCAAACAACACAAATACTTCTTGATCAGAGATAGAGAAAGTACCGGCTACAATATCGAAAGTCTCAGCCTCTTCTGCTCTCTCATAGTGTAAACTCTAGTTAGAGCACTCCCTTGTGCTGACTAGCTAATGGTACCTTGACTGCCAGAAGCATTGCCTCTACCTCTGCCTCTTCCTCTGTTAACCGGTTGTGAACCTCTGGTAGCAGAACTCTGAATAGACCCTTCTACAGTAGTAGGAGCTGGCCCAAATCTACGGGCACTAGTGCAGTCCTTAGTGAGATGGCCTGTGCCTTCACAGTTAAAGCAAGCTCCTGTAGCCCAATAACATTCTCCCCCATGAGTCTTGCCACATGTCTCATAGGGGCGGGAAGGATATGAACCCCTGGTCGACTGCTGAGCAGACCTAAGGGGTCTTTGTCCGGAGAATCTACCCCTTCCGAACCTTCCACCTCTGCCAGATCCCCTAAATTTTTTCCTCTTTCCAGATGTACCACTAGGACTTTGCTCTACTGATTTTTCCCCTTTATCTTTTTCTGATTTTTCAGTCTTCTCAGATTTCTCTTTCACTGGTGTCGCTTCTAATTCAATTCTTTCTAACTCAAGTGCCTGAGAGATGAGCTCAGAGAAGTTACTGTATCTGAATCCACTACTTGCATCCTCAGACTGGGCTTCAAACGGGTCTCAAATCTCTTGTACCTTTCTTTGCTGGTAGACAGGAGACTCCTAGTATAGTGGCTTAAGCGGGAAAACTCCCTCTCATACTCTGCCACTGATCTGTTGCCTTATTTCTAACTAAAAAATTCTTGCAATTTCTAATCTACATATGCATCTGGGACATATTTCTATCTGAACTTTCTGATGAAGTCGTCCCAAGTCAATACTGGCAGTTCTGCCAAGCTATGGGAGATGGTCTTCCACCAGTCATACTCATCCTTTTGCAGCAAAGACACTGAATATTCAAACTTCAGTTCATCATGGCAGTATAATTTCTTAAATACTCTATCCATTCTTTCCAGCCATTGCTCTGCCTCTAGAGGGTCTACTGTACCCTTGAATTCTGTCGTCCCATATTTCAATAGCTTGTCATATTATCTGACTGGAGCCTGAGGTTGCACCACAATAGTCTAGGGTGGAGCTTGAGCAGGCATACCCCCAGCCATCTGTTGAAACATAGCAGCCATCTGCTGGGCGAATTGTGCTGGAAATTATGGCATTTGTGGTGCTGGTGCCACTGACCCACCAACATTTTGGAGAGCTGGGGCTGCCCCTTGGGCCTCAGCCTCTACCGACTGCTCAACTGAGCGATTCCCTTCTTCCATTTCTGTTTGGAGTTAAGATATCTCCTAAACAAATAACAAAAGGAGATTTCCCTCCGTTAGTTCATATTTATGATGTAATGCACTGTATATAACAAATAAGGACATTGAGCAGTTGTACTTATCAAAGAAAAGACACAAATTCACAAGTCAAATTAAACTTCAAAAATTAGCTCTGATACCACTAAAACATGTCACACCTTACCTCTCTGTAAGGCATAATATGATCTCGTAGTATACCTAATGAATTACCTACTCCGTCTACCGATAACCCATTAAATACACTACAAAGGATTTTAAAATAATTTTCTTCCATTAAATACGCTACAAAGGATTTTAAAATAATTTTTTTTACTTTTTGAAAGTGGTGAGCTTTTATAGCAGGTGTTAAAAATATTTAATTGAAGTTTAATAACTAGTTAAAATTTTTGTTCATTTTTATTTTTACGTAAATTTTGAAAAAATTTCGGCAGAATACCGTCTATATTTGGGAAAAACAATTCTTCAAACACCTGTAAAAACATTTCTAATAATTCATTTTATCAAAATCAACCACTATCACAATACAAATCAACATCATTTCTCCCAACTCCATAATCCAAAACAATTCTCAATTCAATTGTCTTAAAAAATAATACTAAATAACTTCATTCATATTCCATTAAAGAAAAATCAATTTACATTCATCAACCCAAAATTTACATTAGAAAATCCAAAATAATATTATTACAAGATCTATATAACTGCTCAAGACCAGTTTATATATGTACATACGGTTACATACACAAGTATAAACATTACAATTAGGGTATAAAATTATACCCGATAAAATCTCAGGGATGTAGCTCCAAGATCCTCAGCAGCTCACTCTGTTGCTCCTCTAGTCTCTCTATCTACGACAACAATAACAACCATCGCTGAGTACTATGACTTAGTGGTGCACAACATACTAAAATAACAGTTTATGCATAATTCAAATCACATTTATTCAAATATGGTACTGAACATGAAAAATAGATACAAAACATGATTTATAAATTTTTAGTCCAAACAATCTCATTTAGGAAGTCTTAAAACGAATTTCATAAAAACACACAGTTATATCATGCCATTTAGAACAATATTCATCTCAATAGCCGAAGGCTTATGAGAAATCACAAGGCTAGCTAGCTCAAACTATGGGTACCCATTCAATTTCTTCCTCTACTGGCACACACCTCAACACTTCAGCCAAAGAGAGAATCAAAATTCAAAACTAATTCCTCCCACTAGTCATGCTAGTGAGGCATTCAAATATATGATCATGACACTGTTGTTTCAAAACTATCTTAACAATTTATCAAATATTTACTGAAAATTAAATCACATATCATCAAATTTCCATCAATTTAGATCAAAAGTATAGTGCACAATTCAATCACCATTTTGTAATATAAATAAATCACAATTCATTTCATGTACTTTGCAAAGAGAAATTTAAAGAACATTTTATGTTGTGCACAAACCTTATGCAAGTCACCTCTTGGCCTTGACTCGATGCCTCGGGTTCTTTCCCGGTATTCTTTTCAACTGAAAGACACAGTTTTACAGTGTTTTAGTATCATAATTTATCATAAGTCCAAAAATAAATTCAAATCTGTTTATATCTACCTTTAATATGCTTAACTTGACGTTCATTAAAATTTACACTTCGGGGTTACTATTCACGATACTATTCAAGTCAAATTGTTGACTTTTTCATGCTTAATAGGTATAGGGATTTCAATTTCACCCACATACCACATTTTGGTTACCTAATTTGTTGGTTTTGGTTGTTTCCTCAAATCTCAAGTCTCTTAGGTGAAATTTCCAAAATTTAATATTTGTTACCCTGTTTTGCACTGTTCCATTGGTCAAGTTGCTGTAGAAATTTGGCTAAGTTTTCTTAATAGAAGTTGTTCCTTATTCTCTTAACTTTATTTCCCTTTTCAAATCACTCCATTTGGAGTTTTGTAGCCCAAGATATGACTATTTGAATGGGGCTGCCCAGATTTGGTGTTACCCATAATTCTGGGCATTTTCTGGATATTGGTAATTTTTGGCGTGTTGATTGCAGGTGGTTTTTCAGATAGGTTATGGTCAAAATTTGAGTTTGTTTTCTTCATGAAAGTTGTAGGGTTATGTCTCAGCTTTCTATCAGTATAAAATTCAGGTCATTTGGACCTTCCTAGACCAAGTTATGGTCATTTATGCAACTACTGTTCATTTGGTCATTTTGTATAGGGCAGTGTGCCCAATTTCGGATTTGGTCTAATTGTTCACTAAGTTATGGTCACTTTCTGGGCATGATTCCTGAATGAAAAATGTGTTATTTTGTGTCTAGTTTCATTCCCAATTGGCCTCACACTAATTGGGATGGTAAATTTTCAGTTTTGATCCCTGAAAGGGACCTAGGTCAAGCTGTCTGCATACTGACCCTAACCAATCCGAATTGTAACTTAGTTCTAACAAATCACACACACCATAAATGGTCACAATTGACCATTTCTCAACTCAAGTAAGATCAACTACATCAATTGACTAATTCTTAAATTTTTTTTTTCTAATTTTTCACATGCTCAAAACCCTAATTAAATAGAGTTCAAATCTAATGCATTCAAAGTGCACATTCAATGTCTACATACTTCAACCTAAACAACCAATCAAACACCTCAAAATCATTCATTTTAAATCCTAACCCTAGCTGGCCAAAACTTTCTTTTGGTCCCCCAACAATTGTTTTCTTTTGATTTTAAGTTAATTTCTAAGTTACTTACACCAAGAACATAAGTATTAAACATAGATTTTCAATTCAAACTACTAACCTTAAGCTTTGAAGTTCAATCTTCACTTTCTTCATATTCTTCTTTTCTTTCCTTCTTCTAAGCTTTCTCAAGTTGATCTAACAAGTTTTTATGGATTAGTTTGGGGTCAAAGTAGGTTTAAGTGGTTCAAATCAAGCTTAAACTCAAGCTTTCTTGGTGGTGCTACAATGGTGGAGAGAGAGGAGGGCAAGCCGGCCACTTGGGTGGAGAAGACAAGAAATAGTTTTTCTTTTCTATGATTTTATTAAACAGTTAGGTCAGGAGTCAGCTCTAGAGGTGAATTGACCAAATTGTTCCTCGCCAATTCGATCTGGTTTACAAGTTATTCGATATTTCTTCTGGATCCCTGACCTAATTATTTGACCTGCTTAACAACTCTTTTTCATGATTTTCTCTTTTTCACTGTGTTTGCAATAGTCCTAAGGACCGCGACATCATATTTTTTGATTCGAAATTTGAGTAAAGACTGACCTTGCAGTCATTTCCCGGGAAGGTCACCCAACGTTGTGACTCCCGGCTCATTTAACTTTTTATGCTTTGTTTTTCTTCTTTATACTTAACTATTTGGCAATTACTAATTATTTGTATTCATGGCTTATCTAGGTGTCTTAGATGTGGTTCTAATTTCTTTAATTATCCAGACCGACACCGGTCACCAGAATAGTAAAATGTACCAGGTTATACAAATAGGGATGTTACAAACCTGACTCAATGCCCAACTTCCTTAGACATTGATCACTAGCTATCTGATCAAGTGGTAAATCAATAACACATCAATTCTATATACAAGACTCTCTAAAAACATTTAAAGAACCTTTAATCTTAAATTCTAGGTCAAAATAGTACATAAAATAGGATTTTAGAGCCTTGAAAATAAAAAAGGAAAGTTGCTAGCAGAAGCAACTTCGACTACCGAAGTAAAAAATTCAGCTATTGAGGTCCTTACTTTAAATGCCTTTGACAGGCAGCAACTACTTTTGCTGCCAAAGCAGGGAACTTTGGTTGTCAAAGTCCATAACATAAACTGCCTTCAAGAAACAGTAGCTTCTTCGACTGCTAAAGTCTATAACCCAGAAAAACGTTAAGAAGCAACATCCACTCCGGTTGCTGAAAATTGGTTTTTGGCAGCTAAACATGGAAATTTTCAGAATTTCCAATTCAAATTGCAGAAAAGTCTCAACCCCAAAGCGTAATCAATACTACCTCCTTTGCTCCAAAACACCAATAAAACATACCATCCCATCCCTCACTCATCCAAACAACTCAAAAATCAACAAGGATGGTACATGCATCCAACCATACAACAAAACCCAAGGTTACTCAAATCTCTTCCAACTTAAATCATGAAGAAAACAATCCAAACAAAAGAAAAACATTTTAATACCTTAACAAAGTTCCCCAAAAGGCCTCTGCAACTACCAATTATAAAGAAAACCATGAGTAGAAAATTAGTTCTTACTAATTTAAAACTCATTTTATAAATCTCTTGTTATGAGTTAAATCCCTAATTCCAAGGGCTTAAACACATAAAAATCAAGCTATTGGACAATAAGTTACCTTAAAAACATACATGCAAAAAAAGGAAAAAAGAGGCGAGAAAAAACTTACCTTTTGAGCCCTCAACTTCAACTCTTTTCAAGAAAGAAAATTCTCCTTGATATCACTTATCTTTCACACATGCTCCAACATGCAAAAACAACCCAAGAAAAAATCTTTTGATATAATCAACTTATTTTGATGAGAAAAGAGGAAAGAGAAGAGAAAATGGAGAGAAAAAAAAAATTATAGTTGTTGGACGAAATTTGAAGATTCTCCTTCAAAATTTTGTCAGCTAGATTTTTTATACCCTTAGTTGGAGAAGGACTTTTGGCTGCTGGAAGCCTAACTTTTCGTTGTCGGAGTCCATCTGCCCAGAAGAAAACCTCAATAGTAAAGGGACCTTTGACTGCCTAAAGTCCAACTTTCGACTGCTGAAATTTATACTTCCCAAAAAAAAAAAAGAACCTTATACTTCACTTAGCAAAAACAGTAAACAAACGACAATACACATAGACTCTACAAAATAGCACTTGCAAAACAAGAAACTTACCACTGTTTCCACTATCCCTAAAACCCTAAGTTTCACCAAAATTTCCTATCAATAACAGGAATTCCGATATCAGAAAATGGTGGGTGTTACACAGGAACTGACTTTATTGTACACAGTTTCGTCAATCTCATAATTAATTTGCTAGTAAGAGTATGATGAGAATTGAAATAGAGCTGATTTGACTGCTTGAAAAGTAAATACAAGGCTTTTGGAAAGTAAATTGCAATACTTGGAAAAGTAAATGACAAGGCTTTGGAAAATAAAATTAACAATAATAAAGTACAGGATAAAAGACTGCTAGAGTTTGGTTGTTGAGCTGATTGACTAATTGAGTTGCTGGGATTGTAACGTTACTGGACCTCTAATGTTTGTAGCCATCTTAAAGGTACCTGAAGAATTGAACAGAAGGCTCTGGAAACAACTATATATGGAAATTATCTCAAGTACCTCTTAACTTCCCACTATCTGTAACCTTTAGTAACCTCTTTTAGCTGCTATTAACCTCTCTTAACTTCCATTTGCAAACAACTACCTACCTTCCTATAATTGTCTTTGTCCACCAAAAATAACCAACTGACAATATCTAGGCTATATAATTTAATTAATACAACAAAGATAATTAAATTAATTTTGCAAAAAATTAATTTTAATTAATTAAAGGCCTAAAATATTTAATGATCTAGAAAATAATATTTTGGTGCAAACAGGTCAAAATGGTAAATGAGATTCCAATGAAAAAAAAATCGACTCAAATTGTAATAAAAGTAAAATAAAAGATTACCGACTTATATTTTTTTAAGTAATAAAAATAAATTTTAAAAAAAAATTAATTGTGAATGAATCATATTAAAAGGCATATAAGTTTAAATATTATGTGCGTTATTAAACCCTAAATTTAAATACAAAACATCACGCATCCATCATCAACTCTCTACATCTAAATGTTGCTTCCATCACTAATAATAGTAACCTTTTTAATATAAAAAATAGTTCACTTAAAATTTGTCTATAAAATGTTAAAAAAAATTGTGTGTATGTAACAATTAAATTTACCTAAAATCCTTATTTTTGAAATCTTATTCTTAATTAAACTTTCTTTGATTATAATCAATCTACCTATAATCTTTTATGTAAAAATACAAACAGCTAGGGAATATTAGACTATAATATAAAATTAAGTGTTAATAAATTTTGTTAATAATTACAATCTTTTTTTTTTAGGTAAAAGAGCCCTGAGGGCTAGAGAACACAAAGAAAACTACACAATGGCTATTCTATCGTGACCAACACCAGAAGAATCATATAAGAGCCATGGAAGGATGCTTCGCAGAGGATTATCCAAATGGTGAGAACCCAAAGCAAAACTACTAGCAAAACTTGCCAACCAATCCGCTACAAAATTTGCATATCTGTAAATATGAGAGATTGTGACAGACTAGTCATTTATAAGGAGCGCTTTAACAACTTGAAAGGAAATGAGGGACTTTAGCTATCCCATGCAAAAAAGAAACAACAATTTTATTATCACTCTCTACCTCAAGATATCTAACATCAAGAGCTCTTCACAAATCGCCCATAGTTCAGCTTCCAGGATAGAACATCTTCCAACATTTATAGCAAACCCTCGACACCATCTAACACAAAAATCCCGAATCAAACCTCCAGCAGAAGTTTCGCTCCACTGCATTTTCTTGGATCTATTAATGTTCAAATTGAAGACTCCCACAGGTGGAGTTGTCTAGCTAATGAAAGTCAATCGATATTGATTAAAGGACCACTATATTAGAGCTTCGTTCCGTAATGCAATGGAAAAGCCAGCGACTTCAAAACTATATTATGAATTGAGATACCTTGCCTAGAAGTGATATTCTCAAATGAAATTTAATTTCATCTCAACCAAAAATTCCAGCAAGCAACCCCCAAACAACAAATTCCAAGAAACTCTAAAAATGGTCCCATGTTTTTTTATGAAGATTAACATCCATCCATTCTAACAGACTTAGCTACTTTTTAAGAAAAATTAGAGCACAATGAAGTGAGGGGAATTTGCTCCCAATCTCTTTTAGTTTGAGAACAGTCCCAAAGGACATGAAGCATATCCTCCACATGACTCAAACAAACAATATAGTAGTTGGAGCTTGAGAGGTGTCTACTGCATCTTTCATCATTAATTAAAAGACGACCCTAAAACTACTAGCCACAAAAAAATGTGCAAATCCAAGTCCATCCCAACACTAAACAATATTCCAAATAGTATGAGAAGGAACCAAAGTAACTCTAGAGAGAACATTGTACGAAGACTTTATAGAAAATTTTCCCAAATTGGAAAGTCCCCAATATTCCATATTTGGGTTGTGAGAGGCAGAAGGCAGGGGAATTGTAACACCCTCACTTTAGATAGTTCATACGTTCTACTGTTCCTGTGACTAATGTCTGTCCAGACAGCCAGAATGTATGGAACTATATTTAAACTAGAGTGATGAGTCATAAATAACCCAAATAATGACAAGAAAAATTAAGGAAAAATTTAAGCAATGAAATGCACTAAGGTTAAATGAGCCGTAGCTCCAGCGATGGGCGACCTAACGGGAAGCGACTATAAAGACAGTTAGCAACCCTAGACCTGTGGAAAACCCTATGAAATAATTTTTGGGACTCCAGTGAAGAGTTATTGAGCCTTAGATGATAAAAGAATGCCAAGAAAATGTTAAGAAAATTTTCTAAATCGGTACAGACAATTTTAGCTCGTTAAGCTAAACGAAAGACATTTTGGTCATTTCACCTCCAGAGATGATTTTTTACCAACTTGTCCATTTAAGTAAGTGAGACTTACTACCAAAGCGGACAATTTCTCTAGTGATTGGAGCTTGGCCATTACAATTGGTATCAGAGCCAAAAGCTCCCTCAGTACGATGCGACAAGTGAGGACACTTGCAGCGAAAGTTGGTGGGCCACAAGGCCCTAAGGTAGTGCCCCAGTGATTCCATTGGAAGGGGCGAAAAACTCCTTGAAAGATGGGAAACACGTCCCACATCAAAATGGGAGTAGAAAGTAATGATATATAAAATGGGGGAACTAATCACTAGAGGCGCCTGTTGGTGGAATGGCCTGGAGAGTTAGAGGAACTCTAAGGTTAAGCGTACTCGCTTGAGAGAAATCCTAGGATGGGTTCTCCATTCCACCTATGGGAAAAAACTGTGAGGCTTATGGCCAAAGCGAACAATTCCTCTAGTGGTTGGAGCCTGACCGTTACCGGAACACCAACAATCAAAAGAAGAATAGGGCGACGAAGATATGCTTCCAACACAATCTTTAATAAAATGAATAGATCTCTTTCTTTTCAATATGTAAATAAAATATTTACAAATTAAAAATTAAAAATTAGAATTATAAAACACTTTAATGTCTTAAAATCCCACTCTTCAATAAAAAGGATAAATGCCAAAAACAATTTTGTACTTTTAAATTTTTTACAATTCTACCCCATATTGAAAAAATATTAATTAAATATTGAACTTTTTAATTCTTACTAATTCTGCCCTACTATTAACAAAACTATTATCTCACTAATGAAGATGCCACATAAGCATGCCATATCAGCTAATGTCAACCGCTAGCTTACACTGAAAAATAACCCTAAAGCTAATTCTCTAAAAAATTGATACACACTGGCAGCAAGTACATGGGTCATTCAAGTAATATAGAAATAAATATTGTTCATCAAATAATTGAAAGAAATTGGGAATTTGAAGTTTAAAATAAGAAAAATGCAAAACTCAGTTTAGACAATTAACTAAATTACGATTATAAGATATTCTTAATGAAAATTGGTAAAATGAGATTAACTATAACACTCAAATTAAATTCTAAGCAACAAATGGTAAAAAGACGATTTCAGAGTTAAAAGTTCATATTCAAGTTAATTTTGGATTATCACTAACTAGCCTAATTCATGAAATTTATGGGTTTAAAGGAGACTAATTCTAAAATCCTTTGAAATCTCTTTCAAGTAAAATAAAAAGTGCCTTAGTTGATCAAATCATATTTTCATGGTATTTAGGTCAACCAAAATTAGTTGATTAAATCCTTCTTTCGTGGCATTTAGATTAACCAAAACCCATTAAAATCTTTAATGAATTTGTAAAACCCTCTTAACTCTTAGTCTATTTCTATATCTAAGTTAATTAAGTCTAACTTCTTAATTATTTATCACTTGATTTTTTCATTTCGGCTCTTTAATCAAAGATTAAAAATATTACTTAATAGGATCCTACACTAAGCATGTCATTAAGCACTCAAGAAATAGATTAAACCTTATAAAAATTATAAAATCTAGATTCAGCCAATTTAAATCCACTAAATAACATCAAATACTACATCCCCAACTCCAAAATCTTTAGAAGCTACTCACAATCCATGTTCAATACAAGAGATTCTATGTAAAAGAAGTAATAAAACATGAAAAGTAAACTAAAAACTGAAAAGCCTAATGTTTGGTGTAAAGAAATGATGAAGAAGAAGACAAAATCCTCAACTACTAAAAAAAATGGTGTTCTTCCCTGTTCTCTCTCTTCCTTTCTTCAAATATTTCTTTTTACAAAAAAAATGATGTAAGAAGGCTTGTATATCCTCTGACAAAACCCTTAGAATAGGCTAAAAATGAGACTTATGTGAGGTCATTACACATGTGCGAGATTTTAACATATTAGCTAAATTCAGTAAAGTTGCATGGCTATGCAAGTGCTTGTGCAGGATCTTGTGCAGAATTAGATTAGAGAAGAATGGGCGAGGGTGAACTTGCATGGCCATGCAGGTCCTTGTGCAACTCTTTACAACTTTTGAGCAATCCTGCATATTATTGTATAAGCAATTACATGGCCATGCAAGAGGCTATGCAACTTTCGACAACTCTAAACAATTTTTTTAGTTTTCTGTACAAGTGGTTGCACAATCATGTAAGAGGCTATGCAACTTTTGGTGACTTTGAAATTGTTCTTTGAATTTTTGCATAAGCAGTTGCATGGCCATGTAGGATCCCGTGTAAATTTTGACAAGTTCGTAAATGGTTCCCTGATTCTTACATGGGTAGGTCCACGGCCATGCAGGAGTCTGTGCAACTTTTAACAGATTTTGACAACTTTTCTATTTTTCTAGATGCAAGTTGCACAGCATGTGCAGCTCCTTATGCAACTTTCGACAACCATTAAAATCAGCAATTTTTTTGCACTTCATTTTTAGCATCTTTTGCAATTTTTTTTACACTTCATTTTTAGTATCTTTTGGTTTGAAATTAACTCTTCACACATATAATTAACTCCTAAATCTTCAAAAGCACTATTTAATCTATAAAACAAGAAGAAATTATACATAAATTAAACTAGAACTAAAAAATACGGAAAACTAATTAAATTTGTAATGAAACTAACTAAAACTAATCAATAAAAGGGCAAAATGACTATAAAATCTAACTTAAATAACTATATGGTATGCAAATATCAATAATCCCTCAACTAATCCTTTGAAACCTAATTTAACCAAATTTCCTAAACTCAACTCCTATCTTCCCCATTATCCTTAGTGAAAATCCATCATGTGTTTCTTCCATGAAGCGTCCACAATCACGATAATATTTATATAAAAAAAAAATTATCACCATGTGCTCAGTAAGTAACATGTCTCCTACCCAAAGTGAAGAGGTTTCACATGAATAATTGGTTATATGTAGACATGGGGTGAGAGCTTTGCTATATACATCTTGGACAATGGGCAATCCAGGGCATAGGTTTTTTAGATATGGTTCTTGGGAGGTAATTATAATTGTTATTTTTCTAAGATTATGTTGTGGGTTTAGAGAGGAAATTTTGATTTTTGTGTTGATTATTTTAAACAGTAAAATGACCATTCCTTCTTCTAGTGGTATGATCCACCATGCAATGGATGTGAGAAGGAAATTCTAACTTTTTTGTTGAGGTGGAGAAATGCATTGAAGAAAAAAGTAAGAGGCTTAAATGAGATGAATAACACTATGACAGAGAAATTGCATTAATCAATGAGAAGATTGAACATTTTGAAACTCTTAGCAATAAATTGCAAAGCAAAGTTAAAGAATTGTCAAAGTTAAAGAAAAAAATTGCTTGCTAAGTGAGATATGTGAAATGAAGGAGTTGGGTTTATAGAGTAAAATGCTGACCAGTATTTTATTTATTGTTGTTGCGTGGTTTTATGTTGTGATCCACCATGATAAATGTATTAATGAGATGAAGTCTGTAAATTTTTTTACAATGTAAATAGAATTAAATTGTTAAAAGAAACTCTTATATATGGTCATGTGTAAAATTGATTAACAGTAACATTTAATAGTTGCTACTAATGCATGTATTGATGAACAAGTTGTTAATTGGAAAATTAATAAGCATAGTGCATCAATTGACAGTAACTACTAAGAAAGTAATTGCATAAAATACTAAAATTGTATTCATTGAAATATAAACAAAAGTTACATTTATTATAAAATATATAAAATACTGCCAGATTAGTTAGACCTATAGATTCCATATAACAATAGTAACCATGTTGAACCTATTCTTTGAACAAAAAGATTGCATAAACATGTTTTCTTTGCATAATCCTAGTCACATTGTTGTATAAGTAAACAAAAATAGCTATTTATGAGCTTTTGCTGCCAAAATACATAAAATTTGTTGCAAAGTCACATCACATTAGAGTTGCATTCTAAGTTAGGATTCATCTTTGACTTCCTAAGTTGGCTTGGTCAAGCTCCTCTGCCACTGTCTCTCTTCCTGCACTACCATCTGTGCCATCCATTACACCCTATGACCTATTACATCCCTTCCACCCCTACCACCTCTTAAATTGCTTGGTTCCTCCATTTAACGCATAACAGTGGCTACATTAACATTGACTGGCTATAATTTTCTTGGCATCTACATTGGCAAATAATGCAACTTTAATGATGTGAGGTATTTTTCATATTATCATCTTATTACGATTCTTGGCCATGAAATATTCACATATAGCAATTCACTCATTTTTCATTTTTGTCACCTTCCTTTGAAAAGCAGGGACATTTGTGTAATAAAAGTTGCACCCCAAAACAACTTGTACTTTTCACCTTTATATATTTTATTCCAATTGGCCCAGATGTGTCTAGCACAAATTCTGTGCTCAACCCTAGGAGTCAAATGGTAAATTGCATTAATAAGGCCCTACAAACAATGGTAAAGTGTACCTTTTGTTATAAATAAGTAATAATAATAATAACCTTACTTAATAATGAAAATTAAGAGAGAATATATACTTTTTATTGATCACTGATAAAAGTCTATCCAGTTTCATATCTAATTTGAAACTCCTTAAACAAGATTTGTAGAAACAGTAGCTGAATCTCCTCTTTTTCACCCTCAATAACAGCCCATGCAATAGAGAACATTTGGTCATTCCCATCCTTACCTATAGCCACTAATAAGCAACCACTCAAAAAAGTCTTTAAAAAAGTTCCATTAAACTCCAAAATAGGTCTATAACCACCCAAGAAGCTTTTTCTCAAATCACTAATGCCTATATAAAATCTCTTGAAAATTGGTTGCATTGATAATGGATCATTATCAAGGAAAAAAAATAAAATAAAATCTCCCTTCTCTATCACATTTTAAAAGCTTAGCCTTATAAGGCCTAAGCTGCTCATAATGTTGTGTAAGAAATCACTTAAGTATATTCAATGTCTTCCATTTCCCTCTATAACATTGGTTCAATGTAACTATCAGTGCATACTCGTCCTTTAACATACACTGCATCTCTTTCACTATCATATCAGGCTTGTTTCTAATTTTGCCCAACAACTCTTTAGCAATCCACTCAACTATTACTTGTCTGTTTGTAAGGGATTTATGGCACTTACGCTCCTTAGCATAAGTTTTGTGAATAATAGTATGCTTATTTTGTATCTAGCTACCATATAATTTCCATTTACAACCATGTTCACATATTGCACTAATCATATTACAAATTTCATATTTTTTAATAGCCTCAATGCATTGCTTGTTGTCAACAAATCTCATTCCAACTTGAAATTCCATGTTTGTATGATCACATTCTAGGTCATAAATAATTTGTTTTCTCCTATGAATCTTATGTTCTTTATATTCAAATTCCTTACTGGAGGTTGGAGTGCGTAACATTTTCTTTGAATCTAATTCATGAGGCAAAATATTATTGCCAAATGGCCTATCACCATGTGAAGGATCATTTTGATTTTCCATCTCACCACCAATACCACCTTGCCATTAACTTTATCTTGCACTACTTTATCCTTTCTTTTTTTTCTTTTTTTCTTTTTCTTATCCTTCATCACTGATTGAAACTCATTGTCATCAATCAAGTAGTCTTTAAAAGCATCATTCTACAAATCATCATCACCACTCGAAACCCCATAAGCAACTGGATCATACTCTGATTCATCACTTTGTTCATTCTCCTTATCTTCCCTTGTTTCAATAGTCTTATTAGGTGTTCTTGCAATGTTAGCCTCATTATTGTTCCTTGCACCTATTATACAACCATCTACATCAACCACTTCATAATTCTAACTTATGGCATCAATTTCATTTAGCTTTTCTTTGGTTGAACCTTGCATTTTCTCAATGTGAACACCAAGCTAATTTTCACCCTCATAATCTTGCCTTTCGATTGCCTCAACAAATAAATGAATATCCCCATTCTCATCCCATTTCAATATCTCTAATACATCAACATCCCTATACTTTCTCACATATCTAATCGCTTTCTTCTTATCCATTCCAAGTATGAAATATGCCATTTTAGTGATGTTCCTATATCCCAGCATTTTTAACTCATCCTCAATATCAAGATAGCTAATCAAATCAACATATCTATTGTCCCAAGAAAAAACCTCACCACCCTTGTACTCAATGCTACCCTTCCCTTCCACTAAAATCCCACCAATAACAAACCTCACCACCCTCATACTCGAAGCTACCCTTCCCTTCCACTAAAATCCCACCATGGTGAATAAGTTAAGACACATAAACAATCTTCTATAATGCACAAGAAGAAACAATGAAAATAGTCATGCAAAGCCTTTATAAAAATAGAGCTGTAATGACCCAAATATGGACTGTTATTGGCACTAGACCACTAGGAGGCTTAAGGCCATCAAAACCTGTAGCAAGCTTAATTTCACATCTTTAACTATTAATATTAACATAAATAAATAATAAACATCACATGTATTTATGGTCATCTCTTTTATAACATTTAGATTTCATATCATATATCATAGGTTTTGCCAAAAGACTCTTAGCATCATCATCATATTCGTCATCATTCTCATAACTTATGGGCCATATGGGCAAGCATAATCAAGATTCTCTTCATAATAAAGCCGTGACAAAAGTATTGTTTAATCTCATAAAGCAATAATATACACAGTGGGTCCAACACCTATCTCATAACACATATACATATAAGTCCTCAATGGACTTTTACAACTCAATTGTACAAAATGACAGGCATAATTCTTCTGAATCATGATATATTTGTCACAAAAATTATTAGTATATTACATATATCTAGCCCATAACAATACCTCATAACTTTACTAAGCTTTACTATCTTACTTTTTGAGCTTTTCTCTTATTCCTTCTCTTAAAGGGGTTAGATAAAAAGTGAGAGTAAGTAATAATATTTAATGAGCAGAGCAACTACTAGGGGAGTAATAATATTTAATGAGCAGAGCAACTACTAGGGGATAAATAAGAATGCATAAAAAAAGGATAATCATTTCACAGTGCAGACAATTCACATGTAGTAGTTATGTCATTAAAGGTCTCACTCTTTACATTTCATAATCACATTCCAATACGCCTGGCCCATTACAAGAGCTTCTCAGGCCTTCCTTTTTATATATCAAACAAATGGAGCTAGAGACATAAAATTGCATTACTTGGACATCCCTTTAACATCACATAACAAGGAGCTCTTTCATTCATTTTATTCATATCATTAACATGTCATTTCTTTACATCATAGCTATGATCTCATAATTAGGAACTAATGGATCATCCATAATCTACCTACAAATGTCAATAAATGTGCATAACTTCATGATGAATAAATATATACATTGATATAATTCCCCTATATTACATTTATCTAATAAAATAATTCATGATGCATGAATGCACATGTAAATCAAAAGAGTTCTTTTCAAAGAAAGTATTTGGTAGTTTTTACCTACCTTGCCCAACAAAACTCTTACTTCACTTACTTATATTCCTTTCAAGTACATTCTTTAAAAGTCACCCTCTTGGTGCCTTACCTCTAAGTCTATAAAATATAATAGGTTTTCCATTAATATATAGCAATACAATGGAAAAGGAAAGGTAAAAGCATCATATGCTGTTAGTAGGAAAGTTTAGGGGCCGAACTTTCATACATTGTTTACATTACTATTCGTATTACTGTATACGTGATTGTTCATGTAAACTTTGGCTATCGAAGTTAGGTTTTGTGCCCTTTTACTTTCTTAACACCCAAATCAAGTCTCATTTACTGTCTTAAGCTATTATACACTATTATGATGATAAAACAACTTTATTAAATATTATTTAACTTGGATTGTTTCCTATCAATTTACCCTAACCCTAACTCTTTTCCATTTTAACCAAAACTTGCTTAATCTCTCTACATTATCCAAAAAGCATTTAAGGAAGTAGAAAAAAGTATGGAGACCACAAATACCTACTCAAAACTCTTAAGGTTTGTTAAGACAACAATCTCTCTTTTAGCCCTTCCTTGAATCTAAGTTGAAAGATGAAGAGAGAGGAATGTTTCTTGCACTTAATGAGGTCAAAAATAGTCTTTGGGTATTGGAAAAATTTAGGAGTAAAAGATTTAGGGGAAAAGGAGAGAAAGGAGATGAGGAAGCTATCTTGGAAAGGTATGGCTGGGTTTTAGGGAGTATGTGAGAGAAAATGAGACAAAGTGGGGTTTCTCCTCCTTTTATATTAAAAGGAACTTCAGCGGTCAAAGTTGTAAACTATGGCAATCGAAGTTGTAAATTGCAGCAGCTGAAATTGCCAGTCACAAAAAATTTTCCCTTTTGCTCACCTTTATTTACTTTTATTGCTAACCTTATTTCTCTCCTCTCTTTTGATGCATGTCCCAACTCTAAACACATGCTCCAACCAACTTGGGTGATGAGTATTGCAAGAGCAATGTATTAAATTCATGCAAAGTTCTTAAAACTACAAGGAAAGTATTACATACCTTGAATCTCCAACACAATGATCGACTCAACCATTAGGACCTCTCTCTTCTTCTGTCATTGCCTTTCTTTGGATTTGTTTAAAATTTTTGGGGAGATTGAAATAGACACAAAGGGACCACTATCTTTCCAAATGGAAATCTCCACTGGCTTAATTAGGAATTTAAAAAATGTTGAAATGGTTAAATTAGTTTTTATATTATTGGTTTAGGGATTAGTTAAGTGATTAATTTAGGGAATTAGTTTAGGGGTTAATTTGTAGGTAAGTTAGGGTTTGGCATGGGTTCATGTGGTATGCTTACATGGCATCTACATTATTGAGATAACAGTTTTTTTAACAATAAGGAGAATTGGCAAGGGTTAAAAAGTCTACGATTGAATTGGTAATTTTATATAGTATGGATAGTGATAGAGTTAGGAACAGATTTGTGAATTGAAAAAGTGAAAAACAATGTTTGTTATTGATATTGTATCAATAAGATTAGTAGAATTCCTTCACAGCAATGGGGTTTTCACAATGCAAGTATCACTTCTCTCTCTCTCTCTCTCTCTCTCTCTCTCTCAAATTATAGAAATTACAAACTAGAAAAATACCCAAATAGGATATCTAGGAGAAACCTCCCCAACTAGCAAAGCTAGCCCTTAGCTAATAGCTGCCAAATTAACATAAAGAATTCACACCCATTTCCCTATTTCTATTCCTCTTTTATAGTGATGTTTCCACATGCCAACTCATCAATTCTATTACACTTGCTTAGCTATTATTTTCCAGATACCTTATGCTCTAGAACCTTTCAAAATCTCCTGCCAACTCATAATTTCTTGACTCCTCCATTCTTTTAATTCTTCTCCCAATTCTATTTCTATCAATACTACCCCTTGAAAATTAGGCTTGTCCTAAAGGTTGTACCAAAGAAGTAATTCCATTAACAAAGTATCTTAAAACCCTACCAATTTATATAAGCAAATAATGAAAAGTGCATGCCCCTTTTGATCATGATTTAAGTTGGGTCCAATCCATTTCATCCAAGATACGAAGTACCAAAATAATTCTGATGTAACCCTCAACACAACTAAAATGGTAAGTAGTAAATCCCTCATACCTTGTTCTGGAGAATTCAGCCAATGTCGCTTTATGGTTTCATCCATCCAATAGTCAATGCATTGAAGGTATTCCCACTTATCATGTGAAAAATGATAGATATGATATTCCAATAAAAATGCCCAAGACCCCCCTCCCTAATAAGTGTTCAATAGTTCCATAGAAGACATTCTTTTTTAAAACTTGAGAACTCACATGATCTTCATAGTCCCACAATTTAGCCTGAAAAAGCTATAGGGGCCGACCCAACTTGTGTGGCACCTAATTTTGGCTATGTTTGCCATCCTTAGATAATAACAACGGCACCATCTGAGCATTAATAATTCCCCATGACTGCCTTTCTACTATGATTTCCAACTCCTAATCGATAGAGAGTGGGGACTATTGTTTCGATGCTTGTTATTAGGAGGATCAAAACTAAAGTACTATTGAAGAGGGAAAAAGAAATGCTATTGAAAAGGGTGGAGGTGAATTGGTTTTCTGAAATAATGCTTGGATTATATGGGGAGCTTTTGGTGGTGGTCTTTGGAAATATTATGGGCCATTCTCCTCTACATTTGAATTTTCACTGTGAGTATTTTACCAGTATGTATCCTATTGCTCAACAGTTAACCAATACTAGAATATCCCATCTATCTCACTTCCCATAATGAAAATTGATTTCAACATGGCTCTCCTATTGACATTAATAAAAAAATGACATCCCAAACACCAAATTCTAGATTGTGTAATTTGCCTTGCTAGTGATGGATGAAACTGGATAAGTGTAAGAAAATCATATTAGACTTTATATGGAGGCTTAGGTAGCCGATAGTCAATTGGCTATGGGCCTTCCAAATGCTTTGGGTTCTTGGCAAATGTAGCATGGTAATTCAAAATTTTGATTGGGAAAATGGAAACTGATATAAGATTTTAGCCCATTGGTGGAGGTGGACCTGTTTCTGCTAATGGTCCAAGGCCAACACCCAACTCTATCTTCTTCCCTACCACAGTATTAAAGAAACATTGAGAAAGCGCTCCATTATTGGTTACAATTTGAAAATTTCTCTCCATTTTCACTGCCATCTTCTCAGAAGCCATCAAAATAGTACTCATGGCAGCACAATTATGAAATTGCGATCATTAAACTCACATAGACCTCTTTATTGCATGTTGCAAATTGAAGTTTGCCATCCATCTGTGATACTGAGGAGATGAAATATTCACCATACTCAATCATCGAATCTTTTTGAGAAATGGCTGCGAGATGTGTATGGGTGTTGGTGACTTTCATTCCATACTCTTACAACAACTCTAACATGAACTGGTCTTAAGTGAGAAGGGGTTTTATCCGCTGTAACTCACGAAACCAGTAGAGGGAAGGTCCCTCCATGCTAACCCAACATTTGTAGATCTTCATTTCATCACAAGTACTATAAGCTTCGAAATATCACTCCATCTGCACAATCCATCCTTGCAGGTTGTCTCTAGTAAAGGTGGGTATTTCAACTCTCAATACTATCTCCAGGAATGTAACACCCTCACTTTACGTAGTCCATGCATTCTACTGTACCGACGGCCAATGTTTGCCCAGACAGTCAGGATACCTAAAACTACACTTAAATGATAGTGAGGAGGCATAAAATGATGAAATATGTGATAAGAAAAATTAAGAAAAAATAAAAGAGACGAAATGAAATTAGGTTAAATGATCCAAAACCATAGCGATGGGTGACCGCACCGGGAAGTTACGACAAAGATTGTTGACTAGCCCTGGACCACGGGAAACCCCGGGAAATATTTTTGGGACCTAATTAAAGGTCTATGGAGGTATAATTAACAGTGAAAATGTCAAAGAAAAATTAGTAAGTCAGTATAAAAGAAAACGAAAATTAAAGAAATCGGCAGGTCAAAGAGTTAATCGGTAGTACCAAAAAATCGAAAATGCAACCCAAAGAGGGGCATTTTGGTCATTTGAAACCTAGAGTTGGCTTTTGACCTAGATGTCCATGAAAATAAAGTGGTATTAAATTTTGAAAATCACTTGAAAAATGAAATTGGAATGAAATGTAATTAAGGAAAATTAAAGGGGTAAAGTTTAGGATAATTAAAAGTTTAATTAAATTATTATTATTTTAATATTAGTGGACCTATAAAAGGGATTAAGTGGACAGCATATCCCACTTCAGCCACTTCTTCTTCTTCATTTCGTCTTCAAGCTGAATCTAATCTTCCCAAAAACTCCATAGCCGGCCAAGCTTGAAGCTCCATGCCTCCATGATCAAGCCACCTTTTCCTCAAGTCTCCTTCACTAAAGTTGGTCCATACACCTTGGGGAAGAGATAGGGAGCAAGAAAAAAGAGTTTTGGTGAAGTTTTGGTCAAGCTTCAAAAGAGGTAAGTGCTCATTTTCCTTACTTGCTTCATTAAAGTTTTAATTGAGGTAATGGGGAGTTAGAAGATGGAAGAATTTGAAGAATCTGATGAGTGTTGACAAGTCTCCAATTCGGCAGCCTTCATGTCCATGGGATTATGACTTAATTCTTCATGTTTATGGTGATTTGAAGGGTTAGTTAGAGTGCTCAGATGTATTAGAGTTTAATTAGCATGTGTATGTTTGAATTGGGTATTTGAAGTAAGGTTGTGAATTAAATATGGGAAATTTGAAGCATATGTATAAATTGGGCAGCCTTGATGTGCTTAGGAAGGCCTACATTTCATGTGTATTAATGTTGATTAATGAGTAATGGAATCTACCTTATTGATTTTGATTAGTTGAATTAGATTTAGAGAGTTGAATTATTGTGGACATTGATTAAATTGCATTGAGTGTTGATGGATATTTACTTGAATTGAACTGTTATTGGACATTTGATTTGATCAATTGAGTATTGCTAGATATTGATCAATTGGGTTCTGGTTGGACAATTGACCAAAATGTAATGTGAATGGTGTTCATTAGAAGTGCAAATTTTCAATGCAAAGTATGGTTAGTAAAAACAGTATACATTTTAGGTTATAAATGAAAATAAGTGACCCTAATTGGTATAAGGCTAATTGGAGGTGAAATAGGATATATAATAGAGCAATTTTCATGTAGAGGTCATGCCAAAATTATTCCTAGAAGTGACCTAAAAAAATGACCAAATCCGGATTTGCCTAACATGTGAACCCAGAATTTGACCATATGAACAGTAACCAGTCTTTTGGCCATAACTCACTCAAAGCATGTCAAAATGACCTAAAATTTATATCATTGGAAAGCTTAGACATAGGGCTCAACTTTGGTAAAGACCACCAAGCCCAAAAATGCCATTAAGCAAGTCAAATTGATTGCCCAAGTTGGGTTACAAAAACTGCCAGAATTGAAATTGACCTAAAAGTGACCCGGAATTTGTCAAATAAGTGCAACTTGACTAGTATTAGTAAAATGACTATAATGTGGTCCATAGAACTCCAAATGACATGAAATCAATGCCAAAATTTCAATAAGACATAGACCTACAAAATTGGTAATTGGACTAAAACCCAGAAACTAAGAGAAATAGGTCAATTAGCTTGATCAATTTGATGCACAAAATCTAGAAAATGCATAAGTGACCAATAAATCCAGCATATTCTTTTAAGCTTCTCTACCACTAGAAAGCTTCAATTGAAATGTGCTATACTATTCTGGAAAGCTGAGAAACAGAACTAAAATGTTGTTTTAGACACCCTCCTCAAATTATGAATGCAAGAAGCTTGAATTATAGGTTAAAACTACTAACCTAATTAAGGACCATGCTAAAATAGGACACTTGAGTCCAATCCAACAATGTGGTTATAATTAACCCTACAAGACTTGAACAATTACAACTAAAATTTTTTATTGACCCTAAGACATAGGGTAACAAGAATTATGGAGAATGCTAGACCTAAATATTACAACAAGTAGTCCAAATAAATTAGTAAATTCTAGATTTGACCTAGTTATGGTTAATTGACCATAACTTGAGTTATACAAATCCAAATGACATTATTCAAAAAGGAAAATAAAGATAAGAAATAGAGGAACAACTTCCATTGAGGAAGTGTGGCCAAACAGTAGCCACAAATTGCTCAATTTGATATGCAAAGACAAGACAGTAAAGCTGAACCTAAAGAAAGCTTCTTAAAATAAATTATTGACTTATCCCTAATAAGTCATTACATGCTAAATTACATGACATAGGTATGTGGGACCTACTAACCCACTACAAGGTGACATGAAATCAATTGATACATAAAATGTAAATTACTTAAATGGTTTACTAAACACATAAGTCATAGGAAAATACACTTGGAACCTATGTTTCCATCATATATGAAATAACAATACTATGAATATGTATAATACATGGCATAAAATAATAAGAGTGATAAATAAATAAGTTATATGAATATGTACTTGGGATCTATGTTCTCATTATAATGACATGGAAATGGTATAAAGCATAGATAGTACATGAAGTGAATAACAATATGTTATGACCCTTAATAGTACATAGCATGAAATAATAAAACTATAAGTGCTTAATAATACTAATTAGCACAAATATACCTAGGCATGTATATATAGTTAGATCGATTGGTATACCAATTAGGGACTACAGATAGCAGTACTGCCTTCATGAATAATCATTGATTGACAAAATATGTTTGATATGATTTCTGACCGCTGGCCTTGTGCCTGACAAACAGTTGTATATAGGCTATTATATGCCTGCCCACGGGCCTTGTGCCTGACATGACAAATGCCATTGTGCATAATTGTAATTTTGGCTTTACAAGCCTGACAGGTGGCCTCGTGCCTGACAGATGTATACATATGGCTGTCTAACCCGTATACTCCCATGTATCTAGCATTATAGTTTGCTATAGGTTACTTGGGTACAAATATACAGATATGACATGAAATATACAGATATAACATGAAATATATAGATATGACATAAAATACACTAATATGATTTCCAAAGACTCTAATATGAGTTTAAAAAGCCAAAGAATGAAATTAATACACATAAAAGATACTGCTAGTTAATTTATTCCCAAAGTGCAGTAAAATATGCAAATGATCTAAAATTGCAAAAGTTTACATAGAATTAGTATTTATAATTATTTAGTTAAATTTCTTTAAGATTATGCACCACTAAGCAATTTGCTTAGCGCATTGGATTTTCCATCGCATAGGTACTGGAGACCAGATACAGTAGCCGCCATAGCAGCAGTCACCTCAATAGTACTCTGATTACAGTTGTCCATATCTGTTACAATCCAGAGTCACCTCACCAATTGTAATATTTTGGTAGGGCCCATGTATAGACTAGTATTTTAGTCCATGTAACTATAGTTGATGATGTAATAAATTGAATTGATATTTTTGAGACAGTAAAATAAGGTTATGAATTTTTGTGTATAATTTCTATATGAATAAATGAATGAAAAATATTATTTTCTTTAAATTGAATGAACAGATATGATACGATATGTTATATGACAAGATGAATAGAACAAATATGATATGAAATTATTTTTAATAGGTAGCTAGTGAAACCCACCAGATGTTAATAAAATAGAGAAGACACTGCCCGGGTTTCCATAGGAATAGATTGTGATAAAAAAAAATTTACCACATGTTTTCTATAAACTTTAAAATTTACAAGAGACACGACAGGACAAGATAGGGTGCTCCAGCATCAAATGTGGCACACCTTGCTCGGCTACACTGTAGACCGGTGAGGGGTATTACATTTAGTGGCATCAGAGCAAAGGTTTAGGCAGTCCTAGACCTAGATAGATAAAAATAGATATAGTGCATTACATGCATGGGCCTTTAAATAGAGTCGATGTGACACTAATGCAGATCTGTTTTTTGTCTATTTTATAGGATCGATGGCATCTGATCCTTTAGAGCACGGGTTTCCTAAACCGATAGATGGGTTAGAAGATGACATACTTGTCTCCAACCCTTTAGGTCATAAAGCGATGATAGATTATCAACCAAAAAGGATCGTATTAAAGATAATGGATGAAAATAAGGAAGAGATTGTATATGAGATGAAAGAGGATGAGTACAGAACTGATTAAGGATAAGTATAAGAAAAACCTAATCTATTGGGATATACCATAGTAACTATGCAATGTTCTCAATGTTTGTGCTGTAAGCTGCAGATTACAGTACCGACTTGGGATTATTGTGTAGAACTACGTATTTTTGATAGTAAATCGATATGGGGACAAGATTACAGAGCTCAATCTAGTAAGACAGACTAAGGATTAGCAGAGATCTACATAGCTGAGATAGTATGGTTACATGGAGTGCCGATATCGATCATATCTGACTGAGACTCGAGGTTTTGAAAGAAGCTACAAGAGTTACTAGGCACTCAACTGTACTTCAGTATGGCTTATCATCCTCAGACGGATGGACAGTCAGAAAGGGTGATATAGGTAACTAGTAAAACTTAGTAACTTGTTATAAATGTTAAAAAGACTGATAATAATGACATGACATGAAGTACATGATAGATGCTAAAAGATATGTTAAGAAGAGCCGATTGGAATCTTGACACAAAATGTAAAAGAGCTCAGAAACAAGAGAATTCTACTAGTGAAAATCCTATGGAGACACGACAACACAGAAGAGACGACATGGGAAAGCGAGGAGACAATGAGACAGCAATTCCCTCAGCTCTTCACATTAGGTAAATTTTAAGGATGAAATTTTTATTTAGAGGGGAAGAATTGTAAACCTCACTTTATGTAGTCTGTGCGTTCTACTGTACCGACGGCCAATGCCTGCCCGGACAGCCAAGATGCCTAGAACTACACTTAAATGATAGTGAGAAGGCATAAAATGATGAAATATGTGATAAGAAAAATTAAGGAAAAATAAAAGAGATAAAATGAAATTAGGTTAAATGAGCCAAAACCGTAGCAAATGGTGACCACACCGAGAAGTTACGACGAAGACCGTTGACTAGCCCTGGATCACGGGAAACCCCAGGAAATACTTTCTAGACCTAATTAAAGGTCTATGGAGGTATAATTGACAGTGAAAATGTCAAAGAAAAACTAGTAAGTCAATATAAAAGAAAACGAAAATTAAAGAAATTGGCGGGTCAAGGAGTTAATCGGTAGCACCGAAAAATAAAAAATGCAATCCGAAGAGAGGCATTTTGGTCATTTGACACCTAGAGTTGGATTTTGACCTAAATTTCCATGAAAATAAAGTGGTATTAAATTTTGAAAATCACATGAAAAATGAAATTGGAATGAAATGTAATTAAGGGAAATTGAAGGGGTAAAGTTTAGGATAATTAAAAGTTTAATTAAATTATTATTATTTTAATAGTAGTGGACCTATAAAAGGGATTAAGTGGATAGCATATCCCACTTCAGCCACTTCTTCTTCTTTATTTCATCTTCAAGCCGAATCCAATCCTCCCAAAAACTCCATAGCTGGCCAAGCTTGAAGCTCCATGCCTCCATGATCAAGCCACCTTTTGCTCAAGTCTCCTTCACTAAAGTTGATCCATACACCTTGGGGAAGAGATAGGGAGCAAGAAAGAAGAGTTTTTGGTGAAGTTTTGGTCAAGCTTCAAAAGAGGTAAGTGCTCATTTTCCTTACTTGCTTCATTACAGTTTTAATTGAGGTAATGGGGAGTTAGAATATGGAAGAATTTGAAGAATTTGATGAGTGTTGACAAGTCCCCAATTTGGAAGCCTTTATGTCCATGGGATTATGACTTAATTCTTCATGTCTATGGTGATTTGAAGGGTTAATTAAAGTGCTCAAATGTATTAGAGTTTAATTAGCATGTGTATGTTTGAATTGGGTATTTGAAGTAAGGTTGTGAATTGAATATGGGAAATTTGAAGCATATGTATAAATTGGGCAGCCTTGATATGCTTAGGAAGGCCTTAATTTCATGTGTATTAATGTTGATTAATGAGTAATGGAATGCACCTTATTAATTTTGATTAGTTGAATTAGGTTTGGAGAGTTGAATTGTTGTGGACATTGATTAAATTGCATTGAGTTTTGATGGATATTTACTTAAATTGAACTGTTATTGGACATTTGATTTGATCAATTAAGTGTTGTTGGATATTGATCAATTGGGTTGTGGTTGGACAATTGACAAAAGTGTAATGTGAATGGTGTTCATTAGAAGTGCCAATTTTCAATGCAAAGTATGGTTAGTAAAAATAGTATACATTTTAGGTTATAAATGAAAATAAGTGATCCCAATTAGTATGAGGCCAATTGGAGTTGAAATAGGATATATAATAGAGTAATTTTCATGTAGAGGTCATGCCAAAATTATGCCTAGAAATGACCTAAAAAAATGACCAAATCCGGATTTGCCTAACATGTGAACCCAAAATTTGACCATATAAATAGCAACCAGTCTTTTGGCCATAACTCACTCAAAACAGGTCAAAATAGCCTGAAATTTATATCATTAGAAAGCTGAGATATAGGGCTACAACTTTGGTAAAGACCACAAGCCCAGAAATGCCATTAAGCAAGTCAAATTGATAGCCCAAGTTGGGTTACAAAAATTGCTAGAATTGAAATTGACCTAAAAGTGACCCAGAATTTGTCAAATAAGTGCAACTTGATCAGCATTAGTAAAATGACCATAACTTGGTCCATAGAACTCCAAATGATATGAAATCAGTGCCAAAATTTCAATAAGACATAGACCTACTGTGACACCCCTGATCCGTCTACAGTATAGCCGAGCAAGATATGTCATACAGTGTACCGGAACACCATATTTTATCTCTTTTATTTTTTATCCGTTCTTAATTTATTTCTTTTTGGTTATGAAGTGCAATTTGTGAAATTTGTCTCATTTAAGTCATTTATTGAAATTATAAATTCATTTGAGTTGTGAAAATTTTATAGAAAATCCGGCAGAGTGCCGATTAAAAATGGAGAAAACAGTTCTTCTGAACCTGTGAAAAACACTTTCAATACATTCTCAATCATTCTCAAACTTCATTATATCAACATCATCTCAATATTTCTCAACCATTTCTCAAAAATTCTTCTATTTATCATTCATTCATTTCACATGATAATCATGTACAAATCATAAATAAATACTAAACTTTTATTTATAAACACAAATCACAAATATTTGCATTAATACTAAAATATATTACATGAGTTTCAACTATACATGATAAAATAAAAGTTTAATTACAAAATACAAACAGTACAAAATACCAAATTGGGACCTAGTGTCCTACCAATGCACTGAAGTCTATGAAGTGACACAGATACTATGCAGATATGTGAATAGGCCTCACCCAGTCTGTGCTCTGCTGGGCTCTCTGTCAGTGTCTCCAGAATCTATGCGTGGCAAAAAGCAACGCGCTAAGCAATACTACTTAGTGGTGCCAATAATACAAAAAAATATAATATGCAAATAAAAGTAAAAATTTCCTAGTTACTGTGCTTATAAGAAATAAATAATTACTAACTTATTGCTTAGTCGAAGGCTAATTACATCTTATGATATTAACTCTTTCTAGCATTTTATTAATCGTTTTCTTGATGATTTTGAGCCTCTTTTTATTGTAATCATTTTTTTTTCTTATCTTGATATTTAATTTCCTTACTTCCTTTAACAATCAATTCAATTACATTTATACTTTTCCATGCCCAAATAACCTATACAAATTGACCGATCTGGATAAACGGGTAAACTAGCACTGGATACCAGGTACCTCGGGCCTTCACACCATCGGTCACAATGTATCTCCTGGTGTGTAGACAGAATGGCTAATAAGCCATAAAAGCAATAAGGCATAAAGCCAAGTATAACATCATAATCAGTATAGCCATAGGCTATCATATCACAGAATGGCATAAAGCCATACGCAGTACTGCTATCAGAACCCTATTGGCATGCCAACCTATCCAAACTAATCTTACTAGGTGTACTAGGGCACATTACAAAGTTATTTCTTGAATATTTGTACTTAACATGTAAAGTTACTATTCATTTAGTCATTTAAGTCAAAATATTGACTTTCTCATATATAATAGTTTCATGAGTTCAAATCACATAAATTTACCACATTTTGGTTCCCAAAAGTGTTTGCATTAGTTGCCAATCCATACTTATAACCAATAGAAAATAAATCAAAAATTTCAGTTTTGCGTGCTAGAGTTCACTGTTCCATTAGGTCATTCTATAGTGAGAATTTGGCTAAGTGTTCTCAATCAAAGTTATTCTTTATTGTGTCTAGTTATATTTCACTTTTTGAATCACCTCATTTGGAGCTTTCTAGCTCAAGTTATGGCTATTTCACCATAACTGGTCGGATTGCCTTTACCCAGAATTTCTGGGCAATTTTTGGCTCTGCCAGATTTGGTAGTTCAAATTTGGCTAGCAATTTCATTTAGTTAAGTCCAGAATTTGAGTTTGTATTCCACATGAAAGTTGTTCCAAATTGCCTAAGCTTTCCATTGATATAAATTTCAGGTCAATTGGACCTTTCTACATTGAGTTATGACCAAATGAATGAACACTGTTTATTTGGTCATTTTGCCCAGGCAGAATTGGTGCTACCCGGATTTGGTCAATTTTTAGGGCATCATAAGTTTGTTTTCTGGATAGGTTTCCTTCATCAAAGTTGTGCCATTATGTGTCTAATTTCATTTCCAATTGGCCTTGCACCAATTGAACCTACACAACTCAAGTTATAGCTGCCCAAACTTGCTAGACTCATACCCAGTCCTACAGGTCACTCAAGGCAACACACCCAACCTCAAATCCAAAGCTACAATTCACTTCAATTCCTCATTATACTCAGAAAAATGATCACTAATTGACCATTAAAACTTCCATTCACCAACACATGAGCAAAACCCTAGGTTTTTCCCAAACCCTAACTCCACAATTTCAATTTGTTCAAACAATTTACATGCAAGTGTTCTAATCATCAAACCATATTTTATGGCATCAATAGACAATTATAATTCACTTGAATCATGGAAACCTTATAAAACCTTAGGGCTGCTGAAATTTTAGAGGGACTTTAACATGCTTATTTTTCTTCCAATTTCACATTTTCTAGCTTAATTGATGTTGTAACAAGGAATATAAGAGAAAAATAAACAAAAGTGGCACTAACCTTGTTAGAATTCCCTCTTGAGCTTGCTAATCCTCTTGAGCTTGCTAATCTTCAAGATTTTTCCCTCAAATTGCTGCCTCAAGACTATTCTAGTTGCAAGGATCAAGTTTAGTGAAGGTGAGATGAGGTTTTATGGTGTGAAATAAGAGTTATGAAGAGAGAGAAAGGAGAAAGCTCTAATGGAGTTGAGAGGAATGGGCTGCCGAATCAAGAAGAAGAACAAAAAATTTGTTTCATTTTTTTGTCTCAATTATTGATAATTATCCCTTTTAAGTTGCTTGGTTAATTCCCATTGGTTAGGATTTTAAGTTTATTCATTTATGATATCATAATTATGTCATAAATGTGAGTTTTGTTTTATTTTCATTTCTTTTCTTTTCTATCCATTTTTAATATAATTATCATAAATTTTTATTCATATTTTATGTCATATAATTTATTTACTTAATTGGACAAGTTGGTCAAAAATCGTCTCTGAAGGCGAAATGACCAAAATGCCCTTCGTTTTGCTTAACGAACGAAAATTATTTGTACCAATCTAAAAATTTTTCTAATCATTTTCTTGGCATTCTAATGCCATCAAAACCTCAATGACTCTTCTCTAAAGTCTCAAAAATTATTTCATGAATTTTTTTTCCCCGGTTTAGGGCTTCTAGTTGTGAAAATAGTAATTTCCTGTTAGGTTACCCATCGCTAGGGCACCAGCTCATTTAACTTATTTGTATTTTATTTCTAAAATTTTTCTTAGATTTTTCTTGTTGATATTTGAGTTAATTATGGCTCCTCACTTTAGTCTAAATATTTTTTTTCCAGATGTTCTAGCTGTCTAGACCGACACGGGTCACCTGAACAGTTGAATGTACGGAATTGCTACAGTGAGGGTGTTATAACTCTTCCCCTCTAATTTAAATTTCGTCCTCGAAATTTACCTGACTTAAGTAATCATGGAGTTGCTACCTCCTTGTTTCTTCACTTCCTTGTATCGCCTCATCAATGTCTAGGTTCGGCTCCTCCTGAGCTTCCATAGCATATACCCGTGGTGCCACCCTGACTTCGGGCTTTTCTACTGTCTCAGAAACAATCTTCTGTGAAATATCAGCCGTCTCTACTCTACCTGGTCTTTTACCCCTTTGAACTATAAGGGCAGGTCTATCAACTTGTACTGGAGCTGCTAAACCACTCCTCTGAGGGCAATCTCTTATGAAATGATCCGTATCCCCACACTGGAAACACTCTCTAGTTAACAGTCGACACTCCCCTCTGTGTCTCCTACCACAGTGCATACATTCTAGCACTGGGGCTGATCCCTTGTTACTGTACCCAGGGAGCTAGCTATAGATATCCTAGTCTGGTCTCTCTGGCCCTGTGTCTGATCTTGTGAATCAGAACCTTTAAGCTTCTATCAGTCGGTATACTTGACTGCCCTGGTCCAAATTCCCTCTTACGTTGCCTATCTTTTATATTATGTTCACTTACTCTGACCCTTTCCACGTTCAGTGCGGCTTTAACTAATTTCGTGAAGTCCGTAATCCCCAAGGCAGTGATCATTATTTTGATGTTATCATTTAGCCCCTCTTCAAACCTTCTGCACCTCTCTACTTCTGTGGGGACTATCTCCCTTCTGTAGCAGCTTAGTTTGACAAACTCCTTCTCATACTCTGCTACTGATAGCTGCCTCTGCCTTAGACTAATAAACTCTCTTCTTCTGTCTTTCAGGTACACACTTCCCACATACTTCTTCTTAAATTTAGAGAGAAAGAAATCCCAAGTTATTAGCTCTGGCCGGACCTTACTAGATACTGTGTCCCACCACTGATAGGCATCATTTTGAAGTAAGGACACAACACCCTCCAAGTTCTGCTCTGGGGTGCAATGGAGTTGCTTCAGTACCCTTATGATGTGGTCTAGCCAATTCTCAGCCGCCACCGAGTCTTCTTCTCTCCGACCCAAAAAGTCCACTGCTCTGAATTTCCTCAGTTTTTCCAAGTGGGATTTCTGCTGTGGAGGTGGTGGTTGTGGCATTACCCCTGCCATTTGTCTGAAGAAATCTGCCATGTGCTGAAACATAGCCGGCGGAGGCTGTGCAGGCACCTCTGGTGCTAGTGGAGCAAGTTCTCCCCTGCCTCCAGTCTCAGCTACAGGTGTAGCACGACTCTCCACTTCCTCATCTACTGCTCTCTATGACATGGGGTCCATATCCCAATCAAAATAAGAAAAACAAACAGATCTGCATTAGTGTCACCTCGACTCTTACAATTGCAATGCATGGTATGCACTCTATCTAGACCCAAAAACGCCTAAATTATGCTCTGATACCACTAAATGTGATACCCCTGACCCGTCTACAGTACAGCCGAGCAAGATATGTCACACAGTGTACCAGAACACCATATTTTATCTCTTTTATTTTTATTCTTTCTTAATTTATTTCTTTTTGGATGTGAAGTGCAATTTGTGAAATTTGTCTCATTTAAGTCATTTATTGAAATTATAAATTCATTTGAGTTCCGAAAATTTTATAGGAAATTCGGCAAAGTACCGGTTAAAAATGGAGAAAACAGTTTTTCAAAACCTGTGAAAAACACTTCCAATACATTTTGAATCATTCTCAAACTCCATTATATCAACATAATCTCAATATTTCTCAACCATTTCTTAAAAATTCTTCTATTTATCATTCATTCATTTCATATGATAATCATATACAAATCATAAATAAATACTAAATTTTCATTTATAAACACAAATCACAAATATTTGCATTAATACTAAAATATATTACATGAGTTTCAACTATACATGATAAAATAAATGTTTAATTACAAAATACAAACAGTACAAAATATCAAAATGGAACCTAGTGTCCTACCAATGCACTGAAGTCTATAAGGTGACACGGATACTGTGCAGATATGTGAATAGGCCTCACCTAGTCTGTTGTCTGCTGGGCTCTCTGTCAGTCTCTCCAGAACCTACGCATTGCAAAAAGTAACGTGCTAAGCAATACTGCTTAGTGGTGCCAATAATACAAAAAAATATAATATGCAAATAAAAGTAAAAAATTTCTAGTTATTGTGCTTATAAGAAATAAATAATTACTAACTTATTGTTTAGTCGAAGACTAATTATATCTTATGATATTAACTCTTTCTAGCATTTGATTAATCATTTTCTTGATGATTTTGAGCCTCTTTTTATTATAATCATTTTTTTTTCTTATCTTGATATTTAATTTCCTTACTTTCTTTAATAATCAATTCAATTATATTTATACCTTTCCATGCCCAAGTAACATATACAAATTGACCAAACTGGATAAACGGGAAAACTAGCACTGGATACCAGGTACCTCGGGCCGTTACACCATCAGTCACAATGTGTCTCCCGGTGTGCAGACAGAATGGCTAATAAGCCATAAAAGCAATAAGGCATAAAGCCAAGTATAACATCATAATCAGTATAGCCATAGGCTATCATATCACAGAATGGCATAAAGCCATACGCAGTACTGCTATCAGAACCCTATTGGTATGCCAACCTATCCAAACCAATCTTACTAGGGCACATTACAAAGTTATTTCTTGAATATTTATACTTAACATGTAAGGTTACTATTCATTTAGTCATTTAAGTCAAAATATTGATTTTCTCATATATAATAGTTACATGAGTTCAAATCACATAAATTTACCATATTTTGGTTCCCAAAAGTGTTGGCATTAGTTGTCAATCCATACTTCTAACCAATGGAAAATAAATCAAAATTTTCATTTTTAGGTGCTAGAGTTCACTATTCCATTAGGTCATTCTACAGTGAGAATTTGGCCAAGTGTTCTTAATCAAAGTTGTTCTTTATTGTGTCTAGTTATATTTCACTTTTTCAATCACCACATTTGGAGTTTTCTAACTCAAGTTATGGCTATTTCACTATAACTGGTCTGATTGCCTTTACCCATAATATTTAGGCAATTTTTGGTTCTGCCAGATTTCGTAGTTCAACTTTGGCTAGCAATTTCATTTAGTTAAGTCCAGAATCTGAGTTTGTATTCTATATGAAAGTTGTTCTAAATTCCCTAAGCTTTCCATTGATATAAATTTCAGGTCAATTGGACCTTTCTACATTGAGATATAACCAAATGAATAAACACTATTCATTTGGTCATTTTGCCCAAGCAGAATTGGTGCTACCCGGATTTGGTCAATTTTTAGGGCATCATAAGTTTGTTTTCTGGACAGGTTTCCTTAATCAAAGTTGTGCCATTATGTGTTTAATTTCATGTCCAATTGGCCTTGCACCAATTGAACCTACACAACTCAAGTTATAGCTGCCCAAACTTGCAGGACTCACACCCAGTCTTACAGGTCACTCAAGGCTACACACCCAACCTTAAATCCAAAGTTACAGTTCACTTCAATTCCTCATTATACTCAGCCAAATGGTCACTAATTGACCATTAAAACTTCCATTCACCAACACATGAGCAAAACCCTAGGTTTTTCCCAAACCCTAACTCCACAATTTCAATTTGTTCAAACAATTTACATGCAAGTGTTCTAATCATCAAATCATATTCTATGGCATCAATAAACAATTATAATTCACTTGAATCATGGAAACCTTAAAGAACCGTAGGGCTGCCGAAATTTTAAAGGGACTTTAACATGCCTATTTTTCTTCCAATTTCACATTTTCTAGCTTAAATTGATGTTGCAACAAGGAATATAAGAGAAAAATAAATAAAAGTGGCACTAACCTTATTAAAATTCCCTCTTGAGCTTGCTAATCTTCAAGATTTTTCCCTCAAATTGCTGCCTCAAGACTATTCTAGTTGCAAGGATCAAGTTTAGTGAAGGTGGGATGAGGTTTTATTGTGTGAAATAAGAGTTATGAAGAGAGAGAAAGGAGAAAGCTCTAATGGAGTTGAGAGGAATGGGCTGCCGAACCAAGAAGAAGAAGAATAGAAAATTTTTTTTCATTTTTTGGTCTCAATTATTGATAATTATCCCTTTTAAGTTGCTTGGTTAATTCCCATTAGTTAGGATTTTAAGTTTATTCATTTATGACATCATAATTATGTCATAAATGTGAGTTTTGTTTTATTTTCATTTCTTTTCTTTTCTATCCATTTTTAATATAATTTTCATAAATTTTTATTCATATTTTATGTCATATAATTTATTTACTTAATTGGACAAGTTGGTCAAAAATCATCTCTGAAGGCGAAATGACCGAAATGCCCTTCGTTTTGCTTAACGAACGAAAATTGTCTGTACCAATCTAAAAATTTTTCTAATCATTTTCTTGGCATTCTAATGCCATCAAAACCTCAATGATTCTTCTCTGGAGTCTCAAAAATTATTTTATGAATTTTCTTCCGGGTTTAGGGCTTCTAGCTGTGAATACAGCAATTTTCCGTTAGATTACCCATCGCTAGGGCACCGGCTCATTTAACTTCTTTGTATTTTATTTCTAAAATTTTTCTTAGATTTTTATTGTTAATATTTGAGTTAATTATGGCTCCTCACCTTAGTCTAAATTTTTTTTTCCAGACGTTCTAGCTGTCCGAACAGACACTGGTCACCTGAACAGTAGAATGTATGAAATTGCTACGGTGAGGGTGTTACACCTTCAAAATTGGTAATTGGACCAAAACCCAGAAACCAAGAGAAATAGGTCAATTAGCTTGATCAATTTGATGCACAAAATCCAAAAAAATGCATAAGTGACTAATAAATCAAGCATATTATTTTAAGCTTATATACCACTAGAAAGCTTCAATTGAAATGTGACATACCATTCTGGAAAGCTAAGAAACAGAACAAAAATGTTGCTTTAGACACCCTCCTCAAATTATGAATGCAAGAAGCTTGAATTATAGGTTAAAACTACTAACCTAATTAAGGACCATGCTAAAATAGGACACTTGAGTCCAATCTAACAATGTGGTTATAATTATAACTAAAATTTTTTATTGACCCTAAAACATAGGGTAACAAGAATTATGAAGAATGATAGACCTAAATATTACAACAAGCAGTCCAAATAAATTAGCAAATTCTAGAATCAAAATGCCTACTAAGGAAACCAAAATTTAGATTTGACCTAGTTATGGTTAATTGACCATAACTTGAGTTATACAAATCTAAATGACATGATTCAAAAAGGAAAATAAAGACAAGACATAAAGGAACAACTTCCATTGAGGAAGTGTGGCCAAACAGTAGCCACAAATTGCTCAATTTGATATGCAAAGACAAGACAGTAAAGCTGAACCTAAAGAAAGCTTCTTGAAATAAATTATTGACTTATCCCTAATAAGTCATTACATGCTAAATTACATGAAATAGGTATGTGGGACCTACTTACCCACTACAAGGTGACATGAAATCAATTGATACATAAAATGTAAATCACTTAAATGGCTTGCTAAACACATAAGCCATAGGAAAATACACTTGGAACCTATGTTTCCTTCATATATGAAATAACAATACTATGAATATGTATAGTACATGGCATAAAATAATAGGAGTGATAAATACATAAGTTATATGAATATGTACTTGGGATCTATATTCCCATTATAATGACTTGGAAATGGTATAAAACATAGATAGTACATGAAGTGAATAACAATATGTTATGAACCCTTAATAGTACATAGCATGAAATAATAAAACTATAAGTACTTAATAATACTAATTTGCGCAAAGTATACCTAGGCATGTATATATAGTTGAATCGATTGGTATACCAATTAGGGACTACAGATAGCAATACTACCTACATGAATAATCATTTATTGACAAAATATGTCTGATATGATTTCTGACCACTAGCCTTGTGCCTGACAGACAATTGTATATAGGCTATTATATGCCTGCCCATGGGCCTTGTGCCTAACATGACAGATACCATTGTGCATAATTGTAATTCTGGCTTTACAAGCCTGACAAATGTATACAGGGTAGACATATGGTTGTCTAACCCATATACTCCCATGTATCTAGCATTATAGTTTGTTATAAGTTAATTGGGTACAAATATATAGATATGACATGAAATATACAGATATAACATGAAATATACAGATATGGCATGAAAAATACAGATATGACATAAAATATACTAATATGATTTCCAAAGACTCTAATATGAGTTTAAAAAGCCAGAGAATGAAATTAACACAGAGAAAAGATACTGCTAGTTAATTTATTCCCAAAGTGCAGTAAAATATGCAAATGACCAAGAATTGCAAAAGTTTACACAGAATTAGTATTTATAATTATTTAGTTGAATTCCTTTAAGATTATGCACCACTAAGCAATTTGCTTAGCGCGTTGGATTTTCCACCGCATAGGTACTGGAGACCAGATATAGCAACCGCCACAGCAGCAGCCACCTCAGTAGTATTCTGATTACAGTTGTCCAGATCTGCTACAGTTCAGAGTCCAGAGTCACCTCACCAGTTGTAATATTTTGGTAGGGCCCATGTATAGACTAGTATTTTAGTCCACGTAATTATAATTGATGATGTAATAAATTGTATTGATATTTTTGAGACAGTAAAATAAGCTTATGAATATTTGTGTATAATTTCTATATGAATGAATGAATGAAAAATATTATTTTCTTGAAATTGAATGAACAGATATGATACGATATGTTATATGACAAGATGAATAGAACATATATGATATGAAATTATTTTTAATAGGTAGCTAGTGGAACCCGCTAGATGTTAATAAACAAAGGGGAATCTGCTCGGGTTTCCTTAGGAATAGATTGTGATAAAAAAAAAATTACCACATGTTTTCTATGAACTTTAAAATTTACAAGAGACACGACAGGACAAGATAAGGTGCTCCGGCACTGAATGTGGCACACCTTGCTTGGCTACACTATAGACGGGTAAGGGGTATTACATTTAGTGGTATCAGAGCAAAGGTTTAGGCAGTCCTAGACCTAGATAGAGAGAAATAGATATAGTGCATTACATGCATAGACTTTTAAGTAGAGTCGAGGTGACACTAATGCAGATCTATTCTTTGTTTATTTTATAAGATCGATGGCATCTGATCCTTCAGAGCATGGGTCTCCTAGACCGATAGATGGGTTAGAAGATGACATACTTGTCACCAACCCTTTAGGTCATAAGGTGATGATAGATTATCAACCGAAAAGGATCGTATTAAAGATAATGGATGAAAATAAGAAAGAGATTGTATATGAGATGAAAAAGGATGAGTACAGAACTGATTAAGGATAAGTATAAGAAAAACCTGATCTATTGGGATATACCGTAGTAACTAAGCAATGTTCTCGATGTTTGTGCTGTAAGCTGCAGATTACAGTACCGACTTGAGATTATTGTGTAGAATTACATATTTCCGATAGAAAATCGATATAGGGATAAGATTATAGAGCTCAATCTAGTAAGACAGACTAAGGATTAGCAGAAATCTACATAGCTGAGATAGTATGGTTACATGGAGTGTCGATATCTGTACTTCACTACGGCTTATCAGACGGATGGACAGTCAGAAAGGGTGATACAGGTAACTAGTAAAACTTAGTAACTTGTTATAAATGTTAAAAAGACCGATAATAATGACATGACATGAATAATGACATGACATGAATAATGACATGACATGAATTACATGATAGATGCTAAAAGATATGTTAAGAAGAGCCGATTAGAATCTTGACACAAAATGTAAAAGAGCTCAGAAACAAGAGAATTCTACTGGTGAAAATCCTATGGAGACACGACAACACAGAAGAGACGACATGGGAAAGCGAGGAGACAATGAGACAGCAATTCCCGCAGCTCTTCACATCAAGTAATTTTCGAGGACGAAATTTTTATTTAGAGGGAAGGAATTGTAACACCCTCACTTTATATAGTCCGTGCATTCTACTGTACCGACGGCCAATGCCTACCCGGACCGCCAATATGCCTAAAAATACATTTAAATGATAGTGAGGAGGCATAAAATGATGAAATATGTGATAACAAAAATTAAGAAAAAATAAAAGAGACGAAATGAAATTAGGTTAAATGATCCAAAACCGTAGCGATGGGTGACCACACCGGAAAGTTACGGCGAATACCGTTGACTAGCCCTGGACCGCAGGAAACCCCAGGAAATACTTTCGAGACCTAATTAAAGGTCTATGGAGGTATAATTTACAGTGAAAATGTCAAAGAGAAACTAGTAAGTCAGTATAAAAGAAAACGAAAATTAAAGAAATCGGCGGGTCAAGGAGTTAATCGGTAGTACCAAAAAATCATAAATGCAACTCGAAGAGGGGCATTTTGGTCATTTGATACCTAGAGCTGGCTTTTGACCTAAATGTCTATGAAAATAAAGTAGTATTAAATTTTTAAAATCACATGAAAAATGAAATTGGAATGAAATGTAATTAAGGGAAATTAAAGGGGTAAAGTTTAGGATAATTAAAAGTTTAATTAAATTATTATTATTTTAATATTAGTGGACCTATAAAAGGGATTAAGTGGATAACATATCCCACTTCAGCCACTTCTTCTTCTTCATTTCATCTTCAAGCCGAATCCAATCCTCCCAAAAACTCCATAGCCGGCCAAGCTTGAAGCTCCATGCCTCCATGATCAAGCCACCTTTTCCTCAAGTCTCCTTCACTAAAGTTGATCCATACACCTTGGGGAAGAGATAGGGAGCAAGAAAGAAGAGTTTTGATGAAGTTTTGATCAAGCTTCAAAAGAGATAAGTGCTCATTTTCTTTACTTGCTTCATTAAAGTTTTAATTGAGGTAATGGGGAGTTAGAATATGGAAGAATTTGAAGAATTTGATGAGTGTTGACAAGTCCTCAATCTGGCAGCCTTCATGTCCATGGGATTATGACTTAATTCTTCATGTCTATGGTGATTTGAAGGGTTAATTAGAGTGCTCAAATGTATTAGAGTTTAATTAGCATGTGTATGTTTGAATTTAGTATTTGAAGTAAGGTTGTGAATTGAATATGGGAAATTTGAAGCATATGTATAATTTGGGCAGCCTTGATATGCTTAGGAAGGCCTTAATTTCATGTGTATTAATGTTGATTAATGAGTTATGGAATGTACCTTATTAATTTTGATTAGTTGAATTAGGTTTGGAGAGTTGAATTATTGTGGACATCGATTAAATTGTATTGAGTGTTGATGGATATTTACTTGAATTGAACTGTTATTGGAAATTTGATTTGATCAATTGAGTGTTTCTGGATATTGATCAATTGGGTTGTGGTTGGACAATTGACAAAAATGTAATGTGAATGGTGTTCATTAGAAGTGCCAATTTTCAATGCAAAGTATGGTTAGTAAAAACAGTATACATTTTCGGTTATAAATGAAAATATGTGACCCCAATTAGTATGAGGCCAATTGGAGGTGAAATAGGATATATATAATAGACCAATTTTCATGGAGAGGTCATGCTAAAATTTTTCCTAGAAATGATCTAAAAAATGACCAAATCCAAATTTGCTTAACATGTGAATCTAGAATTTGACCATATGAACAGTAACCAGTCTTTTGGCCATAACTCACTCAAAACATGTCAAAATGACCTGAAATTTATATCATTGAAAAGCTTAGACATAGGGCTACAACTTTGGTAAAGACCACCAAGCCCAAAAATGCCATTAAGTCAAATTGATTGCTCAAGTTGGGTTATAAAAACTGCCAGAATTGAAATTGACCTAAAAGTGACCCAGAATTTGTCAAATAAGTGCTACTTGACCAGCATTAGTAAAATGACCATAACTTAATCCATAGAACTCCAAATGGTATGAAATCAGTGTCAAATTTTCAATAAGACATAGACATACAAAATTGGTAATTGGACAAAACCCAGAAACCAAGAGGACTAGGTCAATTAGCTTAATCAATTTGATGCACAAAATTTGGAAAATGCATAAGTGACCAATAAATCCAGCATATTCTTTTAAGCTTATCTACCACTACAAAGCTTCAATTGAAATATGTCATACCATTCTGGAAAGCTAAGAAACATAACGAAAATGTTGCTTTAGACACCCTCCTCAAATTATGAATGCAAGAAGCTTGAATTATAAGTCAAAACTACTGACCTAATTAAGGACCATGCTAAAATAGGACACTTGAGTCCAATCCAACAATGTGGTTATAATTAACCCTATAAGACTTGAAAAATTACAACTAAAATTTTTAATTGACCTTAAGACATAGTGTAACAAGAATTATGAAGAATGCTAGATCTAAATATTATTACAAGCAGTCCAAATAAATTAGTAAATTCTAGAATCAGAATGCCTACTTGAGTTATACAATTTCAAATGGCATGATTCAAAAAGAAAAATAAAGATAAGACATAGAGGAACAACTTCCACTGAGGAAGTGCGGTCAAACAGTAGCCACAAATTACACAATTTGATATGCAATGACAAGGCAGTAATGCTGAACCTAAAGAAAGCTTCTTGAAATAAATTATTGACTTATCCCTAACAAGTCCTTACATGTTAAATTATATGAAATAGGTATGTGGGACCTACTTACCCAATACAAGGTGACATAAAATCAATTGATACATAAAATGTAAATTACTTAAATGGTTTACTAAACACATAAGTCATAGGAAAATACACTAGGAACATATGTTTCCATCATATATGACATAACAGTACATGACATAAAATAATAAGAGTGATAAATACATAAGTTATATGAATATGTACTTGGGATCTATGTTTCCATTATAATGACATGGAAATGGTATAAAGCATAGATAGTACATGAAGTGAATAACAATATGTTATGAACCCTTAATAGTACATAGCATAAAATAATAAAACTATAAGTGCTTAATAATACTAATTTGCCTAAAGTATACCTAGGCATGTATATATAGTTGGATCGATTGGTATACCAATTAGGGATTACATATAGCAGTACTGCCTACATTAATAATCATTGATTGACAAAATATGTCTGATATAATTTCTGACCGCTGGCCTTGTGCCTGACAGACAGTTGTATATAGGCCATTATATGCCTGCCCACGAGCCTTATGCCTGACATGACAGATGACATGATAGATGTCATTGTGCATAATTGTAATTCTGGCTTTACAAGCCTGACAGCTTGTCTCGTACCTGACAGTTGGCCTCGTGCCTGACAAATGTATACAGGGTAGACATATGGCTGTCTAACCCGTATACTCCCCTGTATCCAGTATTATAGTTTGTTATAGGTTACTTGGACACAAAAATACAGATATGATATGAAATATACAGATATAACATGAAATATACAGATATGCCATGAAAAATACAGATATGACATAAAATACACTGATATGATTTTCAAAGACTAATATGAGTTTAAAAAGCCAGAGAATGAAATTAATACACAGAAAAGATACTGCTAGTTAATTTATTTCCAAAGTGCAGTAAAATATGCAAATGACCTAGAATTGCAAAAGTTTACACAGAATTAGTATTTATAATTATTTAGTTGAATTCCTTTAAGATTATGCACCACTAAGCAATTTGCTTAGCGCGTTGAATTTTTCATCGCGTAGGTACAGCAACCACCACAGCAGCAGCCGCCTCAGTAATACTCTTATTACAGTTGTCCAGATCTGCTACAGTCCAGAGTCCACAGTCACCTCACCAGTTGTAGTATTTTAATAGGACCCATGTATAGACTAGTATTTTGATCCATGTAATTATAGTTGATGATGTAATAAATTGTATTGATGTTTTTAAGACTGTAAAATAAGTTTATGAATTTTTGTGTATAATTTCCATATGAATAAATGAATGAAAAATATTATTTTCTTGAAATTGAATGAACAGATATGATACAATATGTTATATGACAAGATGAATAGAACATATATGATATAAAATTATTTTTAATAGGTAGCTAGTGGAACTCGTCAGTTGTTAATAAAACAGATGGGACTCTGCCCGGGTTTCCACAAAAATAAATTGTAATAAAAAAAAAATTTACCACATGTTTTCTATGAACTTTTAAAATTTACAAGAGATATGACAGGACAAGATAGAGTACTCCGACACCGAATGTGACACACTTTACTCGGCTACACTGTAGACGGATGAGGAGTGTTACAAGAAAGCAATATAAAATATCCTTGCATATGGTTGCATGCTCGCCACTTGCTTGACGTTGATGAAGATATTTGAGAGCTTCACCATTCCCCGCTGCTGCTTCCCTCCTTAACAATTCAACAAGTAAATTTAAAGTAATTTTAGTTTGATTATTGTTGAAACAAAGTAAGTTTAATTTTGATTTTGCAATTTATATATGTGAACTAAATACTTTAAAAGGAATCTAAATATGATTCCATAATAAATCAAATATAAATAAAAATTGATCATTCTGTTTTCAATTTTATTCGATTTCGATTTTAATACTAATTTCAATATGCAAATTAAACAGGCCCTAAATCATTTTTAAAAAAATTGATTTACTCTTTTCAAAAAAGAAAATCATTTTATATTTTTTAAACTTTGATAATTTTATTAAAATATAAAAAAATTTATACATACATGATATAAACACATGTCATTAATTTAATATTACAACCAAACAATAAAAAATACTTTTATAAAAATTAATTTTTTTAAAAAAAATTTCTATAAATTATTTTTTTGCAAAATAAACAATCTAATAGATTAAATATTTATATTTAAATTCATGAACTTATTATACACATTTTACTTAATTCTACATAAATATCGATATAAATATTTTCTAAAAATTATAAAATTAATTCTCTCAAACTGAAAAATCAAATTATTTTTTAGGTTTTTTTTTGCACATTAAACTATCTTAATTTCACATTGCACCTTGCAAAAAAACCCAGCATCAAACAATTGCTCAGGTTGATAACCCAATGATGAACCCAGACAATGCTTTTCTTCTTCTTCTTCTTCTTCTTCTTCTTCTTTTAATAAGCGAACCCAGATAAATACTCGAGCGTATTTTGGTTACTGAATCTCACCCAAAACCTGTTCTCCAAACATGAAGGCAAGCTAATGCATGCACTTAAAGAACAAAGTTCAATTAAAAAAAAAAAAAAGTGCATTGCGAGGACAGATTATGGCAGTTTCACCAAACTGTCTTCTTTTGTTGTCATTGTCACAGCTTCCTGATATTAACAGTAACAAAAAGTGGTTGAGATATTTACTGCTTGTAGAAAGATTTGTCCTTCTAATAAGTTAATAGCATTTACTGGCCAGTACTTACCT
The DNA here is from genome assembly GCF_030052815.1 of Hevea brasiliensis. Lineage (NCBI taxonomy): Eukaryota > Viridiplantae > Streptophyta > Magnoliopsida > Malpighiales > Euphorbiaceae > Hevea > Hevea brasiliensis. The sequence continues at coordinate 3,114,113 of NC_079507.1, forward strand.
CATGCTCCATCCATTTTACAACTATATCTTTCACATTTTTTTACCAGCTAAAACGAAAGAAGAAGAACCTGCATTATAATTTACACAGCAGCAACAGTGACTACATCTTCAGCTGTTAACAAAATGGTATTTTGATTCAACATAACTTTCTGCATCCCATAAGAAGGATCCGAATGCTACCGCCTCCAAGACTAACATAGTCAACCCTGAGAAAGTGACTGAAACCACTTCATTATTAGTTGCATCAATTGAACCATCCTCAGCAATCCTTATGTCAGGCCTCCCAAATAGTGCCTGAGTTTGCTTTTCAATCAAAGAAATGGCTTCCTTAGATCTCATGGTTGCATATCTTTGGAGTGTCTCAGCATCCAAATACATTACATAAGATCTCAGTCTATATTTTTTTTCTCCATCAGTATCCATATAGCCCTCATCACTATCACCTCCATCATCAGGCGGAATCCTTATCAAAGAATCTGGATCCCAAAGCCGGTTCTCTGGACTTGGATCATAATATATTGACCTGTTTTCATCAAAACGCTTGGGAAGGGTATTCATGGTTCTCTCAAGCTGAAATCTTTGATCAACTCTTCTGAGAAAATATCCATACATTATAGAAGCAGCATACAACTTTCCAAGTTTTATTTTGCTAATTTGGACAATGGTATCAAGGGGGCCCACTAATCGATCTCCCAGCACTAGAGATAAGTGGCTCTGAATCATTTCAAAGGCTTCAGGCGAATGAACAGACTCTAATTTTTGTTCCTGGTTTGGCCAAAAATCCACTCGTCCAGTAGGATCTGAGGTTGCTGTTATTTTTGAGATCATAGAAATGTCATTGTCTATAAATTTCTGCACTATCAAAAAGTAAATGATCTCCTCCAGTGTCTTTTGTCTTTCCTTCTCCCTCACTTCAGCAATTCTCCTAAAAATTCAAGGATCTCATCAAATTAATTATTCATTGCCAAAATGCAGTCAATAATAAAAAGGTTTAAGCTTATTTCAGACAGCAAGAATCTATGTTAATACATAATGTCCATCATTAATAAGGTAGATCATTTAATCTATTGAGAAGTTGAGACTCTTATATGAGTCGACTTTATATACAAATTTAAGATAAGCACTTGGACAAGAAAATAGGGCACTGCTATACATATATATATATACACACACACACACACATATATATATATATAGAATGACCGACAGCCCCTTTGCTTCTTAACTTCAAAACTAGGGTGGCAAACACATTTACCTGTTAAAATTTACATGGGAACTCATCCCCGTCAAACCCAAATTAACACTAAACACTATTCATATATGCAATTACTGCCAAATTTCATAAAGTCACGTATTATGTCACAATTCGCTTCCACACCCTAACTTGCAACTAGACCCACAATGCTTTTGGCCTAAAACCAGGAATTAGAGCTTGCCACCAACATGTTTGCTAAATTTGTCTTCATTTTGGCAACAAAATGGAAATAATACAAACATAGCGTAAAACCTGTCCTTTATCCTAAGGGTGGGTGTGTTTGGAGGTTCAAGAACTTTCAGGTGGGAAGAGGGGGGAGGGGTGTTGAAAAGTGTGATAGTGGTAAAAGAGAGGACAATATATTATGGGAGCAACCTTTTAACTTAAGGGAATGGGGGCTAACAAAATTACACCAAATGGGGCTTAACAATTATCACCCTTAAAAAAGTTATACAAACAGGTGTAAAGGAGGTAAGTGTTAACCCTTAATTGTTTTATTCCTTTACCTCCAAATAAGCATCAGTGTCATCCAAGGTGAGCGAGGCGACCCTCTGTCGCCTCGACTGGAACACCTGGCTAGACTTTGGGGAGGCCACGCCTCAGGCCGGAGAGGCGAGAGCAACACCTCTTCACAATGGTAAGTTTTTTTTTATTTTTAAATTAAAAAATCAATAAACCTACCACTTACTTACCTGATGCCAACAAAAGAGCCACACCACTTCCTCACGAAGACAGCAGACCGCTTTTTTCCTCAACCTCACGAAGACAATAGAGCCGCTCTCTTCCTCGACTTCACGACGACAAGGACAAATCATCGCAGGGTCCTCTTCCTTTCGAGACAGAACAGATACGCCCTCTCTCTCTCTCTCTCTTATCTTCTTCTTCTTCTTTTTCTTCTTCTTCTTCTTTCCTCGCTTCGATCTCTCTCTCTCATGACTTCTTCTTCTTCTTTCCTCGCTTCGATCTCTCTCACGTCTTTTTCTTTTTTGCTTTCTCCCTCTCCACTTTTCTTCTTTCCTGCTGCTGCGTACAAGCACTGTTTTTTATTTTTTCTTTTTTTTTTCCCCTCTCCTCTCCTTTCAACAGTCCCTTTTTATTTTTTCTTTTTTTTTTCCTTCTCCTCCTTATTATTAATTAGTTATAATTAATTATTTATTTATTTGTTAATTTAATTATTTTATTTTTGATTCTTGTTAATTAATTATTTAAATTTTATGGGTATTGGTAAATTGATTATTTTACTTTGTATTCTTGTTTAATTAGTTGATTAATTAATATGGGTATTGTTGATTTGTTGGTAATTAGTTTAATTTTTATTTGCTATTCTTGTTAATTTGATTAGTTTTACTTTTTGCCTTGTTAATTAGACTTTATTTGTTAATTAATTATTTATTTTATATAGGTATTATTAATTTATTGTTAATTTGATTTTTTACCTTCTTATTATTGTTAATTAATTGTTTAATTTATATGGATATTGCTAATTTGTTATTAATTAGTTTACCTTTTACTTGTTATTCTTGTTAATTAGTTTTAGTTTGATTAATTTTGCTTTTTTCTTGTTAATTAGATATTAGATGTTTATTTTATATGGGTATTATTAATTTATTGTTAATTTGATTATTTTCTTTTTGTTCTTGGTAAGTAATTGTGTAATTTATATGGACATTATTACTTTGTTGTTAATTAGTTTACTTTTTACTTCTTATTATTGTTAATTAGTTGTTAGATTAATTAGTTTTACTTTTGTCTTGTTAATTAAACGTTAGTTGTTAATTAGTTGTTTATTTTATATGGTATTATTAATTTATTATTAATTTGATGATTTTACTTTTTGTTCTTATTAATTAATTGTTTAATTTATATAGGCATTGTTAATTTGTTGTTAATTAGTTTACTGTTTTACTTTTTACTTATCATTCTTGTTAATTACTTATTTAATTTATATTGGGTATTGTTAATTTATTTATTTTTTATTCTTGTTAATTTTTTTGTTAGATTATAAATGGGTGATAAGAATAATACATCTGAATCTTCTACTAGAAGTAGAAGAACGGACCCAGGATGGGCACATGTAATTCAAGTTAGTGAAAATAATACCAATGATCTTCAATGCATGTACTGTATGAAAGTTTATAAAGGAGGAGTTAATAGAATAAAGCAACATCTTGCTGGAGGTTACAAAAATGTAGTTCGGTGTCCAAAATGTCTAGAAGATGTAAGGAATCAAATGCAGGAATTCATTGCTAAACAAAGAGAGCAAAAATCAATTATGAATATGGAAAGACCACCTGAATTTGCTGATTTTGAAGTACTGGGATTAGATAAAAATGAGGAAGAGGAAGAGCTGATGCAAAAAATTGGCAGTGAAAGAAGAAGGCAAGTACTGGAGGTTACAAGTACTAGTGCTTCAAAAAAACCAAAAGTTTTACCACCACAAAGTAGTAGAGGGCCTATTGACTGTTATTTTTCCCCTAGACTTGTTGTTATGAGAAAAAATATGAGGTAAACTACCATTGATTAAAATAGTCCAGCTAAAAAGGAGTTAAGGGAGCGTGCTTGTGTTGCTATAGCACGATGGATGTATGACGTGGGAATAGTTTTTAATGCTGTGAATTATGATAGCTTTGGGGAAATGATTCGAGTAATTGGAAATTATGGGAGAGAAATGAAACCTCTAAGTTTTCATGAGGTTAGAGTTTGGTTACTTAACAAAGAAGTGCAAATCATAAATGATCTTCTTGAGTCTCATAAAGTAGAATGGAAAAATTATGGATGTACATTGATGTGTGATGGATGGACGGATAGAAAAGTGAGAACCTTGATTAATTTCTTGGCTAATAGTCCAAAGGGAAGTGTATTTATTAAATCAGTTGATGCAAGTGATGAATCAAAGACAGCGGCATTGTTGGCTAGTTTGATTGAGAAAGAATTGATGGAAATTGGTCCCGAAAAAGTAGTTCAAGTTGTTACAGATAATGCATCAAATAATGTTGTAGCAGGTAAAATTTTTATTTAATTTTTTCTATTACTAAAACAAATATCATTTTATTTTTATTATTAATGGAATGAATTTTTCTACTTGTTTATGACAGGGAGAATATTGGAAGCAAATTTTTCTCATCTATACTGGACTCCATGTGCAGCCCATTGTATAGATTTGATGTTGGAGGATATCTTTAAGATCCGTGTTTTCAAAGAAACATTCCGCAAAGCTGTTGAGCTTACTGGTTTCATATATGGCTCTTCAGGAGTTCTAAACATGTTGCGGAAGTTTACTAATGGAGTAGAATTGCTAAGGCCAGGGCAAACTAGATTTGCTACTGCTTTTATTACACTGGGAAGGATTCATCTTCAAAAAGCCAACATTAGAAAAATGTTTACTTTGGAAAGTTGGACAACTAATAAATGGGCTAAAGAGGTGAAAGGCAAAAAGTGTGAAAGGACGGTTTTGAGTCCTGCCTTCTGGAATCATGTTGTTTATGCTCTTAAGGTTTCCGATCCTCATGTTCGTGTGCTTCGACTTGTTGATAATAAAAAAAAACCAGTTATGGGATATATTTATGAAGCCATGGATAGGGCTAAAGAAGCTATTGCCAACTCACTCAATGGCAATGAAGAGAAATACAAGAGCATTTTTGAGATTATTGATGCGAGATAGTCACTTCAATTGCATCGTCCTTTGCATGCTGCAGGATACTTTTTGAATCCTGAATTTTTTTATCCAAATAAAATGAGAATTGAATCTGATGAAGAGGTCAATACAGGATTGCTTTCGTGCATCCATAAAATGGAAAAAAATTCATCAAAAGTTGACATGATTCTTGATGAAATTGAGAGATACAAGGCAACTGCAAGGACCTTTGGTTTTCCTTCTGCTATTAGAGGAAGAACAACCAAATCTCCATGTTATTAATTTAATTCTTATTAATTTTTCATTTTGCTCATTTATTAATTTATATCATGAATTTAACAATCATTAGTTCTATATTGTAATAGCTGCTTGGTGGAAAATATATGGTTCTTCAACTCCAAACCTACAAAAGTTTGCTGTAAAGGTTATGAGTCTCACATGTAGTGCAAGTGGTTGCGAAAGAAATTGGAGTGTATTTGAGCACGTAAGTAATATATATATATATATAGCTGAAGATAAAATAACAAATTAAGAAATATATATATATATATATATATATATATATATATATATGTCTCACATGTAGTGCAAGTGGTTGCGAAAGAAATTGGAGTGTATTTGAGCACATAAGTAATATATATATATATATATAGCTCAAGATAAAATAACAAATTAAGAAATATATATATATATATATATATATATGAGTTTGAAGTTTAACTTATTTGTTGCTGTAAAATAAATAACAGCTTCATAGTAAAAAAAGAAATCGACTATTTCAAGATCGCTTGGACAATTTGGTATATGTGAAGTACAATAGAGCGTTGCTACGCCGACACACTTTTGGGGATATCACAACACCTGTTGATTTGGCAAATATTGATGAAAGTAATGAGTTGTTGCTTGGTGAATTAGAAAAAAGCGATGGGGATGATGATGATGATGATTCTCTTGTTTTCATGAATGACGTGTTGACTTGGGGTGATGTTGGTAGAGCAGCTGGAGTTTGTGAATCTCGTTATGAATCGAGATCGGCTGCAAGATCAACACCAGGCCTTCGAAATGATGGAGTTTCAACTGGTGTTGATCTTGTAGCCGATCTCGATTCATAACGAGATTCAGAAACTCCAGCTGCTCTACCAACATCACCCCAAGTTGATGATGATGAAGAGGAGGAAGAATTTGTGATGAGAGGTGCATCCTCTTCGCAAGTTGATGATGATGAAGAGGAGGAAGAATTTGTGATGAGAGGTACTCTACCAACATCGCCTCGCTCTACCAGCTGCTCTACCAACAACACCAGTTGAAACTCCATCATTTCGAAGGTCTGAACTTCTATAATTTACATTTTCTATTATGTGACTTATGACTTGTTTCTAATTTTTTATTTATTATGTATAATTTTATAGCATCACTTTTATCATATATATCTGCTGAAAATTCAGGTATGAACTATTTCTTTTTTTAACATCTCTTATTATTATGTGTGTTTTTACTTATGCTATATATTTTAATTTTACAGTCTCATACTTTCACTTGTATCTTATACTTGAGCTAGAACTACAGGTATGCACTATTTTTAATTTCTTTTATTTTAGATATAAAAAAAGTGTAAATAATTTTTTTTTTTTTAATATGTTTTTTTTATCAACTATATTTAAATATATATATATATATAGTATATATTTATAGTATAATTTAAATAATTAAGGTTATGACACCTTTCTTCAAAAAGGCCCTCGCCTCGCCTCTCGCCTAAGGCCATAGAGTACTCTATTGCCTAAATGTCGCCTTTCGCCTTGATAACACTGATAAGCATACCCTAAAGGTTAATGATTGGGGGAAAAAAATGGTAAATAAGCATACCCTAAAGGTTAATGATTGGGGGAAAAAAAAGGTAAAGTTAAAAAAAAATACATGTAGTTTTGCACTTTGATGCTTGACAGAAAAATATTTTCCTTTTTTTTTTTTTGTCAATTCCATACCATGTCCTTCAATCTGTTTAGTTGTCCCTCGAATTTGTTAATGGAAATTTGACTGGGAATGGTTGCCATAAAATTATTTTTTTGCCAAATGCAGCACATGCCATATATTCTTTACGTTAATAAGTAACAGCTATTTAATTTAGATGATTAAGAAAAAGCTGTTAAAATTGAAACCCAATTGAACACAAAATCGCACTCTCTCCCTAATCTTTCCCCTCTACCTGCCACAATTACTTCAAGAAACCTCACCCATTTTTTGCCTATGCTCACCATTTCAGAATTTTCCTCAACTAGCTTCTGTAGTTATCCTTGTCGTCATCATCTATTTTCCTAAATCTAAACAAACTATCCATCTCTCCCAAGCTGCCAAAATGATGTCACTTTGCAAGAGAGGTGCAAGATCATTGTCTTGATAAATTATAGTCATTACATGCTTCTCTTTAGAGATAAATAGGCAGACTCAGGCACATGGATGCAACTAATTGAGTTCCGCAAGACCTCTCTCATTTTCACAAGGAAACCACCAACCTCTATTGAGATATGAAACAAGCTCAATTCAGAGTAGGTGTTCCCCTTTCCTGTGGATTTCATGCTTCTGTTTCCAAGTGCAACTTCTTATGGGATATGTGCTTATTGAGATTCTTTTGATTTATGCTTCTAACAAGGAAACTACTCAAACTTTGAAACTAGAGTTTCTGTACTTTAATCATCATAAATCAGATTTGGATCCTTACAGGATTTTATTGATTTATTCGATGGTTGATGTTTGATTTGGGCTTTTTCATTAAGAAGACATACAAGCCAGTGTGATTTGTCTACAAATGTAACACAGAAGTTCTAATTTTTAGTTGCGTTGCTGGCATAATCATTAAAGGCACAAGGTACACTAAAACACAAACACAAAGTACTAGGCGCAAGTCATAGGCATGTGCTTGAGTAAGGTTAGGCACAAAAAGAATTTGATGCAGTAAAAATTTAAAATTAAGATCAACATATTAGCTCTATTTAACCAAATTGACCAACGTAAACAATCCTCAAAGCATCAGTCCATAGTTAACCATATAGTCACAAGGAAAATACACAAATCATTATAGACTTCACATTAACAATTTCTTTTTCTCTAAGACAATGCTATGATCCAAAGCCCACAAGTGTGGATGCTTCATGCACTGGGTCACCCTTTACAAAGCTATGATGATTTGCTAGGACATAAAACACAACCAGATTCTGGAAACCCAAAAACCAACCCAGAAAGCATTGTTACTATTGTTATTAAAAAAAGGGAAAAGAAACACAGATAACCTAGAGACAAAGGAGTTGGGTAGGTAAATGGATCGGGTAAGAATGTGAGAGGGTCAAAAATAAGGTATGAGGAGAGGAATTTAATAAGAATAATGTTGAAAATAGAAGTATTACTGATAGGTATTTTGGTAGTGGTGGTCCAACAAGATTCCAACACTTCCAACATCAGATTCTGGTAGATTGGCAAGTTCAAGTATGGTGGTAATGTCTTTTGGGCCATGTGCTTAGGCCCATAAGGTGAGTTCCTGTTAGAGGTCGACTTTCAACAATAGAGGCACTATGACCAATGCCCTACCAGGATATTAAATATTGTCCATCACATGTCATATCGGCTAATATGTAATGAAATTTTGAAGGGATCAATACTATATTGGGCAATTCAGAAAGTAAGCCACAAACCATAGTGAATCGGCAATAATATCAATGCAAAATGGATGTATCATCTGTTACAAGGCAAGTCGCGTTTTTCACAAATGTAACGTATCTCCTATAAATGTAGAGAATCAAGAAACTAACTGTAGAAAGAGATGATTCTCCTTAATTTCAATTAATCTGTACATGGGTATATATATATAATTGATTCCTATAATTGTGTTCTACTAATTAGGAAGAAATCCTAAATAAGAAATCATAAATAGGAATACAGAATACAGAATATACAGAGAAATAATATAGTGATTGACTTTTCATAACATTCCCCTCAAGTTGGAGCATAGATGTTAATCATGCCCAACTTGTTACAAATGTAGTCAATCCTAGCTCCATTCAGAGCTTTTGTGAAAATATCTCCTAACTGCTCTCCAGTTTTGATGTGTCCTGTTGAGATGATCTGTTGTTGAATCTTTTCACGAATAAAGTGACAATCAATCTCAATATGTTTGGTCCGCTCATGAAACACCGGATTAGAAGCAATATGGAGAGCAGCTTGATTATCACACCACAATTTTGCAGGCAGGGAGGTCTTAAAACCTGTCTCATCTAGTAATTGAAGTATTCACATTACCTCACATACTGATTGTGCCATGGCTCTGTATTCGGATTCAGCACTAAATTGAGAAGCTACACTCTGCTTCTTGCTTCTCCAAGACACCAAATTTCCTCCAACAAAATCACAATATCCAGTAGTTTACCTCCTGTCAACCTTAGATTTAGCCCAGTCGGCATCTGAAAAACATTCAACATTCAAATGCCCATGATTACCATATAGCAAACATCTTCCTGGAGCGCCCTTCAGGTAACACAAGATTTGTTCTAAGGCTTCCCAATGAGCAACAGTTGAGGAAGACATAAACTGACTTACCACACTAACAGTATAAGTAATGTCAAAACGAGTGACTGTAAGGTAGTTCAATTCTCCTACCAATCTCCTGTATCTCTCTGGATCTTCAAATAACTCACTATCCCCTGCTAACAGTTGTAAAGTTGGAGTCATTGGTGCACTACAAGACTTAGCACCTAATTTTCCTGTCTCTGTCAATAGATCGAGGACATATTTTCTTTGAGACAAGAAAATACCCTTCTTACTTCTCATAACTTCAATACCCAAGAAATACTTTAATAATCCCAAGTTTTTGGTCTGAAACTGGGTTTGGAGGAAGGTTTTAAGAGATGAAATACCTGCAGAATCACTCCCAGTGATGACAATGTCATCCACATAGACTACCAGGAGAATTAGACCAACCTCAGATTGCCTATAAAATACTGAGTGATCACACTTACTCTTTTGCATACCAAATTCCTGTACTGCTTCACTGAATCTCCCAAACCATGTCCTAGGACTTTGTTTCAAGCCATAAAGAGACATCTGAAGCCTACAAACTTTACCCAACTCCCCTTGAGCAACAAACCCAGGTGGTTGCTCCATATACACCTCCTCCTGAAGATAACCATGAAGGAAAGCATTCTTGATATCCAATTGATGCAGGAGCCGATCATATGTAGCTGCTAAAGAGATAAACAAGCGAATAGAAGTAAGTTTAGCTACAGAAGAAAAAGTGTCAGAGTAATCAACCCCATATGTCTGAGCATATCCTTTTGCTACAAGGCGTGCTTTTCGCCTAGTCACGAAATCATCAGGATTTACCTTTACTGTAAATACCCATTTGCAACCAATAGCTTTCTTACCAGTGGGCAAAGGCAACAGTTCCCATGTACCATTACCATCTAAAGCCTCCATTTCCTCTTTCATAGCATCACACCAGCCAAGATGAGACAGTGCCTCACCAACAGTATTAGGGATAGGAACAGAGTCTAAAGAAATAACAAAACATTGAGAACAAGAAGACAATTGATTAGAAGAAACAAAAGAAGCGATAGGGTAAGTACATGAACGTTTATCTTTACGAAGAGCAATGGGTAAGTCTAGATTAGAATCATGATCAGTATGAGGTACAGGATCTCCCAACGAAGTAGCTGGTGGAGGATCTGAGTCAGAAATCTCCAATCTCCTGGAATAAACATGAACAATGGGAGGTCGAGTAGGTCTAGAGACAGAAGAAACAGGCTGTGGGAGAGGACTAGACATTGGTTGGACAGTATATATTAAGAGATCATCCTCCTCCCCCTGACTCTCATACACAAATGATTGAGGAAAAAATGGAGTGGACTCAAAAAATGTGACATCTGCAGAAACAAGATAATGATTAAGAGTAGGAGAGAAACAACTGTACCATTTTTGGAGAAGGGAGTACCCAAGGAAGACACATTTGAGAGATTTTGGATCCAATTTAGTAACCTGTGGACGAACATCACGCACAAAACAGGTACAACAAAAAATACGGGGTTCAATAGGAAACAAAGATTTTGTAAAAAACAAAGCAGTATAAGGAATATCCCCATTAAGGACAGAAGACAGCATACGATTGATCAAAAAACATGCTGTAGAAACTGCATCCGCCCAAAAGTGTTTAGGAACTTTCATCTGAAAAAGAAGAGCACGAGTTACCTCAAGAAGATGCCAATTTTTTCTTTCGGTCACGCCATTTTGGGATGGGGTATCCACACAGGAAGACTGATGAAGAATGTCATTTTGTATCATATAAGACTAAAATTGTGCTGAAAAGTATTCTTTGGCATTGTCACTTCTTAATATGCGCACAAAAATATTAAATTGAGTTTTGATTTCATTACAAAAGGCACAAAAGATAAAAAAAATAACTCAGAACGATTCTTCATTAAATATAACCAGGCAACACGAGAGTAATCATCAACAAAAGTAACAAAATAACGAAATCCAGTTTTAGAAGTAACAGAACAAGGACCCCAAGCATCAGAATAAACTAACTCAAAAGGGGATGAAGCCTGTTTATTGACTCTAGACACAGAAGGCAAACGATGATGTGTTGCAAACTGACATGACTCACATTCTAGTACTGATAAAGACTGAAATTAAGGACACAGCTTCTTCATGGTAGACAAAGAAGGATGACCCAATCTACAATGAGCTTCAAGAGGTGTTAAAGTACTAAAGCAAACATAGATCCTGAAATAAACACTGGTCAGGAAAAAAGGAAATAGAACAATTTAAGGTACGAGTAATTTTACTAACAGAAAGTATATTAAAAGAGAATTTTAGTAGACACAAAACAGAAGACAAAGAAATTGACGAAGTCGGATTCGCAGTTCCAAAACCCATGACACAAGAAATTGAACCATCAGCTAAAGTAACGGTAGAGGAAGTGAGATTAGACTGAAAAGCAGATAGAAGACTAGAATTACCTGTCATGTGATCTGTCGCACCAGAATCAATAACCCATTTGGATGAAGAAGACACAAGGCGTGTAGTGGATTTACCTGACTCAGCGATCACAGTAACGGGGGAACTGGTAGGCTTTAGAAATGCCTGATGCTGGAAAAATTGTGCAAAATCCTCTGCAGATACCAAAATAGTTTTCTCAGAGGAAGATACTATAGAATTCTCTGCTGCCATATTTGCCATATGTGATCGCTAATTTTTTCTCTGAAATTGCGGACAATTATATTTTGTATGGCCAGGCTCATGGCAATAATAACAAATGACTCCTCTTGAGTCCTGATTAGAACTAGCCTCTCCATTACGCTGATTACTTCTGTTGCCTATAATTCCTCCTCTACTTCCTCCTCTATTACCCTGTTGTCTATTTGGATTACGGCTAATAAGAACACTACTGGCAGGCTATGAAGATTGGGTACTCTCTGTACAAAGGACCCGTGTGAACGTTTCATGCAAAGAGGAAATCTCAGAACTGGAGAGAATCTGAGATTTAGCAGTCTCATACTCTGAAGGAAGGCCTGCAAGAAAACTCATAACAGCCAGTTGCTCCCGTTGGGCCTGCTGAACTTTCACATCAGGACTAAAAGGCAACAACACATTAAGTTCCTCATATACCCGTTTAAAATCCATTAAATAAGCCGTGAGAGACTTATCCTCTTTCTCAGCACGGTAGAATGCCTTACAAACATCATAAATACGGGAGATATTCCCTTTACCAGAATACAGAAAATCTAAGTAATCCATCAATTCCTTAACAAATTCACAGTGATTAATTAAACTAATTATCTCACTGTGAATCGAGTTCCGAAGCTGCAAAAACAACCGAGCATCCTCCCTGAGCCAAGTTTGTCGTGTATCATCTGTGGGTGGATCTTTAGTAAGATGATCATCCTTATCAATGCTACGCAAATAAACCCTAACAATCTTACTCCACTCCAGGTAATTCGAGTCATTAATTTTGTGTTCCGTGATCTTAGTCATCACCGGAATCACATCAGAAATAACATTCTTATTGTCTGCCATTTGTTGAGACAAAAAAAACTAACCGAAATGCTAATCCAAAGAGCTTATAGCAGCAAAATAACCCAAAATCACAAATCAAGCAAATACCGAAATAAGATCTGAGAGCCAAACCTCAGAAGTCCTTTAATGGTGTACTGGATCAAGCAACAGCACGCAGTGGTGGAATGAGGGAGTTGAGGCGACGCCGGCGATGTTGATCGGGGTCGAAACGGCCGGTCGGTGGCCAAGATCTCTCCTAAGCTGGGTGGTGAGAATAAATAGTCACCCTAGATTGATGACCTGCTCTGATACCATGCAGAAAGAGATGATTCTCCTTAATTTCAATTAATCTGTACATGGGTATATATATACAATTGATTCCTACAATTGTGTTCTACTAATTAGGAAGAAATCCTAAATAAGAATACAGAATACAGAATATACAGAGAAATAATATAGTGATTGACTTTCCATAACACTAACATTACAAACCTGTCATTTGATGTTTTGCAATAGGGAAGGACCAATATCTTCAAAAGATTTTCTTTTGTAGATTATTTAAGGGAAATTTCATAGAGAGGAGTAGTATCAAAAGATTAATAATTTTTTAATATTAATACGGAGTTGGTCTCAAACATTAATTGAATGGCAAAACAAGATTCACATAGCCAACCCTAACTAGTTTGGAATTAAGGCTTGGTGTTGTAGTAGTTGTTATTTAAGGGTAAATGATGATCAAGGCTTTGGCAACTCAGGTACTAACTTTTATCGCTTTGAGCAGCTAAGAGTTTTGAGGAACAGATCCACCAATATCTCCCCTTTATTTGCTCTTCTTCTCTTCCTATTTTTCTTTGTAGACTTCAAATTCACACAAAAAATTATTTTATTTGCCATCCTCCTGTCTCTAGACCAAAACTATTACTGTATGAGGTATTCATTTAATTTACTTTGATCCTTCATATTTTGTCCCTACTTTCACTTTAATTTTTGCAGAGATTCTGAATTATTTAATTAATCAAGATTTAGGGCAAATTTAATGATGGATGTATATTTATTTTCAAACAATTATTTGTGCTAATTTATTGATATAAATAAATTGTTCCTTTAGGTCTTTGTTGATTGGATATCTCATTTATTTTAGTTCAATCCTTGCTTTACTGTTGATTTTGTTATACCATTTCCATTTTTTTTTTTATTTAAAATCCTGTGCGCATTCAACGGTGTTTCAATCCTTGCTTTATTGTTGATTTTGTTACACCATTTCCATTTTTTTTTTATTTAAAATCCCGTGCGCATTCAACAGTGTTCAATTTGGGAATTTTTTGTTTTAGTTGGATTTCAATCTCAATAGTTTTCTTCTTTTAATGTTTTTTTAAGTCAGTTGCTTCTTAATAGAAAAGAATATAGGAAAATTTACTCTTTGGTCTTTGGATTTTGACCGATATTATAAATTGGTTCCTGCATTTTGAAAATTGAACAATTTAGCCCCTCACTTATGTTTCGTCAAAATCAAAGGTCCTTACATCTAATATTGTCGTTAATTTACGTGAAAAGACAAATATACCCTTTATTCAATTAAGAAAAATTTACTACTTAGCTCTTTGAGTTTGACCGATATTATGATTTGATCCCTATATTTTAAAAATCAAACAATTAGTCCCTCACTTATGTTTTCCTTTAATTAAAATTAATTGTCATCCAATAAATTAATTCTTTCCATTCTATAAAAAGAATTCAAGAAAAATTTTAATAAGAACAAAGTTAATAAGAAAAAAAAATCTAATAATTTCAGCACCGAAATCCTAGCCGTCAGTCACCATGCGCCACCACAGACGTTCCAGCACTATACACGAGCTAACGCGTGATCAATTTTCCAGCATTCCTAAAGTTTCTTCCTCAAAGTTGCCGAAGCCAAGCAACTTTGTCCAAGCGGTTTCTTGCATTTGGGTCTTCTAAGATCAAGCACCTCGTCTCTTGGCTCTTCGACACTTTTGAAGATCTACTGCACTCGTACCTTTTAAACTTTACTTCGATAGATATTTATAAAATATGAAAAAAAATAACAAATACAAAAAAGAAGAGCTATTAAAAAAAAAAGCCTGAAAAATGTACTACTTGTATTTTGTCACTCTGACTGGGGCTACTTCCGATAAGTATCTATAGTACTAAGCAACAAAAAAGTAGACATTGTCCTCATCTACTACCGTCCAACATGGTAATACAATTGCTCATTTGACACAGTCTTCATCTAACGAGTCATGGATTTTTTATTCTACTGCCTTAGATCACATTTCTAGTAACCAAACTCTTTTCTTTATTCTTAATTCTTCTTCAAACTTTGTTGATGTTACCCTAGCTAATGGATCAAAAACTGTACTTAAAGGAATAGGTAAGGCTCACCCTCTTTCTTCCTTACCTTTAAATTAAGTTTCATTTGCACCTAAATGTCCATATAATTTGATATTCATTAGCAAGTTAACTAAACAACTAAATTAATCTGTAACCTTTTCTATTGATTTTGTTCTTATGCAAGACCAGAGTACAGGAAAAGTGATTGGCGTAGGCAGTGAGTCACAAAGACTTTATCATCTCTCCAGCTCAACGTCTCCGGTTGTCTTTACTTCTGACGTCACTCCTGATCTTCTTCATAATAATCTGGGTCACACAAATATCTCCAAGCTCCAGAAACTCGTTCATTATCTTTCTCACTTATCCTCTTTAAATTGTGAGTCTTGTCAACTTGGTAAACAAACTCGTTCTTCTTTCTCAAAAAGAATTAATAATCGGGCTGCATTCATGTTTGACATTGTTCATTCAGATATATGGGATCCGAGTCGAGTCAATTCTACTTTGGGTTTTCATTATTTTGTCACCTTTAATTATGATTATTCTCGTTGCACTTGGTTATTTTTAATGAAGAATCATTATGGATTATTTTCTATCTTTCAAAAATTTTGTTCTGAGATACATAATTTGGTATTTCTATTAAAGTGTTGCATAGTGATAACGCATGATAATATTTTTCTCTTCCTTTTCAAACCTTTATGTCTTCTCAGGGTATCATTCATCAATCTTCTTAAGCCCATACTCCTCAACAAAATAGAGTAGCTGAGCGTAAAAATAGACATCTAATTGAAACAACTCGCACTTTGCTCCTTCATCATCATGTACCTCTTCAATTTTGGGAGGATGTTGTCCTTACTGCTTACTATTTGATTAATCGTATGCCTCCTTATGTTTTGCAGCATCAAAGTCCTCATCCAATTCTTTATCCAGATCAAAATCCTTTTCCTCTTTCATTGAGTGTATTTGGTTGTACCAGTTTTGTTCACAATCTCACCCCAAGAAAAGACAAACTGTAACCAAAATCTATCAAATGTGTTTTCATAAGGTACTCTCGTCTTCAAAAAAGCTACAAATGCTATGATCCAACTACCAATAAATATTTTTTTTTAGCAGATGTAATCTTTTTCGAGACTTCTTCATATTTTTCACCAAATACCGTTAACCAAACTTTCATTTCCACAGCACTTCCTATTCCTATTCTTCCTGACAAAAAGTCCTCTCCTCCACTTCAAGTTTACTCAAGTCGACCTTAATCCAATCCTCTGCCTACTAACCTAATTGATATTTTTTTTCTTAAGATATAGGTCCACACACTACTTTAAGTGACTCATTACCCTCTCCAACACCATCTCCTACACCGGTCGAGCCCTTAACAGATGATGCTATCGTTCCAATTGCCCTTCAAAAAGTTACTCATTCCTCTCGCAATCCTCATTCCATTTATAATTTCTTGAGTTATCATGGTTTGTCACCTTCATATCATGCTTTTGTTATCAATTTATCCACTGTCCCAATACCTAAGACTGTGGTAAAAGCAATGTCTCATATGATGGTTGGCGGCAAGCTATGATTGAGAAAATGACTGCCTTTCATGACAATGGTACTTGGGAGATAGTTCCCTTACCACATGACAAAACTACAGTTGGATGTTACAATTCAGGTAGGACCAAATGGGAAAATTGATTGTCTCAAAGCTCAACTGGTTGCCAAAGGCTATACTCCGACATTTGGCCTTTATTATGGTGATACTTTTTCTCCTGTAACGAAGATTGCTTTTATTCGTCTTCTTATCTTTATGGCAATTATGTTTCATTGGGCTCATCATCAGTTGACCATTAAAAATACCTTCTTACATGGCAAACTTGCTGAAGAAGTATATATGAAGCAACCACCAGGATTGGTTGCTCAGGGGGAGTCTGGATTAGTATGTCAACTATGCTGGTCTCTTTATGGCTTGAAACAATCCCCAAGAGCATGGTTTGGTCAATTTAGTACTGTTGTTCAACAATTTGGGATGCATCGAAGTGAAGCAGACCATTTAGTTTTCTGTTGACATTATTCTCATGGCAAGTGTATTTATTTAATGGTTTATGTTGATGATATTGCCATAATAGACAATGATCATGAAGGCATTGCCCGACTCAAATAGCACTTGACCAGTCATTTCCAAACCAAAGATTTGGGAAAGCTGAATTATTTTCTAGACATTCGATAGCTCAATCTAGCAGGGTATTACTGTTTCACAAAGAAAACATGCATTGGATATATTGAACGAAACTGGCATGCTAGGCTGTAAACTTATTGATACTCCCATGGACCAAAATATTAAGCTTGTTCCTGGACAGGGGGAGCCTCTTAAAGATCCTGGTCAGTATTGAAGACTTGTTGGAAAGTTAAATTATCTCACAATCGTTCGACCAGATATCTCTTTCACAGTAAGTGTGGTTAGCCAGTTCCTACAAGCTCCTTGTGATAGTCACGTGAACGCAACAATTCAGATTCTCAGGCACATTAAAGGAGCCCCAAGAAAAGGCTTGTTATATGAAGACAAGGGCCATACACAAATTGTAGGGTATTCTGATGCAGATTGGGTAGGATCTCCTTTAGATTAAAGATCAACTTCAGGGTATTGCATTCTAATTGGAGGGAATCTAATATCCTGGAAAAGTAAGAAACAAGATGTAGTGGCCAGGTTAAGTATAGAAGTTGAGTATTGGGCTATGGCTTTGGCTACATGCGAGTTTATACGGTTAAAGCAGCTTCTGCAGGAGTTAAAATGTGGAGATGATGGACTAATGAAGCTTATTTGTGACAATCAAGCTACATATTGCTTTTAATCCTCTGTTTCATGAGAGGAGGAAGCATATAAAGATGGATTGCCATTTTATTAGACAAAAGATCAAGTCTGGACGTATTTTAACTAGTTTTGTCAGTTCAAATGACCAATTAGCAAACATTCTTACTAAATCTCTCCGAAGACCTAGAATTGAATATATTTGTAACGAGCTAGGAGCATATAATATGTACACTCCAGCTTGAGGGGGAGTGTTAGAATAGGAATGTACAAATTGATGTAAATCCCTATAATCAAAGAATCCCTTGATTACTGAAATTGTGTAATTCTTCCCTAAGGGACTCTAATTGTATATATATACATCCATAGCTTAAAAGGATTAATTAAGTTGATTTTTCCTCAAAATCTCCTTTCTTTCTTCTCTATTTCTCTAAATTCTCAGAAACAATGGGATCTAACATACAAGCTAAGTGGAGAATTGTCATAAATAGCGTGTATGTTAGAAAGTAAAGAGAGAATTCCCACATTGCTAAAATACAAGAAGATTTTAGTGTTTACAATGTGCGAAAGGATAATTTAAATAAAATATAAATTAGAGAGAAGTAGAGGGAAAGTGAAATATATAGAATTATATATATCTATATAAATAGATATAATTCTATGAAGGCAATTGGCACTTGTGCATGTGAAAATAAAATAATTAATTTTTTTTTATTTTTTTATTTTTATTATTTTATTTTCGTATAAAAATCCTAGCAATTATATTTGTTAATAAAAATGTGTCCGTTTATAAATAGACATGTCTAATAAAAATATACAGTCATATCTGTTAGAAGAGGTGTCTATTTAATTAGTTTTGAAAATAGAAAGTCATATATGTTGAAATTTAAAATAGAAAGGTATGTCTATCTAGACATTTCTTCTAGTTTCTTCTTCTTCTCTTCATATCTCTCTAAATTCTGTTCGTATAAAAAGTTCTTTTTATGCATGCCAAAAAGAGACGTTCAAGAAATGGATAATCATACCTACATATAATAACTTTGCATATGAATGAATGTGTTTCATAGTGACTCTTTGTTTTTTGAAAAAAGCTTAATATGTTACTATTTTATTTTTAAAATATTTTTTAATTTATTATTACTTTAAGATTTTAATGAAATTTAATCATACAATCATGTTAGAGAAGAAGAACTACAAGAAACTATATCACAAGAGTAGAGCAAGGGCAGAATTTCTAGGGAGGAGTCCAACAAGACTACCATTATGGTCACTGATGCTGTATTTAGCTAAATGTCTCTTTTTAGGTTATGGTCATCATGATCATTACTTCATTGGATATCCAAAGAGATGCAATTCGGGCTGCTTCAACTGTGCAGGTATTGTTATTATTTTGTTCCCTTTTAAGGGTAACATAGCTGACTAGAAGTGTGTGTTTGGACTGTGGAATACACAAACATACCAAGCCCCAGCGCGACCCCCCCCCCCCCCCCCTCTCTCTCTCTCTCTCTCTCTCTCTCTCTCTCTCTAAAGTCATCAATGGTGTATATATAAAAATCCAAATAGCAGCCTACTTCACTAAAATAATCAAACCTGTAAAAGAACAGGAAGAAAGAATGGTGACGGTGAAAAACTCTATGCATTTCCTTCAATCCAAACAGGTATTTATACAAGTTACAATGATTTCTAAATAGGAAGGATACCAAATAAGGAAGATATAGATCCTAGCTTAAATTACAGTATTCCTAATTATATTATATAATTACAGCAGCTAATTAGGAAGATTATCTCAACAAGCCCAATTTAGTTATGCTAAAATCAATGCAGAAAATAAAACAAAAATACTCTATCATTTCAATTCATCAAGCCACAATTTAAAAATGAATACTGTTAATCAACATTGATGAAAATAAACAAGCAACAATAGAAAAGTTGCAAGCACTAACTTGTAAAGGGAATCTTGAGATGGAGGACTTTCATTTCTCTGGGTATCTCTCTCAGTTTCAAGGTTCTCAAGCTGCTGATCAATGGCTGCAGGGAGTAAATGTGGATGGGTTTGCAATATTTGTTCCAACATCTGACCCACTGGGGACTCAAACTCAAGAGGAGAAACTGGAAGCGAATAATTGTTTGAATCCCCTGAGGCTCTCACAGTTATGCCTCTATCCCGATACCTACTGGTTCCCATTCCTAGTTTTGGTATGCCAAACGAAGGGCATGTCTAGAAAATAATAAAATACACAAGATACAGAAACATCAGAGTCAAGAAAGGACAATATCAAACATAGAGAATTACATATGTATTTAACTAAACATCTTTTTTGTCTTGCCCACAGAACAAACTTTAATTTACAAACTATCATGCCCTTTTTGCATTATCAAATGCTGGATTGATCATTCTCACAACTTATGATAGCAACATGGAAAGCAAGAAATACAAATAATATCAAAAAAAAAAAAAACACACACACACACAGACAAACACGCGCGCGCACACAAAGCGTTTCCATTCCTGAACAATAAAGCTATTTTATTTGTCCAAAAGATGCTAGCATCAATTAACACTCTTTTCCCCAGCATCATTTGTCCAAGAAAAGAGATCCTGTTGAATGAATTCGAAGCCAAAACAAATAATGATAAATAAAAAATACATAAAAGATTATTGAGCATCTAAAGGTCATGGATTATTATCACTGAAATTAATCAAAACTTGAGAATTAGAGAAAGAGAGAGACATACTTTGTAAACGGTAGAAGAGAGAAAAGAGAAAGAATGCAATTGATGCCTGAATTCAGGACACCTGAGACCTGCCGTTGATGGAATAGCCACCAAAAGCTCACTTATAGCTCCCATTATCTGCATTTTTCTCTCTTTTTCTATCCTTTTCTCGCTCGCCAAACAGAGTGGAACGTATTGGAGTGGTAGGTGAAGCGGTTCAAAAAATCAGACTTGGATGTCTGTCTACTCTGATTTTGAAAAGCCTTTCTGGAATTTTCTCACCATATCTTTAGGCTATGCACACACAATATCTGAGGTATAATAATAATAATAATAATAATAATTCTGTGCTCAAATTATTGCGAATTTCAAACAATAACAAAAAGTCAAAAAAAATTTCTCAAATAATAAATAAAAAATAATTTTAGTTTATATTTTCTGAATTAATTACGATGCTTATTACTTTAATTATGGTCAAATCCCACGCTATTTTAATGAATAGATATTGCTATGGCTCGATATGAAATAAAATTAAAAATAAAAGATATAGAAACTTTAAGTAAATAGGAAATATAGTACTTTATTAGGTATTTTACTATCTCTTATTTTACTTTGAAATGTTAAAAAATAATTTATTATTATTATTATTATTATTATTATTATTATTATTATTATGCTTGGCTTAATATAAATAAAAATTATGCTCTTTTTTCTTAGAGTGGTAACTTTAGACACAACTTATAAACATAATGTACAAATAGAGAGTTTGAATTAAATTATTTATATTTGTGACGAAATCATATTAACTCATTTATGATACATCAATAATCTTATTGTGTTGCATATGAACTTACTAACTCTAATTGATACGTTTATAACATGCTTTGTTATTGATGTCACGTGTCAATTCATGACTCATTAAATTTGTTTTAACCCATCAACTTATTTTTACACATTAACTTATAAATTATATTATTAGAAAATGAAATTATTTATTATGTTAAAGTTTCATTATAGTTGATTTTTTTTAATTGAAATTTGTTTAATTTATAAATTTATATAATAAGTTAAAATTATATTATTTTAAAAGTATTTGTTTTTTATTTTTTTAAAATATTAATTAGCCAAATATTTTGTTAATTCATTGTTAAATTGCATATTTTTATATATTATTAAATTTATGTAAAATCAAAATCAATATTTAAATTTTATGTAATATGTTAATAAATAAAAATTAAAAATATTAAATCATGTCAAATAAGTTACATTAGTTCGCATGAAAATCATGTTAAGTGGATTGAGCTTTGTCAAATCAATTAAATGGACCGATCTATGTCAAATGGGTTGAATTATATTAAATTGTATTAAATGAATTATGTTATGTCAAATTAAATTAATACAATTTAATATTAATGTGTCATATCGTATAACTCGTATAATAAAAAAATTATATTTGTATTTAAATTTTTTACAAAATTCATTAATTTTACTGTATTCGTGTTGATATTTAATGGTACTTTAAATATTACACAATTTAATATTAATTTTATT
This sequence comes from Hevea brasiliensis, assembly GCF_030052815.1. Lineage (NCBI taxonomy): Eukaryota > Viridiplantae > Streptophyta > Magnoliopsida > Malpighiales > Euphorbiaceae > Hevea > Hevea brasiliensis. Next base: position 3,136,448 of record NC_079507.1, read on the forward strand.
GTATAATACAATTTAATATTACACAATTTATTAATTTTATTATATAATTATTGATATTTAATGGTGTTCATGTCAACACGAATACGACCCATTAACCTAAATTGTTACCCTTACTTTTTCCTTCAATACGATTACATTGCAATTCATTTATTTCATTAATATTTTGAGCATAATAATATTATTATATCAAATAATTTTTAATAAAAAATATTAGGTATTATGAATTATAATCTTAAATTTTAGAGACCTTTTAAAAGGTTTTCTAAAAGTCATTGCGGGTTATTGATTTTCAAATGTTATAATAATAAAATTCATTTGAGAGTTGATGGATGTAGAATTTTCAATAGTTTTTCTTTTTCTTATTTTTATTAGTGCAATTAAGGTAGAGTCAAAGAAGCTAGCTCCTTCCCTCTCCAATCCATCTTTTTGTGAAATTTTTTAAATTTTTTTTTAATTTTTATGTATCTTACTCATAAATTTAATTATTCTTAAATTATTTTTTATTATATAAAAATAAATTTAAAAAACATTGGTAACTTCAACTAAGTTAGATCAATAAAAAAATAAGTTTCAAATTATTGGAACAAAGACTCATTAAATATTTTATTTAATTGAGCTAATAAAAAAATAATCTTTTAAAAATTTATTAAAATTATTTTGATGAGTGTTTTGTTTATTTAACTTAAAATTTAATTTATTTTTTTTAAATATATTTTTTATTTTTTAAAGAAAAATTTAAAAAATGCAGGCTACTATTTTTTAATTTTGTTAGATCAATAAAACTTAATTTTTTAAAAGTTAAAATATAAACTTATTAATTTTTTTATTTAATTGAGCCAATAAAAAAGAGAAAAACTATTAAATTAACATAATATTAGTTCATTAAATTTTTTGCTTTATTTGGTCACCAAATAAAAAAATATCAATTAATGATGAATATAACATTTAGATATATGGGATGAATAATGAATAATTTTATAAATTTTTTTAATTTTAGCTAAATCTTTTAATTTTATTAATTTTATCTCCAACTTTGACATTAGTTTTAATTTTAATTACTAATCTAATTGAATTATTTAATTGATAAAAGTAATTCAAATATTTGCATACATCATTAATATTAATTAATATTTTATTTTTTTTATCAATTTTAGCAGTTATTTTTAAATTAGTATGAAATATTATTTTAATTTATTTATTTATCATTTTGAAAATTATAATTAGATGTATTTTGGTTTTATTTTTTGTTCATACTTTATTTTTAAATATTCTTTCCTTAAATTTTAAATAAAATGATAGGAAAAATGTGAATTAAAAGTATATATAAAAAAAAGGAAAAAATTAAAAATTGAAATAATAATATTAGATATATTATTCATTTATTGTTTTTATAGTATGAAGTTTGCTAAAATTAATAAAAATATTGAAATTGCTGAATATATTAATAAAACTAAAAGGAGTTACTAAAATTGATAATAAATGAAAAAATTTAAATTATTTTTGTCAATTTATGAGTTAATTATTTTAATTAAATGTATTGTTAATTCAAAATATTTGAAAAGGTTTATGATTAAATTGATATAATTAAAATATTTTACTAAAATTGATGATTAACATAAAAGTTTTGATTTTTTTTTATCTTTTAATTTTATTTAATTATGTAAATATATGAGTATTTAGAGTTATTTTAAAAAATAAAATAAAGACATGATGCATAATTATAACAATGTATTTTTAAATTATTTAATTTAACTTTTCATCAATATATTTACCATATATACTTTTTTGTTTTAAATACTTCAATTTTTAAAATTTTTAATTTATCTTACATAGAATTATATATATATATATATATATATATATATATATATATATATATATATATATATATATATATATATATATATATATAATTAACTGAACTTTTTACTTATAGTATTGTATTCTTCTCTAATAATTAATTAATAAATATAAAAATAAGAATGTAAGTATAGTAGTGTATTCTTCTCTAATAATTAATTAATAAATATAAAAATAAGAATGTAAAAATTTATGAAATGTTCAAATTATTTTATAAACTTTTAATTCGTAATAAGTAATATTAACATATTAAAATCTTATAATATGTAGTTTAAAGGCTTAATATTAAAAAAATATTTTTTTTTTCAGATTTTTATAATTAAAGCTAATTTTTTAACAATTTTAGCATGATTTAATTTTTTTAATCCATAGTTTAAATTAAGTTAAATTAATTAACGTAATATAATTTTAATTATTAATTTATCTTTCAATTATAATTTTAATTATTAATTTATTTTAATTTTCACTACTCACTAAAAATAATTCATATAAAACTTAATATTTATATTAAAATAATATTCTTTAATCTCTTAATTATATATGAAAAATTAATAAAATATTATATAAAAATAAATTAAATTATGAATGAAAGATATAAATAACGTGTTTTATATATATATATATATATATATATATATCCAAAACGTTTAACAAATAATTGACACTTGGATTTACCAATAATTGATACTGGGCACAATTAAAAGTAATAATTTAATTAAAAATTTCAATTTAATTTATTTTTTTAGATATAAATAAATTATTTATATGAGATAATATTTAATTAAATAATTTTATCTGAAAATATATAATTCATGCGACATCTTCTACTTTAACTCCATATGATTATTAAATTAATTTATGATGTAAGTTAATGAATTATTTATATATATATATATATGTATTTATTTATTTATTTTAGAGATATTTAATCTTTCTTTATATTTTTTTTATTTAATGCATTCGCATTTTTTCATTCTTTTAGATAGGTTAAAAAGTTTTTTACTAATTATTTTTTAAGCTAATATATTTTGATTTAAATCAAATATTACTAAATCAATATATATTGATATATATTAATCTAATTAATTTTTTTTGTCAAAATAAATAATTTAATTGATTAACTTAAGTTAAATAAAAATAAAAAATTTAGATCATTACCAAACAAAGCGTGGATAAATAGTTACTGTGTTAAAATAAGAATGCATTCAATTTATTCAAAACTTTTAAAACAATTCAAAATCAAAGATTTGAAAAAAAAATAATATAAAAAACTAATTTTGGAGACAATACTTTTATCATAATCAACTGTTATATAAATATTTTCAATTTTAATAATTAAAAATCTATAATTAACTTTTAAAATTAAAATAAATTTATTTAGATTAAAAATTAAATATAATTATAAGAACTAAAAAAAAAAATACCATTAAGTCTAAAATAAATAATATTTCTAGCGTCATATTGAGAACATGCTATGATTTTGTGAATAATTATAAATTATTTTAAAGAATGAGCAATTATTATCTTAAAAATAAAACTATTAAGGAAATAAATACATATAAAATGTGTTTGATTTGGCTTATAAATTAATTAAAACTACTTATAAATAGAAATAAAAAATAAATTAATATTTAATTTGACTTATAAGTTTATTTATTTTAAAATTACTTTTTAATCAAGTAAAAAATTATATTATTTATATAATATTTTAAAATTACTGTTCACTCAATATGCTTCTCTTCAGAAAATTTAAATGAATTAAAAATTTTCTAAACCCATTAAAGGTTAATGAATCCCTTTACTTGAACTCACTATAAAGGTTGAAGTTAAAGGATGGCAAAGGAGTCGACTTGTGCAGGTTCATGTCATTTTGAATGGGTTCTAGGTCATCTTGAGTTATGAATACATTGAATTACTCATGAGATCATTATATAAAAAAGATTTTAAGTTAATAGCGAGTGGGATGTTATTTCAAATTGAATCTCTAAAATATTAATTTTTATAAAAATAATATAATTTTAAAATTTAAATCTTAACCTTTAATTTGATATCTCAATTTTACAGTCATTTATATTCAAGTCATTTTAAGTTGAGTCTAGGTTTAATCAATGAACAAAAATTAAAAATCATTTAAACACATGGAACCTAACCCATGTTTATACAAACATAGGATATCCACATATTTGTTTCATTAATCTATCATGCAATCACATATTTATAATGAACTACAAGGATTAATTCATAATCTAGATATGTACCTTATTTGTAAAAATAAATTACTCCATAACTTGTTTATAATGAGAGCATCCAAAGATTAAAAATCAGGCAAAACTTACACACACAAACTTATTTGTCCTTTTATTATATCTTGCAAAAGGCTTGTAGGGCTCTTATAGATATTACTCAAAGTGTGCTAATCTTTTAACCAAAATATGCATATCTTCATACATGTAACTATTAAGAGGAGGCAACTCTTCGTGTACTTATATCTTTTAACCAATGTACATGACTTTTGAGTTTTATCACATTTTATTAATGTACATAACTTTTGGATTTTGACACTTTTTGGCAATGTACATAATTTTTTGTATAGTTATTTTTTATTCTAATTTTAATTCTATGAATTTAGGTTAACCCCAATAAGTAACCCAAACCATATTTCCAACAATCAGGTTATAGAGTTATCATGAATTAGAAAATTTCAGGTGATTTAAAAAAAATATGTCACTTCCAATTAAGTTTCCTATCATAATATTAAAAAATATATATAAACCGTGTTGAAAGATTATGCATTAATATTAGATTAATTATCACTCATTAGTAATAAAATAATAGAAGAAAAAATGATAACAAATAATAATATTGAAAAAAAAAACTCAAAAGTCTAAGTTAGCGTTAATTGTGGGAGAGTGAGCTTTATTCCTTAAACTATAATTAGAGTTCAATTAAACTTCGAAACTCTGTGAATTTAATCAGCTGAGTCCGTTGTTAATGGTGATTGAGAGTTTACTGCACATTATGCTTGGAAACACAAACCTAGTTATTTACACTTGCAATATCATTTAGAACTTTTAACATAAACCATGTCAATAATCTACATAACCACTATGAAAGAAATAAAAAAATTACAAATGGGTATGCTCATCAAAAACTAATTGTCAAAATTTCTTAACAATATAGTTTGGATAATTTATTGGGCTTTGTTTTAGAGTAGAATATCATTCTGGTAGAGAGAACATTGAAGAAAAATAAGCACATGGATTACAACCCATGTTCATGCAAAATACTTTAGGATCTCTACCATATTTGTTTCATTAGTCAACCACGTAATCACATAAATATAATGAACTACATAGATTTATCCACAATCTAAATGTACCTTATAATTGTAGAAGATAAATGCTCCACAATATCTTTAATTGAGAGTTCCAAAAGATGAAGTACCAAGCCAAACTTGCACATACACAAATGCACACTTATTTGTTCCTTTGTTACTTGTACAAATTACTTGTAAGGCTTTTATATACACTACTCAAAAGTGTGCCTACCTTTTGGCCAAAAAATGCATCTCTTCATGTGATATTGCCTGGTATTCTCAAGTCACCCAAAGCTTTTGTTTGGACTTTGGACTACTTGAAATCAAAGAGAAAGTGAGATTGGTGGCTAAAGGTAGCCACCTGGATGCTCAAGTTATAAGAGGACTCTGATGGTTGCTGAAGAGAATATAGAAAATGTAATGAATGTAAAAAAAAAAAAAAGTACCTAGATAGGAATTTAGAGCCTATTTAGAAGATGATGAGAGATTCCCGATGTGATAATTGGTGTTGAGTTGATAAACGCCAAGCTGTATTCTATGGGAACATACCTTGTCATTGCGATTCTTGGCGGAGATCTAGTGTATTAATCAATTTGTCCACATTATTTCAAACTTGTTTTTAGCAGTCCGAGCTCTCTTCAATATCTTTCTAAGCTAGTTTGTCTGACTAGTCCTTTCAATCTCCTTATGTTTAGTCACATCATATTCTAGTTCTCATCTGGACTCCCTCTTGGACTACTCCCCTGTTAGATTCAACGTTCTAGCGTATTGGATCATTTCTAAGAGAATTGATCCATTAGAGATTGGATCAGATCTTATAGCATACTATATCATTAGTCCCCCTTTAGATTCGATGTAGATGACAACTATATTTAGAGATCTGTGTCGACGTGTACTTGGTCATAAAAGACAATAAAGGCTAGACAATTATTCCTCTAGAATTTGAAACGTCATACTCTGTGTGGTGTTCAAGGTGATGTGGCGACAAAGTTTGAATTTTTGAGCAATAAATACAATGATTATATATTCCTTCTACCAAGGTAGGAAATCATTTCGTTTGTTGTCACACTTCACTCTCTCCTTTTCTTCTACCATTTAAAAAACTCATTTGTTTTCCCAATGAGTCTTCGGTAACTATAATCAATAAGTAATTGCTTCTGTTTTTCCTTTTACTATGTGCTTTTTTGACTTTTTGTTATTCAAGACACGAAAATGAGTGAAAGGGACAATCAAGAAACCAAAGAAATCGTGTCCTAAGCGTGTACTCACAGTTCAGATGAGATAGAAATGGTCATCGAATCATCATCGGATATTAGAAATGAAGTAGTTGGCACCAGTGGTGGTGGTAGTACAGTGATGATTGTGGATGCCAAAAATACCGATGAAACTAGAATCGCCCTTGCTGCAAGAGGTGGGTCAAAGCCTTCCTAGAAGACTATAGCTAAACTGCTAAGTATAGATGAGATCAACTTAGAGATCGACCTGATTGAACTCTCTATGTTGATATCGAGCTACTTCATCCCCATAAATCTTTATGAGGTTAAGGCTTGCAATGATCATGTAAGGGCAAATGATTATTTTGAGGGAAGTGATCGGCTGATTATTTGCGAAGAGTAGTTGAAAGTTTGCTCAAGGCTCCCATTGGATCCATTTTACATCTAGATTGTAATGCCCCTATCTGTATAACCTGGTACATTTTACTATTTCAGTGATCGGTGTCGGTTTGGACAATTAAGAGAATTAGAACCACGTCTAAGACACTTAGTTAAGCCCTGAACACAAATAATTAGTAATTGCCAAATAGTTAAGTATAAAGAAAAAAAACAGAACATAAAAAGTTAAATGAGTCGGGAGTCACAACGATGGGTGACCTTCCTGGAAAATGACTACGAGGTCAGTCTTAACTTGAATTTCGAACAGGAAAATATGACGCCACAGTCCTTAGGACTATTGCGAACACAGTGGAAAAGAGAAAATCACAGAAAAGAATTTTTAAGCAGGTCAAATAATTAGGTCAGGGATCCGGAAGAAATATCAAATTATTTGCAAACCGGATCAGACCGGCGAGAGGCAAATTAGTCAATTCACCTATAGAGATGACTCATGACCTAACTGTACAATAAAATTTGAGAAATAAAAATTTTGAAATATAGAATTAAATTATAGAAGTGAGGAAAAAGAAAGGAAAAAGAAAAGGAAAAAAAGAATAATGACATCACCCAAAGTGACATAAGCATGATGGGGTAAATAAATTCCAATTAGTTAGATTTTTGACCAAGTCAATTTTAATTGATAAATAAACAAAAAAAATAACAAAAATTAAAAGAAAAATAGTTGGTCTTCCACCCCTAGTCGTAGCTCTCTCTCTCTCTCTTTCTCTCTCTCTTAATTCTCTCTCAAATTTCCACCATGAAAGCTTAATTTCAAGCTTTCTAAACCCTAAATTCAACTTTAAATCCCTTACTTCTCTTAAAGAAAAGTTATTATTGAAACTTGAAAAGAAGATTGAAGAAAGAAAAATTCAAAAAGAAAGTGGAAAATTGAAGAGGGAGAAGTTACATAAAGAGGTTAGTTCAAATCATCTAATCTCTCCTTATATTCATGCATATATACTTGAATTAACTTAGAAAATTAAAAAAAATGAAACAAAATCAAGCATGTTAGAACCCTAATGAAATTCGACTGCCATGGTGATAGTGTGAATTGATGTGTTTGGGTTTGATAAAATATGTATACAAGTTCAATTAAGTGTGTAAGTATGAATTATGTACTTTAATTTCACCAATTGTGCAATTTAGAGAAAATTAGGGTTTTTGACCTAGGGTTTGGGAGAAAAATTATAGAAAATGGTCAATTAATGCAAATGACCTTATTTGAGTTGAGAAATGGTCAATTGTGACCATTTGTAGTGTGTGTGAATTGTTAAAAATAAGTTACAATTCGGATTGGTTAGGGTCAATATGTAGATAGCTTGACCTAGGTCCCTTTTAGGGACCAAAACTAAAAATTTACCAACCCAATTGGTGTGAGGCCAATTGGGAATGAAACTAGACACAAAATGGCACATTTTTCATTTAGGAATCATGCCCAGAAAGTGACCATAACTTAGTAAACAATTAGGCCAAATCCAAAATTGAGCACACTGCCCTGTACAAAAATGACCAAATGAATAGTAGTTACATAAATGATAATAACTTGGTCTAGGAAGGTCCAAATGACCTGAATTTTATACTGATAGAAAGCTGAGACATAGCCCTACAACTTTCTTGAAGAAAACAAACACAAATTTTGACCATAACCTGTCCAAAAACTCACCTGCAGTCAACCCACAAAAATTGCCAATAACCAAGAATTTGCCCATAATTCTGGGTAACACCAAATCTGACCAGCCATGTTCAAATAGATATAACTTAGGCTACAAAAATTCCAAATGGAGTGATTCGAAAAGGAAAATAAAGTTAAGACAATTAGAAACAACTTTTATGAAGAGAACTTAGCCAAATTACCACAGTAATATGACCAATGGAACAGTGCAAAACATGATATCAAATCTGAAATTTTGAAATTTCACCTAAGAGACTTAAGATTTGAGGAAAACAACCAAAACCAATAAGTTAGGACACCAAAATGTGGTATGTGGATAAAATTGAAATCCCTATACCTATTAAGTATAAGAAAGTCAATAAATTGACTTGAATAGTATTGTGAATAGTAACTCCGAAATGAAAATTTTGAAGAACGTTAATTTAAGCGTATTGGAGCTAGAATTAAGTATATATGAATTAATTATTAGATTTATTATGATATAAGATACTGAAACACTATAAATTACGTGAAGACCTGGATAAGGATAGGGCAAACTGAGTCAAGGCCTAGAGGCAACTCACATCAGGTTTGTGCACAATAAACTTTGATTTATCGTTTTCTAATTGAAAACTTATTTAGCTATGCATTGTGAATTAGTTGTACTAATTATGAGTTTCGAGAAATGTTGTGTTGCCAATTTGTGAATGGAAATTTGAGTTAAAACTTTATTTGTGCTTTGCGTGAAATGTTTGAATAACTTGACTTAAATTGTTTTTGATTCACACTTAGCATGGCAATATCACTATGTTCCACCTCCATTTATGGGGTGAGTTTGACTATATTCCTTCCTCTCTGGCTTGTTAATTTGAGGTGAGTTTGGATTAGTACTCATTAGCTAGCTAGCCACCTCCCTTATTAATTTCGATTAGTGGGGTGAGTTTGCCTTGTCGTGGTGTGCAACACGATATGTTTGGAAATTTTGTGTCATGGTCTAAGTTGTGTTATTGATTGGTAACACAGTGTTTATTAAATTGTTTGATCAAATTTGTGTTATATTAAGCTTTGAAAATTGTGATTTATTATAAATGTGATTTGAAAAATTGTGAAATGCGATTATGAGATTTTTGAATTATGAATTGTTCATAAATATTTTATATTATACATTTTACATTTTATTGTGCACTAGTGAGTATTTTTATACTCAGCGATAGCTTTTTTTACTGTCGCAGATAAGGAAAAGGACATAGCAGTAGAGTGAGCTGCTACAGTAAGAGAGGAGCACAGTTTGAAGATTTTTGTACTGGTATTTGTTGATACCTTTATATTTATTTTGATGTAAATGGTTTAGTGTCATATGTATTAATGTAGATTGAGCAGTTGTATAGTCAATGTATAATAATATTACTTTTGAGATTTTATGTCTGTAAATTAAAATATGAATGCAAATTAAATATTTAAAATGCATTGTACATGAGTTTATGAAATATTTTGAGATAACAATTTTTGATTTGAAATTTGGATTTTGAATTGAATTGTTGCTATTGATTTTGATATGAGTTTTAGTGGTTGCAAATAAGATTGAAATTAATTATTTGGAAGTGTTTTTCACAGGTTTTGAAGAACTTTTTTTCCCAAATATAGACGGCACTCTGCAAAAAATTTTCCAAAAGTTGCGGACAAATAAAAATGGATAAAAATTTTAACTAGCTTTTAAACTTATATTAAATGTAAGAAAATGCTCACCACTTTCAAAAAATAAGAAAATTGTTTTAAAATCCCTCGTAGTGTATTTAATGGATTATCGGTAGACGGAGTCGGTAATTCATTAGGTATACTACGGGATCATGTTATGCCTTACAGAGGGGTAAGGTGTGACATGTTTAGTGGTATCAGAGCATGGTTTTGAAATGAATTTTGATTGTGCTTGTACATATTTCCTTTGATAAGTACAATTGCTCAAGTGTCCTAAATTGATACATATGACATATTTACATCATAAATATGCACTAATGGGATCAACCTCCATGTGTTTTATCTCAGGAAGTAGAATTTTTGGAAAATGGAATGGAAGAGAGAGATCATTCCATAGAGTAATCTGTCAAGGCTGAGGCCTAAGGAGAAGTCCCAGCACTCCAGAATGTGAGTGGGTCAGCCACTCCAGCTCCTCCTCAAGCACCGCAGTTTGCTGCTCAGTTTGCACAGCAGATGGCTGCGCTCTTTCAAAAAATGGTGGGAAACTTGCCAACACAAGCTCAGACACTAGCCCCTACAGCACAACCATAGCCCCCAGCAAGACAATATGTGACACCCCTTACCCGTCTACAGTATAGCCGAGTAAGATATGTCACATAGTGTACTGGAACACTATTTTATCTTAATTATATTTTTCCTTAATTTATTTTTATCATAGTTATGAAGTACAATTTGTGAAATATAATTCATTTAAGTCATTTATTGAAATTATAATTTATTTGAGGTTCCGCAAATTTGATTGAAAATCCGGCAGGGTGCCGGCTAAAAATGGATAAAACAGTTCTTCGAAACCTATGAAAAACACTTCCAAAATTTTCAATCACTCCCAAACTCCATTTCATCAACAAAATCTCAATATTTCTCAAATATACTCCCATTTCTCATTTATTCATTTCATATGAAATTCATATAAAAGTCATAAATAAATATTCACTTGTTCATTCATAAGCATAATTTTCATTATTTACATTAATACTAAAATACAATACATCAGTCTTAATTACACATAAGAAAATAAAAGTTAATTACAAAATACCAAAATAAAACCTAGTGTCCTACCAATGCACTGATGTCGGTGAGGTGACACGGATACTATGCAGAGCTGTAGAAGATCTCACCTAGTTTGTGGTTTACTGGGCTCTCGGTCAGTCTCTCCAGAACCTACGCGTGGCAAAAAGCAACGGGCTAAAGAATAATGCTTAGTGGTGCCAATAATAAAATAAAAAGAAATAACAGAAAATAAATATACAGTGCATGTCCTAATGTCTTATGCAGACAATTTTTTGATCATTATTGGTAATCTTATTTATTTTGTACTTGTTATATTCATAATTTCATTAAATTTATCCACTTTCATTTTTGATTCCCAAATAACCTATACTAGACGATTGGACTGGATAAACGGGTAAACTGGCACTGGGTATCAAGTACCTCGGGGCCATCACACCATCGGTCACATATGTATCTCCTGGTGTGCAACAGAATAGCTAATAAGCTGTAATAATATTAGGTCCAAAGCCAAGTATCAACATAATGTCATAATGGCTAAAAGCCATGAAATCACAGAATGGCATAATGCCATGTGCAGTACTACTAACAAGACCCTATTGGCATGCCAACCTATCAAAACCAATCTTGCTAGGTATATTAGGGTATGTTACACTTTTAAATTGTACAATTCTTGAAATTTAAGTTTAGGTGTTACTATTCATTTCATTAGTCAATTAAAATGTTGACTTTTGCATAGACAATAGGTACATTAGTTCTAATACTCCTAACATACCACATTTTACATTTTAAAGTTGTTGGTATTGATTGCCAATACCATTTCTAAGCTTAGCGTTAATTATTCACAATTTTCAGATTTCAAGCCTTATGTTTACTGTTTCATTGGTCATTTGTACAATAGAAATTTGGCAAAGTTGTCTTCATGAAAGTTGTTTCTTATTTTGTCTAATTACATTTTTCTTTTTTGAATCACTTTATTTGGAGTTTTGTAGCTTAAGTTATGGCCTAAACACCATAACTGGCCGGATTGGACAGAATCCAAAATTCTGGGCAAAACTGGTTCTGCCAAATTTGGTAACCCAAGTTTGGTTGGTAATTTGACTAGGTTATGGTCAGAATTTGGATTTGTGTTCTTCATTAAAGTTGTAGGTTTATGTCTCAACTTTCTGCTGGTTCAATTGGACCTTTCTACGCTGAGTTATAACCAAATGAATAAACACTATTTATTTAGTCATTTTGCCTAGGCAGAATGCAAGTCACCCGGATTAGGGCAATTTTTAGGCCAATTTGATTTGGTTTTCTGGGAAGGGTTTCTTTACCAAAGTGGTGCCATTATGTGTCTAGTTTCATGTCCAATTAGCCTTGCGCCAATTGAACCTCTACAACTCCATTTATAACTGCCCAAACCTGCTAGACTCATGTTCAGCCCTGCAGGTCAGCCAAGGCAGCTCACCCATACACAAATGCCAAGCCTCAACTCACTTCATTTCCTCATCATACACATTCAAATGGCCACTAATTGACCATTACAAGGTTAATGAACCATCACATGAGCAAACCTGTAACACCCTCCCGGTAACCACTCCGTACATCCTACTGTTCCGGTGACCGGTGTCGGTCCGGACAGCTAGAACGTCCGGAAAAAAATATTTAATCTAAAGTTAGGAACCATAATTAACTCAAATATTAATAAGAAGCACTTAGTAAAAATTTTAGAAATAAAATACAACCAAGCAAAACGAGCCGGTGCCCAAGCGATGGGTAACCGGAGGAAGTTCGGTTCTGCAACGAGGAGCCCTAGACCCGGGGGAAAAATTATAAAATAATTTTTGGGACTCCAGAGAAGGGTAATTGAGGTTCCCATGGCATTAGAATGCCAAGAAAATACCTAGAAAAATTTTTCAATCGGTACAGACGATTTTGACCCGTTAAGCCAAACGGAGGGCATTTTGGTCATTTCGCCTTCCGAGGTGATTTTTCGCCGACTTGTCCAGTTGAGTAAATAATTAATATAACATAAAATATGAATAAACATTACTAAAAATGAAATTGAAATTGAGTAGTGAAGGAAGAAAAAAGAAAATGAGAAAAATGCTTATTAATGACATCATGAAGATGTCATTTAAAAACTATAACCAATCCTATTTAAACAACTAATTAACCAACAAATAAAAAGGACTAAATAAAGACCAAATTAACAAAATTTCCAGCAGCCACCACTCCCACAAAAGCTACCCGTAGCTCTCAAAATTCCATAGCCAAACCTCCATTTTCTTCATTTTCAAGCTCTCAAACCTCTCAAACCTCACCCCAAAACCCTAAGTCATCTTCACTAAAATTAATCTACACACCTTAAACAAGCTTTTGGCAGCCAACAAGAGGAAAGAAAGTGAAGTTTAGGGCTTTGGAAATTCTGCCCAAACAAGGTTAGTGCACTTATACCCATTAAACTCTTTATTTCCATGATTTTGGACTTGAACTTAGTAAGATTTGTAGTTTAAATGAACAAAAAACCTATGGGTATGAATACTTGAATTTCGGCAGCCCTAATAGAGGAATGGTTCTGGATGTTTTTAATGGACTTAGCATGAATTGGAGCTTATGTTTAAGCTATATACCTATATAGATGTTGAATTAGGGTGCTAGTTGAGGTTTATGGGTAAATTGCATTGGATATTAGGGTTTTGAGGCATGAAAAATTGACTTGACTTACTAAACTGTTAAAGAACAATCTAATGGTCAATAAGTGACCATTTGAGGTATGTTGAATACAATTTGGACTGAAAAATGGTATGGCAAAGTCAAGGTATAAACTGCCCTAGGACAGCAGCATAGGGACTGAAAATTCAGTCCCTTTGCACTGCCATAACTTGGACTGTGTTAGTCCAATTGAAGTTTGGCCAATTGGACATGAAACTAGGCTTATAATGGCACATTTTTGCTGAAGAAACCATGCCCAAAAGACCAAAGCAAGAGGACCAAAACTTAGCTCTAATCCGGAACCCTGAAACTGATTCTGCAGAATTGGCCAAATGAACAGTAACTGTTCATTTGGCCATAACTCACTGTAGATTTGGTCAATTGACCTGAAATTTTTACAGCAACAAGTTAAGACATAGACAAACAACTTTCATGAAGGAACCTACCCCAAATTATGGCCAGAACCCATCCAACCAAGTGACTCTAGTTACTGTTCATGCACTGTAGATATGGTAATTTTCTGCAGAATGCACATTCGGCCAGCTTGGGTTCTTGGACCATATCTAGAGCTACAAAACTCCAAATGGAGTGATTCAAAAAAGGAAATTCAACTAGACAAAATAAGGAACAACTTTCATGTTTTACATTTCTTCAAATTCCCACAGTAACAGTATCCAATGGAACAGTGAAGTTATGGTACAAAATCTGAAAAATCTGCTCCTTTGGTTTAATGCTTAGAAATGGTATTAACACTTAATGCCAACAAGTTTTAAACACCAAATGTGGTATGTTGGGAGTGCCAAAGTCAATGTACACATTTTTATTCTAAAAGTCAACATTTTTTTTGACCAATGATGAATAGTGACACCAAAAATTTGAAATTCACAAATTAAAGAATTTAAAAGTTTCAAATGCCCTAGTATACCTAACAAGATTGGTTTGGATAGTTTGGCATGCCAATAGGGTTCAGTTAGCAGTACTGCACATGGCAAAAATGCCATTCTGTGATTTCATGGCTTTTAGCCATTCTGACTTTGCATTGAGACTTGGCCTTGTGCCTGAGATTATTCTGACTTGGTAGTCGTTACATTTACTGCCGGGTGATGCATATGCGACCGATGGTGTGGCCCGAGGTACTAGATACCCGGTGCGGTTTACGTTATCCATCCGATCGTCTAGTGTAGGTTACTTGGGCAACCAAATGAATGAAAATGAGCAATGTAGAAGAAATAAATGAATGGATATACAAATACATGACAAACAAAACATGTACATGCAATACATATTTATATCTGTTATTTCTTATTATTATATTATTGCACCACTAAGCATTATTGCTTAGCGCGTTGCTTTTGCCACGCGTAGGTACTGGAGATACCGATCGTGAGCCTAGTAGACCACAGACTGGGTGAGTCCATCTTGCACTTCTGCGCAGTGTCCGTGTCACCTCACTACCTGCAGTGCATTGGTAGGGCACTAGGTGTCATTTTGTCATTTTGATATTTTGTAGCAGATTTTTACTTTTTCATATGTATTTGAACTCATGTAATATATTTTGATGTCCATGTAAATAATGAAAGTTATGACTATGAATGCAAAATTTGAGCATGTATTTATCGCTTGTATATGAGAAATGGATGTTTGTGAAATGAAAAGATTATTGAGAATTTGCTATTGAGAAATATTGTTGAGATTTTGGATATTGGAGTTTGAGATGATGGAATAAAAATATTGGAAGTGTTTTTTAACAGTTCAAGAACAGTTTTCTCCATTTTTAGCGGTACTCATGGATTTTATTTAAAATTTTGAACCTTAAATGAATGATACTTTTGATAAATGGTTTAAATAAATTGTATTTCATAAATTATATGCAAAAGCATGATATAAATTAAGTGAGGAATATTAGAGTGTGCTTGGTACACCGTGTGGCATTACTTACTCGGGTATCTGTACGGGTAAGGGTGTCACATTTAGTGGTATCTGAGAACGGTTTAGGCGTTTCTGGTCCGAGATTGTGTCCAGACCATGCATTGCATTTGTAAGAGTCGAGGTGAAAATAACGCATATCTGTTTATCCTTCTTATTTTGAATAGGATATGGACCCTTCATCTCAGAGAGCCATTGAGGAGGAAGTGGAGAGTCATGCTCCACTGCAGCGGTGAGGCTGGGGCATGAGAGAATCTGCTCCGCCACTCAAGCGAGCTGCTCGGCCTCCACGAGCCATGTTCCAACAAATGGCCGACTTCTTGAGACAAATGGCGGGTAATGCCGGCACCACCACCGGCACCGACTCCACAGTAAATCCCACCGAAAGGCTAAGGAAGTTTGGAGTGTGGACTTCTATGGCAAGAGAGAAGATGACTCATTGCGGTAGAATTGGTTGAGCAGGCAGCGAGTCCTAAAATAACTTCACTGCACCCCAGAGTAGAACTTAGAAGCTGCTGTATCCTTGTTACAAGACAATGCCTACGGATGGTGGGACACTCTGTCCAGTGAAGTGCAGCCCGAAACTATAACTTGGGACTTCTTCCTCTCCGAATTCAAGAAGAAATATGTGGGTACTGTATACCTGGAAGAGAGAAGAAGAGAGTTCATTAATCTGAGGCAGAGCGTGTGATGGCGAATATGAGAAGGAATTTGTTCGATTAAGCCGCTACGGAAGGGAGATAGTCCCTAATGAAGCTGAAAGGTGCAAGAGATTTGAAGAGGGATTGAATGACAATATTAAGATACAGCTCACTGCCTTGGGAATCACAGAATTTAGCAAGCTAGTGGAAGCTGCAATAAGAGTTGAAAAAGTGAGAATCAGTGAGCAGACTAGAAGGGAGAGACAGCAGAAGAGGGGACCCAGTCAGTCTAGCTCAGCCCCTGCATTTGGAAAGAAGTTCAAGGGTCCACCTGCACAGAGTTCAGCTCAGCCACATGGTCAGGGTCAGTCTTAGGGGCCCAGGCCACAGTTCACCCCTAGGAGAGGTCAGTCCACACCATCGGTGGCGCTCTCCGAGGATGGGGTTCAGGACCGGCCCGAGATCTTCTCGCGTGTCCACACCATGCGAAATGGCACAAGGAGTGTTGGAGAGTGGCGGTGCTCGCTTGAGATGTGGGTCAACGAGCATCGATTGAAGAAGCGTCACGCATAACTACTACAATGCTCCAACACAAGCGACAGCACTGCTCTGCACCACCAAGGGGTAGAAGGTCCGTAAATCAGCGTGGGACCATCTCGAGGCTCGCATCCGAGCTAGCGAGAGGCGGATAATGGACCACTGCCGAGAAATTATGCCTTGAGAGCTCGGGAGGAGCAAGATGCCGGGCGTCATCGAGTGCGTTCTCCTCTACAATACTCCTGTGCATGCATTGGTGGATCCAGATCCACTCATTCCTACATTTGCATCAACCTACCGTAGAAAGGGGATACTAGTAGGGAGAGTGACCAAGACATTACGGTCACTAATCCATTGGGCCACGATGTGATAGTGAACAAAGTATACAAGGGTTGCCCATTGAGGATTCAGGTATGAATTCTTGGCGCACTGATTGAGTTACCCTTCCATGAGTTTGACGTGATATTGGGATGGGTGGTTGTCACGTCATCGTGCAATAGTTGATTGCAAATTGAAGAGAATTTCTCTAAAAACTTGAGAGGGTAATGAGATCACGATTGTGGGGAAAGGACATTTCTTGTCCAATGTCATCTCGACCACGATTGCAAGAAGAATGATGAGAAAAGGCTGTGAAGCCTACCTAGCACATGTGGTGGATACTAGGCAGGCTAAGCCAAACCTGAGTGACATACCCACAGTGAGAGACTTCCCAGAGGTGTTTCCTGAAGAGTTGCCTGGTTTACCACCAGAAAGGGAAGTTGAATTTGCTATTGAGACACTGCCGGGTACAACACCCATTTCCATTGCTCCTTATAGGATGGCACCATTGAATTGAGGAGTTGAAAACTCGGTTGCAAGGATTCTTTGGATAAAGGGGTTCATACGCCCGATGTGTCACCATGGGGAGCTCGGTCTTTGTTTGTAAAGAAGAAGGATGGGACTTTGAGGCTTTGTATTGATTACCGACAGTTGAATAAAGTGACTGTGAAGAACAAGTATCCGTTGCCTATAATTGATGATCTGTTTGATCAGTTGAAGGGAGCAGGAGTCTTTTCTAAGATTAATCTCATATCAGGGTATCATCAGCTGAGGGTGAAGGATTTAGATGTGCCCAAGACTGCATTCAGGACCCGGTATGGGCATTATGAGTTTCTGGTGATGCCCTTTGGCTTAACAAATGCACCAGCGGCATTCATGGACCTTATGAACCGTATCTTCCATCCACACTTAGATCGGTTCGTAGTGGTCTTTATTGATGATATTTTGGTGTATTCCAAGACCAGGGAAGAACATGATGAGCATTTGAGGATTGTTCTGCAAACCCTGAGAGAAAAGGAGCTGTATGCTAAGTTGTCCAAGTGTGACTTTTGGCTGAATGAGATTGCATTCCTTGGACACATAGTGTCAGCTGATGGGATTAGGGTGGATCCCAAGAAAATAGAAGCAGTGATGGAATGGAAGCCTCCCAGGAATACAACCGAGGTCGAAGCTTCTTGGGGCTAGTGGGTATTACAGAAGATTTGTGAAGGATTTCCCTAATAGCTGCTCCAATGACCAAGTTGTTACACAAGAATGTCAGATTTGACTGGAATGACAAGTGTCAGACCAGTTTTGAGAAGTTGAAGGCTATGTTGACAGAGGCACCAGTGTTAACACAGCCAGTGTCAGGAAAGGACTTCGTGGTCTACAGTGATGCCTCACATAATGGGTTAGGGTGTGTATTGATGCAAGAGGGGAAAGTGATCGCTTATGCTTCCAGGCAGCTAAGGCCACATGAACAGAATTATCCTACCCATGATCTAGAGCTTGCAGCAATTATCTTCGCACTGAAGATATGGAGGCACTACTTGTATGATGAAAAGTGCTATATTTACACTGACCACAAAAGCACGAAATATTTGCCAACCTGAAGGAGCTCAACCTTAGAGAGGCGATGGATTGAGTTCTGAAGGATTATGACTGTAATTGACTACCATCACGGGAAGGCAAATGTAGTTCTTGATGCTTTGAGCAGAAAGTCCATCACGACTTTGAGATCATTGAATGCCCGTCTAACCTTGATTCGAGATGGAGCTATTTTGGCTGAGTTGCAAGTAAGGCCAAACCTGCTACAGCAGATACTAGATGGGCAGAAGGTAGATGAGAAGCTAATGGCTATTATGAGCAAAATCCCAGAGGAAAAAGCAGCTGACTATGAGGTGAAAGCATACGGGTGTCTGCACTACAAAGGAAGACTGTGTGTACCAGATAATGGGGAATTGAAGGCCAGTATTCTGAAAGAGGCGCACACTAGTATATATGCTATGCACCCAGGAAGTACAAAGATGTATCATGATCCAAGCTTGATATTGGTGGCACAGTATGAAGAGGGACATAGCTGACTATATGACTAAATGCTTGACATGTCAGCAAGTCAAGGCAGAACATCAAGTTCCATCGGGTTTGCTACAGCCTATACGCATACCTGAATGGAAATGGGATCGGGTCACCATGGATTTTGTAAGTGGTCTACCTCTCACCCGGAAGAAACATGATGCAGCATGGGTGATAGTTGATAGATTGACAAAGTCAGCACACTTTCTGCCAGTTAGGATTGACTACTCGCTAGAGAGGTTAGCAGAATTGTATATCAGTGAGATAGTTAGACTACATGGAATTCCACTTTCCATCATATCTGATCGAGACCCAAGATTTACATCGAGATTTTGGAAGAAGTTGCATGAATCCTTGGGTACACAACTCTATTTCAGCACAGCTTTCCATCCTCAGACGGATGGGCAATCTGAAAGAGTAATCCAGGTAAATAATTGAAACCAATGAAATTGATACAAATATTGAATTGAAATGATAACAATAACATGAAATATTTGTCAGGTCCTTGAGGATATGCTGAGGAGTTGTGTCATTGAGTTTGAGGGAAGTTGGGATAGATACCTCCCACTAGCAGAATTTGCATACAACAATAGCTACCAAGCTAGCATCCAAATGGCTCCGTATGAAGCACTGTATGGGAGAAAATGTAGAACTCCAGTGTCTTTGGACTGAATTGTCTTGAACAAACTGGTAGGGCTAGACCTGGTGAAACAGGCTGAGGAGAAGGTGAAACTAATCAAAGCCAACTTGAAGGTTGCCT
Source organism: Hevea brasiliensis (assembly GCF_030052815.1). Taxonomy (NCBI): domain Eukaryota; kingdom Viridiplantae; phylum Streptophyta; class Magnoliopsida; order Malpighiales; family Euphorbiaceae; genus Hevea; species Hevea brasiliensis. The sequence goes on from NC_079507.1 coordinate 3,156,627, forward strand.
CAGACAGACAGAAATCCTATGCCGACCTGAAGAGAAAAGAAATAGAAAATGTAGTTGGCGACAAAGTGTTCCTCAAGGTGTCACCACGGAAAAAAGTATTGAGGTTTGGAAGGAAAGGTAAGTTGAGCCCTAGGTTCATTGGTCCATATGAAATCATCGAACGTGTGGGTCCAGTGGCCTATAGGCTAGCTTTACCACCAGAGCCGGACAAGATCCACAATGTGTTCCACGTGTCTATGCTCAGAAGATACCGCTCAGATCCTTCACATGTCATCTCCAGAGAAGAAATTGAAATACAGCCGGATTTGACATATGAAGAAGAACTTCTACGGATCTTGGCTCGGGAAGTGAAAGAGTTGAGAAACAAGCAAATTCCATTGGTGAAAGTGCTTTGGAGGCACCACAACACCGAGGAGGCAACTTGGGAAAGTGAAGAGACGATGAGGCAACAGTTCCCTCAACTGTTTGCATTAGGTAAATTTCGAGGACGAAATTTAAATTAGAGGGGAAGAGTTGTAACACCCTCCCGGTAACCACTCCGTACATCCTACTGTTCCGGTGACCGGTGTCGGTCCGGACAGCTAGAACATCTGGAAAAAAATATTTAAACTAAAGTCAGGAACCATAATTAACTCAAATATTAATAAGAAGCACTTAGTAAAAATTTTAGAAATAAAATACAACCAAGCAAAAAGAGCCGGCGCCCAAGCGATGGGTAACCGGAGGGAAGTTGCGGTTCTCGCAACGAGGAGCCCTAGACCCGGGGGAAAAATTATAAAATAATTTTTGGGACTCCAGAGAAGGGTAATTGAGGTTCCCATGGCATTAGAATGCCAAGAAAATACCTAGAAAAATTTTTCAATCGGTACAGACGATTTTGACCCGTTAAGCCAAACGGAGGGCATTTTGGTCATTTCGCCTTCCGAGGTGATTTTTCGCCGACTTGTCCAGTTGAGTAAATAATTAATATAACATAAAATATGAATAAACATTACTAAAAATGAAATTGAAATTGAGTAGTGAAGGAAGAAAAAAGAAAATGAGAAAAATGCTTATTAATGACATCATGAAGATGTCATTTAAAAACTATAACCAATCCTATTTAAATAACTAATTAACCAACAAATAAAAAGGACTAAATAAAGACCAAATTAACAAAATTTCTAGCAGCCACCACTCCCACAAAAGCTACCCGTAGCTCTCAAAATTCCATAGCCAAACCTCCATTTTCTTCATTTTCAAGCTCTCAAACCTCTCAAACCTCACCCCAAAACCCTAAGTCATCTTCACTAAAATTAATCTACACACCTTAAACAAGCTTTTGGCAGCCAACAAGAGGAAAGAAAGTGAAGTTTAGGGCTTTGGAAATTCTGCCCAAACAAGGTTAGTGCACTTATACCCATTAAACTCTTTATTTCCATGATTTTGGACTTGAACTTAGTAAGATTTGTAGTTTAAATGAACAAAAAACCTATGGGTATGAACACTTGAATTTCGGCAGCCCTAATAGAGGAATGGTTCTGGATGTTTTTAATGGACTTAGCATGAATTGGAGGTTATGTTTAAGCTATATACCTATATAGATGTTGAATTAGGGTGCTAGTTGAGGTTTATGGGTAAATTGCATTGGATATTAGGGTTTTGAGGCATGAAAAATTGACTTGACTTACTAAACTGTTAAAGAACAATCTAATGGTCAATAAGTGACCATTTGAGGTATGTTGAATACAATTTGGACTGAAAAATGGTATGGCAAAGTCAAGGTATAAAGCGCCTAGGGCAAGACATAGGGACTGAAAATTCAGTCCCTTTGCACTACCATAACTTGGACTGTGTTAGTCCAATTGAAGTTTGGCCAATTGGACATGAAACTAGGCTTATAATGGCACATTTTTGCTGAAGAAACCATGCCCAAAAGACCAAAGCAAGAGGACCAAAACTTGGCCCCAATCCGGAACCCTGAAACTGATTTTGTAGAATTGGCCAAATGAACAGTAACTGTTCATTTAGCCATAACTCACTGTAGATTTGGTCAATTGACCTGAAATTTTTACAGCAACAAGTTAAGACATAGAAAAACAACTTTCATGAAGGAACCTACCCCAAATTATGGCCAGAACCCATCCAACCAAGTGACTCTAGTTACTGTTCATGCACTGTAGATATGGTAATTTTCTGCAGAATGCACATTCGGCCAGCTTGGGTTCTTGGACCATATCTAGAGCTACAAATTCCCACAGTAACAGTATCCAATGGAACAGTGAAGTTATGGTACAAAATCTGAAAAATCTGCTCATTTGGTTTAATGCTTAGAAATGGTATTAACACTTAATGCCAACAAGTTTTAAACACCAAATGTGGTATGTTGGGAGTGCCAAAGTCAATGTACACATTTTTATTCTAAAAGTCAACATTTTTTTTGACCAATGATGAATAGTGACACCAAAAATTTGAAATTCACAAATTAAAGAATTTAAAAGTTTCAAATGCCCTAGTATACCTAACAAGATTGGTTTGGATAGTTTGGCATGCCAATAGGGTTCAGTTAGCAGTACTGCACATGGCAAAAATGCCATTCTGTGATTTCATGGCTTTTAGCCATTCTGACTTTGCATTGAGACTTGGCCTTGTGCCTGAGATTATTTACAGCTTGGTAGGCTGTTACGTTGCACGGGTGATGCATATGCGACCGATGGTGTGACGGCCCGAGGTACTAGATACCCAGTGCCAGTTTACCCGTTATCCAGTCCAGTCGTCTAGTGTAGGTTACTTGGGCAACCAAATGAATGAAAATGAGCAATGTAGAAGAAATAAATGAATGGATATACAAATACATGACAAACAAAACATGTACATGCAATACATATTTATATATGTTATTTCTTATTATTATATTATTGCACCACTAAGCATTATTGCTTAGCGCGTTGCTTTTGCCACGCGTAGGTACTGGAGATACCGATCGTGAGCCCAGTAGACCACAGACTGGGTGAGTCCATCTTGCAGTTCTGCGCAGTGTCCATGTCACCTCACTACCTGCAGTGCATTGGTAGGGCACTAGGTGTCATTTTGTCATTTTGATATTTTGTAGCAGATTTTTACTTTTTCATATGTATTTGAACTCATGTAACTATTTTTCTACCAAGAAAAATCATCAAACCCTAGCTAAACCTAGCTGCTAAAATTGTAGGGTACACACACACACTCTTGTTTATTTTATTTTCTTACCTTACTTACAAAATTCATGCCCTTAAACATGAATTAAAGCAAAAGGAACTAAGATTAGACACTAACCTTGAATGGAGCAGAATTTCAAGCTGCCCAAACTTCTTTTTTTTCTTCCTCTTTTGGCTACCTAGAGGATGTTCAAGTTGCTAGGTTAATTTTTTGTGAAGCTAAGTGGTGGTTTCAAGGTGAGATTTGGTGTGAAATGAAGCTTTGGTGGAGCTTGAATAGTGGAGAGGAAATGGCTGGTTGAAGGAAAGTGATGGCTGCTAATTGCTTTTGTGTATTTTTATCTCAATTATCCCTTTTTAATAAGTTAGCTTAAATGTGATTGGTGGGGAAAGGGTTGATGACATCATGTGATATCAAAATTATCATTTAATCTCATTTTTCTCTTTTTTTCTTCTCTACTCATTTTCAATTTAATTTTTAGCAATATTTATTCATATTTTATGTCATAATAATTATTTACTTAACTGGACAAGTTGGCTAAAAATCATCTCTAAAGATGAAATGACCAAAATGCCCTCCATTTGGCTTATTGAGCCAAAATTGTCTGTACCGATTGAAAAATTTTCCTAAGCATTTTCTTGGCATTCTAATGCCATAGGAACCTCAATGACCATTCTCTGGAGTCCCAAAAATTATTTTATGAATTTTTTCCTAGGTCTAGGACCCTAATTGTGAGAACCGCAACTTCCCACTAGGTTACCCATCGCTAGGGCACCGGCTCATTTAACTTGGTTATATTTTATTTCTAAAATTTTTCCTAAATTTTTCTTGCTAATATTTGAGTTAATTATGGTTCCTCAATTTAGTTTAAATATTTTTCCAGGCGTTCTAGCTGTCCGAACTGACACTGGTCATCGAAACAGTAGAATGTACGGAGTTACTACAGGGAGGTGGTTCACTTGGTTGCCGTAAGCACATTGTAACTCTTGCTTGGGTTGTTAAGGGATTCGGCCATTATTGGGTTGGGAGTGACCTTGTTGCCGTGAGACTCCTTCGTTGTAAGATTGGTGTTGTCGTGTGAACCTCTTGGTGGTTGGAATATTACAACTCTTCCCCTCTAATTTAAATTTCGACCTTGAAATTTACCTGATGCAAACAGTTGAGAGAACTGTTGCCTCATCATCTCTTCACTTTCCCAAGTTGCCTCCTCGGTGTTGCGGTGCCTCCAAAGCACTTTTACCTGTGAAATCTGCTTATATCTCAACTCTTTCACTTCCAGAGCCAGGATCCTTATGGGTTCTTCTTCATATGTCAAATTCGATTGTACTTCAATTTCTTCCATGGAGATGACATGTGAAGGATCTGAGCGGTATCTTCTTAGCATAGACACATGGAACACATTGTGGATCTTGTCCAGCTCTGGTGGTAAAGCTAGCCTGTAGGCCACTGGACCCACACATTCAATGACTTCATATGGGCCAATGAACTTAGGACTTAACTTGCCTTTTCTTCCAAACCTCAGTACCTTCTTCCACGGTGATACCTTAAGGAACACTTTGTTGCCAACCGCATATTCTATTTCTTTTCTCTTCAGGTCGGCATAGGATTTTTGTCTGTCTGAGGCAACCTTCAAATTGGCTTTGATTAGCTTTACTTTCTCCTCAGTTTGTTTCACCAGGTCTGGCCCTACTAGTTTATCTTCACCCAATTTAGTCCAGCACACTGGAGTTCTACATTTCCTCCCATACAGTGCTTCATACGGGGCCATTTGAATGCTAGCTTGATAGCTATTGTTGTATGCAAATTCTGCCAGTGGGAGATATCTATCCCAACTTTCCTTAAATTCAATGACACAACTCCTCAGCATATCCTTAAGGACCTGACATATATTTCATGTTATTATTATCATTTCAGTTCAATATTTGTATTAATTCAATTGGTTTCAATTGTTTACTTGGATTACTCTTTCTGATTGCCCATCCGTTTGAGGATGGAAAGCTGTGCTGAAGTGGAGTTGTGTACCCAAGGATTCATGCAATTTCTTCCAAAATCTCATTGTAAACCTTGGGTTTCGATCAGATATGAGGGAAAATGGAATTCCATGTAGTCTAACTATCTCACTGATATACAATTCTGCTAACTTCTCCAGTGAGTAGTCAGTCCTAACTGGCAGAAAGTGTGCTGACTTTGTCAATCTATCTACTATCACCCATACTGCGTTATGCTTCTTCTGGGTGAGAGGTAGACCACTTATAAAATCCATAGTGACCCGATCCCATTTCCATTCAGGTATGCGTATAGGCTGTAGCAAACCCGATGGAACTTGATGTTCTGCCTTGACTTGTTGACATGTCAAGCATTTAGTCACATAGTCAGCTATGTCCTTCTTCATACCAGGCCACCAATACTGAAGCTTTAGATCATGATGCATTTTTGTACTTCCTGGGTGCATAGCATAAACATTGGTATGTGCCTCTTTCAGGATATTGGCTTTCAATTCCCCATCATCTGGTACACACAATCTTCCTTTGTAGTACAGACACCCATCTGCTTTCACCTCATAGTCAATTGCTTTCCCCTCTGAGATTTTAGTCATAGTAGTCATTAATTTCTCATCTACCTTTTGCCCATCTAAAATCTGCTGTAGCAGGTTTGGCCTCACTTACAACTCAACCAAAATAGCTCCATCTCCAGCCAAAGATAGACGGGCATTCAATGATCTTAAAGCTGTGATGGATTTTCTGCTCAAAGCATCAGCAACTATATTTGCCTTCCCAGGATGATAGTCAATCACACAATCATAGTCCTTCAGGAACTCAATCCATTGCCTCTGTCTGAGGTTGAGTTCCTTCTGGGTTGTCAAGTATTTCAGACTCTTGTGGTCTGTGTAAATATAACACTTTTCACCATACAAGTAGTGCCTCCATATCTTCAATGCGAAGATAATTGCTGCAAGTTCTAGATCATGAGTAGGGTAATTCTGTTCATGTGGCCTTAGCTTCCTGGAAGCATAAGCGACTACCTTCCCCTCTTACATCAATACACACCCTAACCCATTATGAGAGGCATCACTGTAGACCACAAAGTCCTTTCCCGACACTGGCTGTGTTAATACTGGTGCCTCTGTCAACATAGCCTTCAACTTCTCAAAACTAGCCTGACACTTGTCATTCCAGTCAAATTTGACATTCTTGTGTAAAAACTTGATCATTGGAGTAGCTATTAACGAAAATCCCTTCACAAATCTTTTGTAATACCCAGCTAGCCCCAAGAAACTTCTGACCTCAGTTGTATTCCTGGGAGGCTTCCATTCCATCACTGCTTTTATTTTTTTGGGATCCACCCTAATCCCATCAGCTGACACTATGTGTCCAAGGAATGCAATCTCATTCAACCAAAAGTCACACTTGGACAGCTTAGCATACAGCTTCTTTTCTCTCAGGGTTTGCAGAACAATCCTCAAATGCTCATCATGTTCTTCACTGGTCTTGGAATACACCAAAATATCATCAATAAAGACCACTAAGAACCGATCTAGGTATGGATGGAAGATGTGGTTCATAATGTCCATGAATGTCGCTGGTGCATTTGTTAGGCCAAAGGGCATCAGTAGGAACTCATAATGCCCATACCGGGTCCTGAATGCAGTTTTTGGCACATCTGCATCCTTCACCCTTAACTGATGATACCCTGATCTGAGATCAATTTTGGAAAATACTCCTACTCCCTTCAATTGATCAAACAGAACATCAATTCTAGGCAACTGATACTTATTCTTCACTGTCACTTTATTCAACTGTCGGTAATTAATTGATAACCTCAAAGTCCCATCCTTCTTCTTCACAAACAGCACTGGAGCTCCCCATGGTGACACGCTGGGGTGTATGAACCCCTTATCTAATAACTCTTGTAACTGGATTTTCAGTTCCTTCAATTCTATGGGTGTCATCCTATAAGAAGCAATAGAGATTTGTGCTGTACCCGGTAATACTTCAATAGCAAATTCGAGTTCCCTTTCTGGTGGCAAGCTAGGCAATTCTTCAGGGAACACATCTGGGAAGTCTTTTACTATGGGTATCTCACACAGATTTGGCTTAGCCTGCTTAGTATCCACCACATGTGCTAGGTAGGCTTCACAGCCTTTTCTCATCAGTTTTCTTGCAACTGTGGCTGAGATGACATTGGACAAGAAATCTGTCCTTTCCCCACAACTGTGATCTCATTACCCTCAGGAGTTTTCAAGAAAATCCTCTTCAGTTTACAATCAACCATTGCCTGATGACGTGACAACTAGTCCATTCCCAAAATCACGTCAAACTCATGGAAAGGTAACTCAATCAGGTCTGCCAAGAATTCATACCCCTGAATCCTTAACGGGCAACCTTTGTACACTTTGTTCACCACTACACTGTGGCCCAATGGATTAGTGACCAGAATGTCTTGGTCACTCTCCCCTTCTAGTATCCCCCTTTCTATGGGTAGGTTGATGCAGATGTATGAATGAGTGGATCCTGGATCCACCAATGCATGCACAGATGTATTGTAGAGGGAGAATGTACCCCTGATAACGTCCGAGGTATCTTGCTCCTCCTGAGCTCTCATAGCATAGGCTCTGGCAAGTGGTCTGCCCTCAGGCCTCTCTACTAGCTCAGATGCAGGCCTCTGTGATGGTCCCACTGCCTCAGATTTTTTAGATTTCCTACCCCTTTGTGGTGCAGGAGCAGGTCTGTCTGCTTGTGTTGGAGCAGCTGTAGCAGTTCTGCGTGGACAGTTCCTCAACTGATGCTCTGTCAACCCACACCTTAAGCAGGCACCAGTCACTCTCCAACACTCCCTCTTATGCCACTTTAGGCAATGTGGACATGCAGAAGATGCTGGGGTTGGTCCCCTAAACCCCATCCTTGGAGAGCTGCCCACTGATGGTGTGGACTGATCTCTCCTAGGGGTGAACTGCGGCCTGGGCCCTTGGGTCTGACCCTGACTTTGTGGTTGACCTGAACTCTGTGCAGGTGGACCTTTAAACTTCTTTCCAAGTGCAAGAGATGAACTAGACTGACCTGGGTCCTTCTTCTGTTGTCTCTCTCTTCTGGTCTGCTCACTTATTCTAACTTTTTCAACTTTTATTACAGCTTCCACTAACTTGCTGAAGTCTGTGATTCCCAAGGCAGTGATCATGATCTTTATGTTATCATTTAATCCCTCTTCAAATCTTTTACACCTCTCAGCTTCATTAGGGACTATCTCCCTTCCATAGCGGCTTAGTCTGACAAATTCTTTTTTATACTCTGTCACTGTCAGCTGTCTCTACCTCAGGTTAATGAACTCTCTTCTTCCCTCTTCTAGGTATACACTACCAACATATTTCTTCTTGAATTTTGAGAGGAAGAAGTCCCAAGTTATTACTTTTAGCTGTACTTTATTGGACACCGTATCCCACCATTCATATACATCATCTTGCAATAGAGATACAATAACTTCTAGATTTTGTTCAGGAGTGCAGTGGAGTTGTTTTAAAACTCTGCTTGTTCTGTTTAACTAGTTTTCGGTTGCAACAGAATCATCTTCTCTCTTGCCAAAGAAATTCACTGCTCCAAATTTTGTCAATCTTTCTAGGTGGGATTTCTGCTGTGGAGGTGGTGGTGGTGGTGGCATTACCCCAGCCATTTGTTTGAAGAATTCGGCCATTTGCTGGAACATGGCCTGTGGAGGCTGAGCAGGCTTTGCCGGAGTTGGCGGAGTAGGTTCTCCTCTACCCTTAGTCTTACCTGCTGTAAGTGGAGCATGACTCTCCACTTCCTCCTCAACTACCCTCTGAGATATAGGGTCCATATCCTGTTTAACAAAGACAAACAGATCTGCATTAGTGTCCCCTCGACTCTTACAAATGCAATGCATGGTATGGACTCGATCTGGGCCCAGAAACGCCTAAACCGTGCTCTGATACCACTAAATGTGACACCCTTTACCTGTCTACAGTATAGCCGAGTAAGATATGTCACACAGTATACCGGAACACTCTATTTTATCTCAATTATTTTTTTTCCTTAATTTATTTTTATCATAGTTATGAAGTACAATTTATAAAATATAATTCATTTAAGTCATTTATTGAAATTATAATTTATTTGAGGTTCTACAAATTTTATTGAAAATCCGGCAGAGTGCCGGCTAAAAATGGATAAAACAGTTCTTTCGAACCTGTGAAAAACACTTCCAAAATTTTCAATCACTCCCAAACTCTATTTCATCAACAAAATCTCAATATTTCTCAAATATACTCCCATTTCTCATTTATTCATTTCATATGAAATTCATATAAAAGTCATAAATAAATATTCACTTGTTCATTCATAAGCACAATTTTCATTATTTACATTAATACTAAAATACATTACATCAGTCTTAATTACACATGAGAAAATAAAAGTTAATTGCAAAATACCAAAATAAAACCTAGTGTTCTATCAATGCACTGATGTCGGTGAGGTGACATGGATACTATGCAGAGCTGTAGAAGATCTCACCCAGTCTATGGTCTACTGGGCTCTCGGTCGGTCTCTCCAGAACCTACGCGTGGCAAAAAGCAACGCGCTAAGCAATAATGCTTAGCGGTGCCAATAATAAAATAAAAAGAAATAATAGAAAATAAATATGTAGTGCATGTCCTGATGTCTTATGTAGACAATTTTTTGATCATTATTGGTAATCTTATTTATTTTGTACTTGTTATATTCATCATTTTATTAAATTTATCCACTTTCATTTTTGATTGCCCAAGTAACCTAAACTGGACGAATGGACTGGATAAACGAGTAAACTGGCACTGGGTATCAAGTACCTCGGGCCATCACACCATCGGTCACATATGTATCTCCCGGTATGCAACAGAACAGCTAATAAGCTGTAATAATATTAGGCACAAGGCTAAGTATCAACATAATGTCAGAATGGCTAAAAGCCATGAAATCACAGAATGACATAATGCCATATGCAGTACTGCTAACAGAACCCTATTGGCATGCCAACCTATTCAAACCAATCTTGCTACGCGTACTAGGGCATGTTACACTTTTAAATTGTACAATTCTTGAAATTTAAGTTTAGGTGTTACTATTCATTTTATTTGTCAACTAAAATGTTGACTTTTGCATAGACAATCGGTACATTGATTCTAATACTCCCAACATATCACATTTTCCATTCTAAAGTTGTTGGTATTGATTGCCAATACCATTTCTAAGCTTAGTGTTAATTATTCACAATTTTCAGATTTCAAGCCTTATGTTTACTGTTTCATTGGTCATTTGTACAATAGAAATTTGGCAAAGTTGTCTTCATGAAAGTTGTTCCTTATTTTGTCTAGTTATATTTTCTTTTTTGAATCACTCTATTTGGAGTTTTGTAGCTCAAGTTATGGCCTAAACACCATAACTGGCCAGATTAGACAGAATCCAAAATTCTGGGCAAAACTGGTTCTGCCAGATTTGGTAACCCAAGTTTGGTTGGCAATTTGACTAGGTTATGGTAAGAATTTTAATTTGTGTTCTTCACTAAAGTTTTAGGTCAATTGGACCTTTCTACACTGAGTTATAACAAAATGAATACACACTATTTATTTGGTCATTTTGCCTAGGTAAAATGCAAGTCACCCGGATTAGGGCAATTTTTAGGCCAATTTGATTTGGTTTTCTGGGCAGGGTTTCTTTACCAAAGTGGTGCCATTATATGTCTAGTTTCATGTCCAATTGGCCTTGCATCAATTGAACCTCTATAACTCCATTTATAACTACCCAAACCTGCTGGACTCATGTTCAGTCCTGCAGGTCAGCCAAGGCAGCTCACCCATACACAAATGCCAAGCCTCAACTCACTTCATTTCCTCATCATGCACATTCAAATGGCCACTAATTGACCATTACAAGGTTAATGAACCATCACATGAGCAAACCCTAGAATTGTTCAAGTGTCCAATTTTTTTTTTCATTTTCCACATGCACAATTCTTGCATTTTATTTACTCAATTATGTTCAATCCTTCATCCACTACCAAAGGCTGCTCATAACCATTTTTCTACCAAGAAAAATAATTAAACCCTAGCTAAACCTAGCTGCCAAAATTGTAGGGTACACACACACTTATTTATTTTATTTTCTTACCTTTCTTACACAATTCATGCCTTTAAACATGAATTAAAGCAAAAGGAACAAAGATTAGACACTAACCTTGAATGGAGTAGAATTTCAAGCTACCTAAACTTCTTTTTTTCTTTCCCTTTTGGCTGCCTAGAGGATGTTCAAGTTGCTAGTTAATTTTTTGTGAAGCTAAGTGGTGGTTTCAAGGTGAGATTTGGTGTGAAATGAAGCTTTGGTGGAGCTTCAATGGTGTTTTTGGGTGGGAAGAGAGGAAACGATTGGTTGAAGGAAAGTGATGGCTGCTAATTGCTTTTGTGTATTTTCATCTCAATTATCCCTTTTTAATAAGTTAGCTTAATTGTGATTGGTGGAAAAAGGGTTGATGACATCATGTGATGTCAAAATTGTCATTTAATCTTATTTTTCTCTTCTTTTCTTCTCTACTCATTTTTAATTTAATTTTTAGCAATATTTATTCACATTTTATGTCATAATAATTATTTACTTAATTGGACAAGTCAGCCAAAAATCATCTCTGAAGACGAAATGACCAAAATGCCCTCCATTTGGCTTATTGAGCCAAAATTGTTTATACCGATTGAAAAATTTTCCTAAGCATTTTCTTGGCATTCTAATGCCATAGGAACCTCAATGACCATTCTCTGGAGTGCCAAAAATTATTTTATGAATTTTCCCCTGAGTCTAGGGCTCCTAATTATGAGAACCGCAACTTCCTACTAGGTTACGCATCGCTAGGGCACCGGCTCATTTAACTTGGTTGTATTTTATTTCTAAAATTTTTCCTAAATTTTTCTTGTTAATATTTGAGTTAATTATGATTCCTCACTTTAGTTTAAATATTTTTCTGGGCATTCTAGCTGTCTGGACCGACACTGGTCATCGAAACAGTAGAATGTACGGAGTTACTGCAGGGAGTGTGTTACACAATATGGAAGAGTTTGTCAGCGAAAAGTATTTGTTAGCACACAAGAATTTATAAAGTTGATTAGTAAGCCTAATTAGGTAAGGCAAGAGGACCTAAAAATAAGTTATAGTAATATAGCTACCTTAGATGCGGGTAAATGTATTACTGCTGATAGATGTCAGTGGGTACCATAATCAAAATAAGTTTAAGATATTAGTGGATTTGAAAGAAATAAGATATAGGGAAGTCTAATATATTGGGATGTATCGTAGTAACTATACAATATTCTTGATGTTTGTGCTTTAAGCTACAGATTACAGTACTGACTTGGGATTTATTGTGTAGAGCTACGTACTACCCGATAGTTCACTAAGATGAGGATTATTGCAAACGGCATCTGTTTTGGTAAAATTCTGCCAGGACATAATTTTATTATTGGAAGGGAGTTTGAAAATCCTAACCCGGGATTTAAAATTCTAAAGTTAGAATATTGAAAGGTTATAGTTCAGTACAAAAGAAAGTAATGACTACACATCAATGTAAAATAAACTATAGAATATTGATAGATAAAAGAGTTATGAAAGTAAAAATTAGAATAGTTGGTGCAAATGTAATAAAGAAATATTATGAATATTAGTTAAAGTGTTGACTAGAATGGTCAGAGGACCAAATCAAAGTAATATTGAAGTATAGCGGATTTATTAGAGATGATAAGAAGTGCTAAATCACGACTCAATAGTCAAGTTAAGGAAGAAGATAAGATTGAGGAATAAAATAATTAAAGTTAAGTTGTGGAATGAAAAAAAAAAGACTACAAAGGAAAATAATTGCTAAAATAATAGCAAAAAAAGACTAAAATAGTCCAAACTAAACTGAAGGTTGCATCAAATGACCAAGAGATTTGATAAGAAAGAGTAAAACTAAGTTCTCACCCATAGGATCATATGAGGTCCTAGAAAAGTGGATCCACTAGCACACAGATTTGCTTACTTCTAAAATCGAAATGAATTTGAATCTAACTTATGACAGAAGCTCATAAGAAACTTGGCACGCGAGGTGAGCAATCGATGAGTAAATAGTATTGGTTAAAGTGCTGTGGAACCATCATTCAGGCCAGGAAGCTACTTGGGAGCGTGAAGAGGACATGAGGATACAGCACCCACAGCTGTTCAGAGACTGATACCAGGTAAAATTTTGAGATGAAATTTATTTCAAGGGGGGAAGAATTATAACACCCCAATTTGTTTAACTTGGTACATTTCACTATTTCGATGACCGGTGTTGGTTCAGACAATTAAGAGAATTAGAATCACGTCTAAGGCACCTAGTTAAGCCCTGAACACAAATAATTAGTAATTGCCAAATAGTTAAGATAAAGAAAAAAAACAAAACACAAAAAGTTAAATGAGCCAGGAGTCACAGCGATGGTTGAGCTTCCAGGGAAGTGACTGCGAAGTCAGTCTTAACTCAAATTTCGAATCGGAAAATGTAACGCTGCGGTCCTTAGGACTATTGCGAACACAGTGGAAAAGAGAAAATCATAGAAAAGAATTTTTAAGCAGGTCAAATAATTAAGTCAGGGATCCGGAAGAAATATCAAATTATTTGCAAACTGGATCAGACCGGCGAGGGGCAAATTAGTCAATTCACCCCTAGAGGTGACTCATGACCTAACTGTCTAATAAAATTTGAGAAATGAAATTTTGAAATATAGAATTAAATTAAAGAAGTGAGGAAAAAGAAAGGAAAAAGAAAAGAAAAAAAAAGAATAATGACATCACCCAAAGTGACATAAGCATGACGGGGTAAATAAATTCCAATTAATTAGATTTTTGACCAAGTCCATTTTAATAGATAAATACACAAAAAAAAAAATTAAAAGAAAAATAGTTGGTCTTCCACCCCTAGCCGTAGCTCTCTCTCTCTCTCTCTCTCTCTCTTAATTCTCTCTCAAATTTCCACCATCAAAGCTTAATTTCAAGCTTTCTAAACCCTAAATTCAACCCTAAATCCCTTACTTCTCTTAAAGAAAAGTTGTTATTGAACCTTGAATAGAGGATTGAAGAAAGAAGAATTCAAAAAGAAATTGGAAAATTGAAGAGGGAGAAGCTAAATAAAGAGGTTAGTTCAAATCATCTAATCTCTCCTTATATTCATGCATATATACTTGAATTAACTTAGAAAATTGAGAAAAATGAAACAAAATCAAGCATGTTAGAACCATAATGAAATTCTACTGCCATGGTGGTAGTGTGAATTGATGTGTTTTGGTTTGATAAAATATGTATACAAGTTCAATTAGGTGTGTAAGTATGAATTATGTACTTTAATTTCACCAATTGTGCAATTTAGAGAAAATTAGGGTTCTTGACCTAGGATTTGGGAGAAAAATTGTAGAAAATGGTCAATTGATACCAATGACCTTATTTGAGTTGAAAAATAGTCAATTGTGACTATTTGTGGTGTGTTTGAATTGTTAGAAATAAGTTACAATTCAGATTGATTAGGGTCAATATGTAGGCAGCTTGACCTAGGTCCCTTTCAGGAATCAAAATTGAAAATTTACCAACTCAATTGGTGTGAAGCCAATTGAGAATGAAACTAGATAAAAAACGGCACATTTTTCATTTAGGAATCATGCCCAGAAAGTAATCATAACTTAGTAAACAATTAGGCCAAATCCGGAATTGAGCACACTGCCCTATACAAGAATGACCAAATGAACAACAGTTACATAAATGACCATAACTTGGTCTAGGAAGGTCCAAATGACCTGAATTTTATACCGATAGAAAGCTGAGACCTAGCCCTACAACTTTAATGAAGAAAACAAACCCAAATTTTGACCATAACCTATCCAAAAACTCACCTATAGTCAACTTACAAAAACTGCCAATAACTAGGAATTTACCCAGAATTCAGGGTAACACCAAATCCAGCCAGCCATATTCAAATGGCTATAACTTAGGCTACAAAACTCTAAATGGAGTGATTCAAAAAGAGAAATAAAGTTAAGACAATAAGAAACAACTTCTATGAAGAGAACTTAGCCAAATTACCACTGCAACATGACCAATGGAACAGTACAAAACAGGACATCAAATCTGAAAATTTGAAATTTCACTTAAGAGACTTAAGATTTGAGGAAAACAACCAAAACCAACAAGTTAGGTAACCAAAATGTGGTATGTGGGTGAAATTGAAATCCCTATACCTATTAAGCATAAGAAAGTTAACAAATTGACTTGAATAGTATCGCGAATAGTAACTCCGAAATGAAAATTTTCAAGAACGTTAGTTTAAGTATATTGAGGCTAGAATTAAGTATATATGAATTAATTATTAGATTTATTGTGAGATAAGATACTGAAACACCATAAATTGCATGCTTCAACTGAAAAAGACCTAGATAAGGATAAGGCAAACTGAGTCAAGGCCTAAAGGTGACTCACATAAGGTTTGCACATAATAAACTTTAATTTATCGTTTTCTAATTGAAAACTTATTTAGTTATGCATTATGAATTAGTTGTACTAATTATGGGTTTTGAGAAATGTTGTGTTGCCATTTTATGAATAGAAATTTGAGTTGGAACCTGATTTGTGTTTTGCATGAAATGTTTGAATAACTTGATTTAAATTGTTTTTTATTCACACTTCGCATGGCAATATCATTATGTTCCTCCTCCATTTATGAGGTGAGTTTGACTATATTCCTTCCTCTCTGGCTTGCCAATTTGAGGTGAGTTTGGATGAGTACTTGTTACACCTTACCCCTCTGTAAGGCATAACATGATCTCGTAGAATACCTAATGAACTACCGAACTTCACCTACCGATAACTTAATAAGTACCCTACAAGGGATTTTAAAATAATTTTCTTACTTTTTATAAGTGGTGAGTATTTCTAAATAGATATTAAAATATTTAATTAAAGTTGGAAACTAGTTAAAATTTTTGGCCCATTTTATTTTTCTGCAAATTTTATAAAAATTGCGGCAGAGTGCTGTCTGTATTTTGAGAAAACAGTTTTTCAAATTCCTGTAAAAAAAACTTCCAATTATTTATTTCAACCACTTCTTCAAAATTCACAATCAATCTCAACCAATTTCTCAAGTTTCAAAATTCAACAATCCTTATTTCTTAATTTCCAAAAATTTAGTAATCATCAAGATACTGTCAATCAAATTCATTCATTCATATTTCATTAAAGATAAACCATTTATATATACATCATACTAACAATTTACATTAAAAGAAATTCAAACTAAATTTTATTACAAACTTTATACAAACTTTGTACAAGCTACTCAAGACCGATTTTACATGTCCATACATTTACGTACATTACATACATCAAAATAAATTTTTATAGTCAGGGTATAAATTATACCCAATAGCTTCAAAGCAGGTAGTTCCTCTGACCTCACCAGTTCACTCTGCTGCTCTTCTAGTCTCTATATCTGC
Source organism: Hevea brasiliensis (assembly GCF_030052815.1). Taxonomy (NCBI): domain Eukaryota; kingdom Viridiplantae; phylum Streptophyta; class Magnoliopsida; order Malpighiales; family Euphorbiaceae; genus Hevea; species Hevea brasiliensis. The sequence goes on from NC_079507.1 coordinate 3,173,326, forward strand.
GACAGCAATAACAGCTATCGCTGAGTACTAGGACTCAGTGGTGCACAACATTTTAAAATAATCTTTATGCAGAATTTAAATCACATTTATTCAAAAATTGGACTGAACATGGGAATTAAATACAAAATACGAATTATGAGATTTAATCCAAACAAGTTCATTTCGAAGTATCAAAACACATTTCATAAAACCCATAGTTATATCATGCCATTTGAAACAAATATAATCTCAATAGCCAGAGGCTAAGGAGAAATCACATCACAAGGCTAGCTAGCTCAAATATATGGATATCCATTCAATTTCTTCTTCTACTGGCACACACCTCGACACTTCAGCCAAAGAAGGAATCAAAATTCGAAACTGATTACCCCCACTAGTCATGCTAGTGAGGTGTTCAAATATATGGTCATAACACTGTGGTTTTAAAACTTATCTTAATAATTTACTAAATATTGCCATTTGAAATATACACAATAACTTTCAACAATTTAAATCAAAGCATCACAAATAATGTCACAATTCACTATTTCAAATTACTCAAAACATTATGCAGAAAATAATTTACAGAAATTATACGTTGTGCACAAACCTTAAACGAGTCGCCTCTTAGCCTTGACTCGATTCTTCAGGTTTCTTCCCGGTATTCTTTTCCACTGAAACATACAGTTTCACAGTGTTTCAGTATTATAACTTAGTATAAATCCAAAAATAAATTAAATTTCACTTTTACCTAGCTCTAATATGCTAAACTTAACATTCTTTAAATTTTGTGTTTCGAGGTTACTATTCACTATACTATTCAAGTCAATTTGTTGACTTTCTAAGGCTTAATAGGTATGAGAATTCCAACTTCACCCGCATACCACATTTTGGTCACTAAATTTGTTGGTTTTGGTTGTTTACTCAAATTCTAAGTCTTTTAGGCAAAATTGCAAATTTTCAGTTTTGGTGTCATAAGTTGCACTGTTCTATTAGTCATTTTACTGTTAGAATTTGACAAAACTTTCTTCATAGAAAATGTTCCCTATTGTCTTAAGTTTATTCTCCTTTTTGAATCACTCCAATTCAAGTTTTTTAGCTCAAGTTATAGCTATTTGAACCATAGCTGCCGGATTGGACTTAACCCAGATTTTCTGGGCAAATTTTGGTTGTGGCAGTTTTAGGTCACCAATTTTTGGTGGCCAAATGACTTAGTTAATGGCATAATTTGGGTTTGTGTTCTTCATGAAAGTTTTAGGTCTATACCTCAACTATCCACTGGTAAAATTGCAGGCCATTTAGACCTGCCTAGCTCCAGTTATGGCCAGTTCATTTGGTCAGTTTGTATAGGACAGACTGAGAATTTTCAGATTTGGTCAATTTGTTCACTAGGTTTTGGTCACTTTTTGGGCATGATTCCTACATGAAAATTGTGTCATTTTGTGTCTATTTTCATTCCTAATTGATCTCATACCAATTGGACTTGTAAATTTTCAGTTTTGGTCCCTCAAAGCGACCTTGGTCCTGCTGCCTGCAACATGACCACATTGAATCTGAATTTAACCTCAATTCAAACACTTCCAACACACTTCATTTGGTCACAAATGACCATTTCTCACTTCAAACTAGGTCAAACACATTATTTCACTTTTTCTCCAAATTTTGTCTCCTAAACCCCAAGTGTCCAAACCCTAACCACACTAGTAGTTACATTTAACCAAATCTAAGCATGTCAATCTCACTTCCACATTCATACAAGCTTGCCTAACATATTAAATTCAATCAAAACACAAGCATATGCATAGCAACCCTAGCTGGCTGAATTTTTAGGTTGGACCTTTAACAATTAATTTCATTTTATTTTAAGTTTATTTCTAAGTTAGTTAAGCTCTAAACACAACTAATAAACTAATTTTGCAACTTAAATCACTAACCTCAACTTGGATGCTAATTCTTCAATTTCCTTCTTCTTTTCTTCTTTCTTTGGTGATCAATCTTCTTCTCAAAGCCCAAACACAAGGTTTTATGAAGTAATTATGGGAGAAATTGGGGTTTAGTAGGGGTTTAAATGCTTGAAGCAAGCTTTAATGGAGTTTCCTTCATGGTGAGATGAGAGAGAGGAGTCGACTGTTTTTAGGGAGGAAGATGAAAGTGATTTCTTTTTTTTTTTTTATGTTATTTTTGTCTTACTTAATAGATTTTTAACTTAGTCAAATTTGGTAGGAAAAATAATTTTAATTATGACATCATCATTGATGTCACACATGATGTAATAACCTTTTTCTTTTCCTTTCTTTTTTTATTTTTAATTTTTCCATTAGTTCTTTAATTGAATTCTTGACTTTGAAATTTTCTTTTCTCCGATTTTATTTGACAGTTAGGTCAGGAGTCAGCTCTCGGGGTCAATTGACTAAACTGCCCCTCGCCGGTTCAACCCGATTTACAAATAATTTAATATTTCTTCCGGCTCTTTGACCTAATTTTTTGACTAGCTTAACAACTTTTTTCTATGATTTTCTCTTTTTCACTGTGTTTGTAATAGTCTTAAGGACCACGACGTTACATTTTACGGTTCGAAAATTTGAGTTTAAATCGACTTCATAGTCCTTCCCGAGAAGGTTACCCATTGCTGTGACTCTCGGCTCGTTTAACTTCTTTTGTTCTGTTTTTCTTATTTATACATAACTAATTGACAATTACTAATTATTGGTGTTTATGACTTATCTAGTTGTCTTAAGTGTGGTTCTAATCCCCTTAATTTTCCAGAACGACTCCGGTCACCGGAATAGTGAAATATGCTAGGCTATGTAAATAGGGGTGTTACAATTCTCCCCCCCTTAAAATAAATTTCGTCTCGAAATTTTACCTGGTATTAATCTCTGAACTGCTGTGGGTGCTGTCTCCTCATATCCTCCTCTCATTCCCAAGTAGCTTCTTGGCCTGAATGATGGTTCCACAACACTTTTACCAACGGGATCTGCTTGTTCCGTAGCTGCTTCACCTCATAAGCCAGAATCTCTATGGGTTCTTCTTCATATGTGACGTCTGGATTCACTTCAATTTCTTCTACTGGTAGTACATGAGACGGGTCTGATCGATACCTCCTCAACATAGACACATGGAAGACATTATGTATCTTCTCCAACTCTAGAGGTAGTGCCAATCGATATGCTAAAGGACCCACTCTTTCCAGAATCTCATATGGCCCAGTAAAACGAGAACTCAGTTTCCCCTTTTTGTCGAATCTCATAATTCTCTTCCAAGGGGAAACCTTGAGGAATACTTTCTCACCCACTGCATACTCAATATCTCTTCTTTTTAAATCAATGTAGGACTTCTGATGGTCTGATGCAGTCTTAAGTCGATCTATGATCACCCTGATTTTCTATTCAGTTTATTGAATAATTTCGGGTCCAATCATCTTTCTTTCACCCACGTCATCCCAACACAACAGGGTTCTACATTTTCTGCCATATAAAGCTTCATATGGAGGCATTCCAATGCTTGATTGGTAGCTGTTGTTGTAAGCAAACTCAATCAAAGGCAAGTGTGTATCCCAACTGCCCTCAAACTCAATCACACAAGCCCGTAGCATGTCCTCCAAGATCTCAATTACCCTATCAGATTGGGCATCTGTTTGTGGGTGGAATGCTATACTAAAGTTCAATCTAGTTCCTAGGGTTCTCTAAAGACTACCCCAGAATCTAGAAGTGAATCTAGGATCTCTGTCTGATACGATGGATACTGGCACTCCATGCAGTCTCACTATCTCATCAATGTACAACTTGGCCAATCTTTCTAAACTGTAGTCCATTCGAACTAGTATAAAATGAGCAGACTTGGTCAGTCTGTCAACAATGACCCATACTGCATCATGACTCTTCTGTGACCTCGGAAGTCCCATCACAAAATCCATCGTTATTCTCTCCCATTTCCATTTCGGTACTGGTAGTGGATGTAACAACCCAGCGGGTACTTGATGCTCTGCCTTCACTTGCTGATAAGTTAGGCAATTGGAAACAAACTCTGTCACATCTCTTTTCATATCCATCCACCAGTAATGCTCTTTTAACCCTCTATACATTTTTGTGCCACCAGGGTGCATGGCAAAAGGAGACTCATGTGCTTCCTTCAAAATGATCTGCCTCAAATCAACATCATTAGGAACACACATTCTGCCCTGGTGTAGCAGTAGACCATCATCTCTTATTGAAAATTCTGGTCTCTTACCCTGTCTGACTTCTTCCAATAGCTTCTGATATTTCTGATCATTCTGAGCAACCATTCTGATCTGATCAATCAACACTGGCTGTATATGCCATGCAACAGTTGTCTGCCCCTCATCATTAATCTCTAAGCTGGCATGTAATGATCTCAACTCATGTACCATAGACAAAGGAGTAACCCATAGACTTGCCATAGTCTTGTGACTTAAGGCGTCAGCCACAACATTAGCTTTCTCTGGCTGATAGTTTATCAGACAATCATAGTCTTTTATCAACTCTAACCATCTCCTCTGTCTCAAATTCAACTCTTTCTGAGTGCCCAAATACTTCAAACTCTTATGATCTGTGTAGATATAACACTTCTCTCCATATAAATAATGTCTCCAGATCTTAAGAGTAAACACTATAGCTGCAAGCTCCAAGTCATGTGTCGGATAATTCCTCTCATGCAGTTTCAGCTGGCGTAATGCATAAGCAATGACATTTTGATCTTGCATCAATACATAGCCTAACTCATTGTGAAAAGCATCATTATAAACTGTGTATTCTTTACCCGGAGTAGGTAAAGTAAGGACTGGAGCTTTAGTCAAACATTTCTTTAATTCATCAAAACTCTACTAGCATTTATATGTCCACTGAAATTTCACATCTTTTCTAAGCAGCTTGGTCAATGGAGATGCCAACATGGAAAATCCCTTAACAAATCTACGGTAGTATCTAGTTAAACCTAGAAAACTGCGAATCTCCATGATATTTCTGGGTGGCCTCCAATTAAGGATAGCTTCAATCTTACTTGGATCTACCTTGATGCCCTCTTCTGATACTACATGCCCCAAGAAAAATATTTCCTTCAGCCAAAATTCACACTTCGACAATTTGGCGTATAGCTGTTTCTCCCTCAAAGTCTGCAGTATAATCTGCAGATGTCTATCATGCTCTTCTGCAGTCCTCGAAGAGACCAATATATCATCTATAAATACCACAACAAACTGATCGAGGTATTGTCTGAAGATAGTGTTCATCAGATCCATAAAAGCAGTCGGAGCATTAGTTAACCCGAATGGCATGAACAAGAACTCATAATGGCCATAGCGGGTTCTAAAGGCAGTTTTAAGAATACTCTGCTCTTGTACTTCAACTGATAATAACCTGACCTCAGGTCAATTTTGGAGAACACAGCTGCACCTCTCAACTGATCGAACAAGTCATTAATGCGAGGCAATGGGCATCTATTCTTTATTGTCACCTTATTCAACTGCCGATAATCAATACACAAGCGGAAAGTGCCATCCTTCTTCTTTACAAACAACACCAGCGCTCCCCAAGGTGACACACTAGGGCGGATAAAGCCCTTGTCAAGCAATTCTTACAACTGCACTTTCAACTCTTTTAATTCTGCAGGTGCCATTCTATATAGTGTTATAGAGATTGGGTCCACACCAGGCATAACATCAATATCAAACTGCACCTCTCTTTCTGGAGGTAATCCTGACAATTCATCAGGAAACACATCCGAAAAGTCACATACTGCAGGGATGTCCCTCAGTGCTGGACTCCCCACTTGGGTGTCTATCACATGTGCCAAGTATGCTTCACACCCTTTTCTGATCATTCTTCTGGCAAGTGCAATAGAAATGATGTTTGATGGCAATAAATGCCTCTCCCCATGTATTACCACATCACCGTACAGAGGGAGACCCAAAGTGACTGTCTTCAGTCTACAGTCAATCATGGCGTGATGCCTGGCTAACCAATCCATGCCCAAGATAATATCATAATCTCTAAAGGGCATTTCAATCAAATCTGACAGGAAAACATGTCCTTGGATCACCAAAGGATAGTCTCTATAGATTCTGTTTACCCGAACCTCTTGTCCTAACGGACTAGTTACTAGCACTTCAAAACCCATTTGGACATATGGAACAGCAAGTGAACTGACTATGCTAGCACTAACATATGCATGGGTTGAACCCGGATCAAACAACACAAATACTTCTTAATCAGAGATAAAGAATGTACCAGCTACAACATCAGAAGTCTCAGCCTCTTCTCGTTGTCTCATTGTGTAGACTCTGGCTGAAGCACTTCCTTGTGCTGACTGACCAACAGTGCCCTGACTGCCAGAAACAGTGCCTATACCTCTGCCTCTTCCTCTGCCAACAGATTGTGAACCTCTGGGAGCAGGACTCTGAATAGATCTTTTGGCAGTAGTAGGAGCTGGACCATATTTAGGAGCACTAGTGCAGTCTTTAGCAAGATGGCCCTTGCCTCCACAGTTAAAACAAGCTTCAGTGGCCCAATAGCTTCTTCCCCATGAATCTTGCCACAAGTCTCACAGGGGCGGGCAGGATATGAACCCCTACTCGACTACTGACCAGACCTAGGGGGTCTCTGTTTAGAGAATCTGCCCCTTCCAAATCTTCCACCTTGACCTCTGCTAGGTCCACCAAATTTCTTTCTCTTCCCAGAAGTACCACCAGAACTTTGTTCAACTGATTTTTCCCCCTTGTCTTTCTCTGATTTTTCAACTTTTTTTGAGTTTTTTTTTGTTGGGGTCGCTTCAGATTCAATCCTTTCTAGCTCAAGTGCTTGAGATATGAGTTTTAAAAAATTGCTGTGCCTGAATCCCATAACTTGCATCCTCAAACTAGGCTTCAAACCAGTCTCAAATCTCTTGCACCTTTCCTTGCTGGTAGAAAGGAGACTCCCAGCATAATGGCTTAAGCGGAAGAACTCCCTCTCATATGCGTCTGGGACGTATTTTTGTCTGAATTCTCTGATGAAGTCATCCCAGGTCAGTACTGGTGGTTTAGCTAAGCTGTGGGGGATGGTCTTCCACCAATCATACGCATCCCCTTGCAGTAGCGACACATAATATTCAAACTTCAGTTCATCTTGGCAGTGCAGCTTCTTGAACACTCTATCCATTCTTTCAAGCCATTGCTCTGCCTCAAGCGGGTCTACTGTACCTTTAAATTCAGTAGCTCTATACTTTAATAACTTATCATACTGTCTGGCTGGAGGCAGTGGTTGTACCACAGGTGTCTGGGGTGGAGCTTGAGCAGGCATACCCCTAGCCATTTGTTAAAACATCGTAGCCATCTGCTGCGCAAATTGTGCAGGAAACTGCGGCATTTGTGGGGCCGGTGCTACTGATCCACTGACATTCTGTAGAGCTGGGGCTTCCTTTTGTGCCTAAGCTTCAACAGATAGCTCGACTGAGCGATCTCCTTCTTCCATTTCAGTATGAAGTTAGGGTATCTCCTGAACAAATAACACAAGGAGATTTCCCTCCGTTAGTTCATATTTATGATGTAATGCACTGTATGTAACAAATATGGACATTGAGCAGTTGTACTTAACAAGGAAAAACACAAATTCACAAGTTATAACATACTTTAAAAATTTTGCTCTGATACCACTAAAACATGTTACACCTTACCCCTCTGTAAGGCATAACATGATCCCGTAGAATACCTAATGAACTACCGAACTTCACCTACTGATAACTCATTAAGTACCCTACAAGGGATTTTAGAATAATTTTCTTACTTTTTATAAGTGGTGAGCATTTCTAAAAAGATATTAAAATATTTAATTAAAGTTGGAAACTAGTTAAAATTTTTGGCCCATTTTATTTTTTCATAAATTTTATAAAAATTTCGGCAGAGTGCCTTCTGTATTTTGAGAAAACAGTTCTTCAAATTCTTGTAAAAAGCACTTCCAATTATTTATTTCAACCATTTCTTCAAAATTCACAATTAATCTCAACCAATTTCTCAAGTTTCAAAATTCAATAATCCTCATTTCTCAATTTCCAAAAATTCAGTAATCATCAAGATACTGTCAATCAAATTCATTCATTCATATTTCATTAAAGATAAACCATTTATATATACATCATACTAACAATTTACATTAAAAGAAATTCAAACAAAATTTTATTATAAACTTTATACAAACTTTGTACAAGCTGCTCAAGACCGATTTTATATGTCCATATATTTACGTACATTACATACATCAAAATAAATTTTTACAGTCAGGGTATAAATTATACCCGATAGCTTCAAAGCAGGTAGTTCCTCTGACCTCAGCAGCTCACTCTGCTGCTCTTCTAGTCTCTATATCTGCGATAGCAATAACAGTTATTGCTGAGTACTAGGAATCAGTGGTGCACAACTTTCTAAAATAATCTTTATGCAGAATTTAAATCACTTTTGTTCAAAAATTGGACTGAACATGAGAATTAAATACAAAATATGAATTATGAGATTTTAATCCAAATAAGTTCATTTCGAAGTATCAAAACACATTTCATAAAACCCACAGTTTTATCATGCCATTCGAAACAAATATAATCTCAATAGCTAGAGGCTAAGGAGAAGTCACATCACAAGGCTAGCTAGCTCAAATATATGGATATCCATTCAATTTCTTCTTCTACTGACACACACCCTAACATTTCAGCCAGATAAGGAATCAAAATTCGAAACTGATTACCCCCACTAGTCATGCTAGTGAGGTGTTCAAATATATGGTCATGACACTGTGGTTTCAAAACTTATCTTAACAATTTACTAAACATTGCCATTTCAAATATACACAATAACTTTTAACAATTTAAATCAAAGCATTACAAATAATGTCACAATTCACTATTTCAAATTACTCAAAACATTATGCAGAAAATGATTTACAGAAATTATACGTTGTGCACCAACCTTAAACGAGTCACCTCTTGGCCTTGACTCGATTCCTCGGGTTCCTTCCCGGTATTCTTTTCTACTGAAACATACAGTTTCACAGTGTTTCAGTATCATAACTTAGCATAAATCCAAAAATAAATTAAATTTCACTTTTACCTAGCTCTAATGTGCTAAACTTAACGTTCTTTAAATTTTGTATTTCGGGTTACTATTCACTATATTATTCACTACACTATTCAAGTTAATTTATTGACTTTCTAAGGCTTAATAGATATGGGAATTCCAACTTCACCCACATACCACATTTTGGCTACTAAATTTATTGGTTTTGGTTGTTTACTCAAATTCTAAGTCTTTTAGGCAAATTTGTAAATTTTCAGTTTTGGTGTCTTAAGTTGCACTATTCTATTGGTCATTTTACTGTTAGAATTTGGCAAAACTTTCTTCATAGAAAATGTTCCCTATTGTCTTAAGTTTATTCTCCTTTTTGAATCACTCCAATTCGAGTTTTTTAGCTCAAGTTATAGCCATTTGAACCATGGCTGCCGGACTAGACTTAACCTAGATTTTCTGGGCAAATTTTGGTTGTGGCAGTTTTAGGTTACCAATTTTTGGTGGCTAAATGACTTGGTTAATGGCATAATTTGTGTTTGTGTTCTTTATGAAAGTTTTAGGTCTATACCTCAACTATCCACTGGTAAAATTTTAGGTCATTTAGACCTGCCTAGCTCAAGTTATGGCCAAATGAACAGATACTGTTCATTTGGTCAGTTTGTACAGGGTAGACTGAGAATTTCCGGATTTAGTCAATTTGTTCACTAAGTTTTGGTCACTTTTTAGGAATGATTCCTAAATGAAAATTGTGTCATTTTGTATCTATTTTCATTCCCAATTGGTCTCATACCAATTGGACTTGTAAATTTTCAGTTTTGGTCCCTCAAATGGACCTTGGTCCTGCTGCCTGCAACATGACCACATTGAATCCGAATTTAACCTCAATTCAAACACTTCCAACACACTTCATTTGGTCACAAATGACCATTTTGTCACTTCAAACTAGGTCAAACACATTATTTCACCATTTCTCCAAATTTTGTCTCCTAAACCCCAAGTGTCCAAACCCTAACCACACTAGTAGTTACATTTAACCACATCTAAGCATGTCAATCTCACTTCCACATTCATACAAGCTTGCCTAACATATTAAATTTAATCAAAACACAAGCATATGCATAGCAACCCTAGCTGGCTGAATTTTCAGCTTGGTCCTTCAACAATTAATTTCATTTTATTTTAAGTTTATTTCTAAGTTAGTTAAGCTCTAAACACAACTATTAAACTAATTTTGCAACTTAAATCACTAACCTCAACTTGGATGCTAATTCTTCAATTTCCTTCTTCTTTTCTTCTTTCTTTGGTGATCAATCTTTTTCTCAAAGCCCAAACACAAGGTTTTATGAAGTAATTATGGGAGAAATTGGGGTTTAGTAGGGGTTTAAAAGCTTGAAGCAAGCTTTAATATAGTTTCCTTCATGGTGAGATGAGGGAGAGGAGCCGGCTGTTTTTAGGGAGGAAGATGAAAGTGATTTCTTTTTTTTTTTATGTTATTTTTTTCTTACTTAATAGATTTTTAACTTAGTCAAATTTGGTGGGAAAAATAATTTTAATTATGACATCATCATTGATGTCACACATGATGTAATAACCTTTTTCTTTTCCTTTCTTTTTTTTTTTAATTTTTCCATTAGTTCTTTAATTTAATTCCTAACTCTGAAATTTTTTTTTCTTCGATTTTATTTGACAGTTAGGTCAGGAGTCAGTCGCCGGTTCAACCCGGTTTGCAAATAATTCAATATTTCTTCCGGCTTCCTGACCTAATTATTTGACTGGCTTAACAACCTTTTTCCGTGATTTTTCTCTTTTCCACTGTGTTTGTAATAGTCTTAAGGACCGCGGCGTCACATTTTACGGTTTGAAATTTGAGTTTAAATCAACTTCGCAGTCCTTCCCGAGAAGGTCACCCATCGCTGTGACTCTCGGCTCGTTTAACTTCTTATGTTCTGTTTTTCTTATTTATACTTAATTAATTGACAATTACTAATTATTGATGTATATGGCTTATTTAGTTGTCTTAAGTGTGGTTCTAATCCCCTTAATTGTCCGGACCGACTCCGATCACCGGAATAGTGAAATATACCAGGCTATGCAAATAGGGGTGTTACAGTACTCATTAGCTAACTAGCCACCTCCCTCATTGATTTCGATTAGTGGGGTGAGTTTGTCACACCCCTTACCCGTCTATAGTATATCCAAGTAAGATATGTCACACAGTATACCGGAACACTCTATTTTATCTCAATCATTTTTATTCTTCCTTAATTTATTTTTATCATATTTTTGAATATAATTTGTGAAATATAATTCATTTAAGTCATTTATTGAAATTATAATTTATTTGAGGTCTCGACAATTTTATAGAAAATCTGACAGAGTACCGGCTGAAAATGGAGAAAACAGTTATTCGGAACCTGTGAAAAACACTTCCAATAATCATTTCTAATCATTCTCAAACTCCAATAATCATCAAAATCTCAATATTTTTCAACAACATTTCCATTTCTCAATTATTCATTTCTCATGGTATTCATATATAAGCAATAAATAAATACTCAATTTCCATTCATAAACACCATTTCCACTATTTACATTAACATCAAAATACATTATATAAGTCTCAATTACACAAGAGAAAATAAAAGTTAGTTACAAAATACTAAAATGAAACCTAGTGTCCTACCAATGCACTGAAGATGGTGAGGTGACACGGACACTATGCAGAGCTGCATGAGGTCTCACCTAGTCTGTAGTCTACTGGGCTCTCGGTCAGTATCTCCAAAAACTACGCGTGGCAAAAGTAACACGCTAAGCAAAAATGCTTAGTGGTGCCAATAATAAAATAAAAAGAAATAACAGGAAGTAAATATGCAGTGCATGTTTTGATGTCTTATGCAGATAATTTTTTTTATCATTATTGGTAATCTTATTTATTATGTACTTGTTCTATTCATTATTTCATTAAATTTGTTCACTTTCATTTTTGGGTGCCCAAGTAACCTATACTGGATGACTGGACTAGATAAACGGGTAAACTAGCACTAGATATCTAGTACCTCGGGCCATCACACCATCGCTCACGTATGCATCTCCAGGTGTTTAACAGAACAGCTAATAAGCTGTAATAACAATAGGCACAAGGCCAAATATCAACACAATGTCAGAATGGCTAAAAGCCATGAAATCACAGAATGGCATAATGCCATGTGCAGTACTGCTAACTGAACCCTATTGGCATGCCAACCTATCCAAACCAATCACATTAGGCCTACTAGGGCATTTAACACTTTTAAGTTTCACAATTTTTGAAATTTAAGTTTTAGTGTTACTATTCTATTCATTAGTCAACAAAAATGTTGACTTTTGCATAGGCAATAGGTACATTGGTTCTAATACACGCAACATACCACATTTTGCATTCAAAATTTGTTGGTATTGGTTGCCAATACCATTTCTAAGCTTAATGTTAGTTGGGCAGAATTTGCACTTTTTATGCCTTGTTTTTACTATTCCATTGGTCAATTTTGCAGTGGGAATTTGGAAAACTGATCAACATGAAAGTTGTTCCTTATTTTGTCTAGTTACATTTCCTTTTTTGAATCACTCCATTTGGAGTTTTGTATCTCAAGTTATGGTCTAAAAACCACAACTGGCCAGATTGAAAATTTTCTTGACTGACCATATCTACAGTGCAGTGAACAGTGATTGCAACTCATTTGTTGGATAGGTTCTAGTCATAAATTGGGTTAGATTTCTTCATGAAAGTTGTTGGTCTATATCTCAGCTTGTTTTTGGTAAAATTTCAGATCAATTGGACCATTCTACACTGAGTTATGGCCAAATGACCAAACATTGTTCATTTGGTCATTCTGCAGAAATAGACTGCAGGTCACCCGGATTAGGGCAAGCTTTTGGTCCACTTGGTTTGGTTTTATGGGCATGGTTTCTTCACCAAAGTTGTGACATTATGTGTCTAGTTTCATGTCCAATTGTCCTTGCACCAATTGAACCTGTAAAATTCAAGTTATTTCTTCCCAAACCTGCTAGACTCATGTCCAATTCTGCAGGTCACCATGGGCAGCCACACCAACTGCAATTCCCACTAATCAAACCACCTCATTTTTTTGTTTCCACATAACCAAATGGTCACTAATTGACCATTAAAACTCACTTTCATCATTACATAATCAAAGTCTCCATTTCATGCTCAAACCCTAACTCCAATTTCCAATTTATGGCATACACGCACTAAACTCATACCAAATCACTTTATCCATCATCTATACTCATCAATAACATAATTAAGCCACTTAATTTCATCAAAAACCAACAATCCTTAAACTTTCTCATGGCTTAATTTCATCAAAAACCAACAATCCTTAAACTTTCTCATGGCTGAAAAATTTAGAGATTTCATTTGCACAAATTTTTCTTTTAATTTCACACAATTTCTACTTGATTTAGCATGCTTACAAGATTAAAGAAAGAAAAGAAATTGTTTAGGGCACTAACCTTGAATGGAGCAGAATTTCAAGCTACCCAAACTTCTTTTTTTCTTCCTCTTTTGGCTGCCTAGAGGATGTTCAAGTTGCTAGGTTAATTTTTTGTGAAGCAAGTTTGTGGTTTCAAGGTGAAATAAGGTGAGGTTTGGGAGCTTTAGTGAGCTTTCATGGTGGAATGGCTTTGGGAGAGAAAGTGACGCCTGGTTTGGGTGAGGAAGAGCAGATGGCTTTTATTATTTTTTTGTCTCAATTATCCTCTTTAATAGGTTAATTTAAGTGGTGCTTAATTGTGATTGGTGGATAGGTTTTAATGACATCATATGATGTCATAATTAGGTATTTTCTTTCATTTTCTTTTCCTTTCTTCTTTACTCATTTTCAATTTAATTTTTAAGAATATTTATTCATATTTTTTATCATAATAATTATTTACTTAACTGGACAAGTCGGCAAAAAATCACCTCTAAAGGAGAAATGACAAAAATGCCCTCCGTTTGGCTTAACAGACCAAAATTATCTGTACCGATTGAAAAATTTTTCTAAGCATTTTCTTGGCATTCTAATGTCATAGGAACCTCAATGACCCTTCTCTGAAGTCCCAAAAATTATTTTATGAATTTTCTCCCGGGTCTAGGGCTCCTAGTTGCGAGAACCGCAACTTCCCACTAGGTTACCCATCGATAGGGTACCGAGTCATTTAACTTGGTTGTATTTTATTTCTAAAATTTTTCCTAAATTTTTCTTATTAATATTTGAGTTAATTATGGTTCCTCACTTTAGTTTAAATATTTTTCCAGACGTTCTAGCTATCCGGACCGACACCGGTCACCAGAACAGTAGAATGTACTGAATTGTTACAGGGAGGGTGTCACAACTCTTCCCCTCTAATTTAAATTTCGTCCTCGAAATTTACCTTATGCAAACAGTTGAGGGAACTGTTGCCTTATCGTCTTTTCATTTTCCTATGTTGCCTCTTCGGTTTTTTGGTGCCTCCAAAGCACTTTCACCAGTGGAATCTGCTTATTCCTCAACTCTTTCACTTCCCGAGCCAGGATCCTTATGGGTTCTTTTTCATATGTCAAATCTGGTTGTACTTCAATTTCTTCCATAGAGATGACATGTGAAGGATCTGAGCGGTATCTTCTTAGCATAGACATATGGAACACATTGTGGATCTTGTCCAGCTCTGGTGGCAAAGCTAGCCTGTAGGCTACTGATCCCACACGTTCAATGACTTCATATGGGCCAATGAACCTAGTGCTCAACTTACCTTTTCTTCCAAACCTCAGTACCTTCTTCCACGGTAACATCTTGAGGAACACTTTGTCGCCAACTGCATATTCTATTTCTTTTCTCTTCAGGTCGGCATAAGATTTCTGTCTATCTGATCTGAGGCAACCTTCAGATTGGCTTTGATTAGTTTTACTTTCTCCTCAGTCTGTTTCACCAGGTCTGGCCCTACCAATTTGTCTTCGCCTAATTCAGTCCAACACACTGGAGTTCTACATTTCCTCCCATACAGTGCTTCATACGGGGCCATTTGGATGCTAGCTTGGTAGCTATTGTTGTATGCAAATTCTGCCAGTGGAAGATATCTATCCCAACTTCCCTCAAACTCAATGACACAACTCCTCAGCATATCCTCAAGGACCTGACATATATTTCATGTTATTATTATCATTTTAGTTCAATATTTGTATTAATTCGATTGGTTTCAATTGTTTACCTGGATTACTCTTTCTGATTGCCCATCCGTTTGAGGATGGAAAGCTGTGCTGAAGTGGAGTTGTGTACCCAAGGATTCATGTAACTTCTTCAAAAATCTCGATGTAAACCTTGGGTCTCGATCAGATATGATGGAAAGTGGAATTCCATGCAGTCTAACTATCTCACTGATATACAATTCTGCTAACTTCTACAGTGAGTAGTCAGTCTTAACTGGCAGAAAGTGTGCTGACTTCGTCAATCTATCTACTATCACCCATACTGCATCATGTTTCTTCTGGGTGAGAGGTAGACCACTTACAAAATCCATGGTGACCCGATCCCATTTCCATTCAGGTATGTGTATAGGCTGTAGCAAACCCGATGGAACTTGATGTTCTGCCTTAACTTGCTGACATGTCAAGCATTTAGTCACATAGTCAGCTATGTCCTTCTTCATACCAGGCCACCAATACTGAAGCTTCAGATCATGATACATTTTTGTACTTCCTGGTTGCATAGCATAAACACTGGCATGTGCCTCTTTCAGAATACTGGCTTTCAATTCCCATTATCTGGTACACATACTCTTCCTTTGTAGTACAGACACCCATCTGCTTTCACCTCATAGTCAGTTGCTTTTCCCTCTGAGATTTTGCTCATAATAGCCATTAATGTTTTATCTGCCTTTTGCCCATCTAAAATCTATTGTAGCAGGTTTGGCCTCACTTGCAACTCAGCTAAAATAGCTCCATCTCGAGCCGAAGATAGACGGGCATTCAATGATCTCAAAGCTGTGATGGATTTTCTGCTTAAAGCATCAGCAACTACATTTGCCTTCCCACGATGGTAGTCAATCACACAATCATAGTCCTTCAGGAACTCAATCCATCGCCTCTGTCTGAGGTTGAGCTCCTTCTGGGTTGGCAAGTATTTTAGGCTTTTGTGGTCTGTGTAAATATAGTACTTTTCACCATAAAAGTAATGCCTCCATATCTTCAGTGCAAAGATAATTGCTGCAAGTTCTAAATCATGGGTAGGGTAATTCTGTTCTTGTGTCCTTAGCTGCTTGGAAGCATAAGCGACCACCTTTCCCTCTTGCATCAATACACACCCTAACCCATTATGAGAGGCATCACTGTAGACCACAAAGTCCTTTCCCAACACTGGCTGTGTTAACACTGGTGCCTCTGTCAACATAGCCTTTAACTTCTCAAAACTAGTCTGACACTTGTCATTCTAGTCAAATCTGACATTCTTATGTAACAACTTGATCATTAGAGCAGCTATTAAGGAAAATCCCTTCACAAATCTCCTGTAATACCCAGCTAGCCACAAGAAGCTTCTGACCTTAGTTGTATTTCTGAGAGGCTTCCATTCCATCACTGCTTCTATTTTCTTGGGATCCACCCTAATCCCATCAGCTGACACTATGTGTCCAAGGAATGCAATCTCATTCAACCAGAAGTCACACTTGGACAACTTAGCATACAGCTTCTTTTCTCTCAGGGTTTACAGAACAATCCTCAAATGCTCATCATGTTCTTCCCTAGTCTTGGAATATACCAAAATATCATCAATAAAGACCACTACGAACCAATCTAGATATGGATGGAAGATACGGTTCATAAGGTCCATGAATGCCGCTGGTGCATTTGTTAGGCTAAAGGGCATCACCAAAAACTCATAATGCCCATACCGAGTCCTGAATGCAGTCTTTGGCACATCTGCATCTTTCACCCTCAACTGATGATACTTTGATCTGAGATCAATTTTGGAAAATACTCCTACTCCCTTCAACTGATCAAATAGATCATCAATTCTAGGTAATGGATACTTATTCTTCACAGTCACTTTATTCAACTGCCGGTAATCAATGCATAACCTCAAAGTCCCATCATTCTTTTTCACAAATAGCACTGGAGCTCCCCATGGTGACACACTAGGGCATATGAACCCCTTATCTAGCAACTCCTGTAATTGGATTTTCAGTTCCTTCAATTCTGTGGGCGCTATCCTATAAGGAGCAATAGAGATTGGTCTTTGTGCAAGATCTCAATAGCAAATTCAACTTCCCTTTCTGGTGGCAAACTAGGCAATTCTTCAGGGAACACATCTGGGAAGTCTTTTACTGTAGGTATGTCACACAGATCTGGTTTAGCCTGCCTAGTATCCACCACATGTGCTAGGTAGGCTTCACAGCCTTTTCTCATCAGTTTTCTTGTAACTGTGGCTGAGATGACATTGGACAAGAAATCTGTCCTTTCCCCCACAACTGTAATCTCATTACCCTCAGAAGTTTTCAAAGAAATTCTCTTCAATTTACAATCAACTATTGCCTGATGACGTGACAACCAGTCCATTCCCAAAATCACGTCAAACTCATGAAAAGGCAACTTAATCAGGTCTGCCAAGAATTCATACCCCTGAATCCTTAACAGACAACCCTTGTACACTTTGTTCACCACTACACTGTGGCCCAATGGATTAGTGACTAGAATGTCTTGGTCACTCCCTCCTACTAATATCCCCCTCTCTATGGGTAGGTTGATGCAGATGTATGAATGAGTGGATCCTGGATCCACCAATGCATGCAGAGATGTATTGTAGAGGAAGAACTTACCCTTGTTGACGTCCGGGGCATCTTGCTCCTCCTGAGCTCTCATGGCATAGGCTCTGGCAGGTGGTCTGCCCTCAGGCCTCTCTGTTGGGTCAGATGCAGGCCTCTGTGATGGTCCCACTGCCTCATATTTGCTAGATTTCCTACTCCTTTATGGTGCAGGAGCAGGTCTGTTTGCTTGTGTTGGAGCAACTGTAGTAGTTCTGCGTGGACAGTTCCTCAACTGATGCTCTGTCGACCCATACCTTAAGCAGGCACCAGTCACTCTCTAACACTCCCCCTTATGCCACTTCAGGCAATGTGGACATGGAGAAGATAATGGGGCTAGTCCACGAACCCGTCCTGGAGAGCGCCTTGATGGTGTGGGTGACCTCTCCTAGGGGTAAACTGTGGCCTGGGCCCCTAAGACTAACCCTGACCTTGTGGTTGACCTGAACTCTGTGCAGGTGGACCTTTGAACTTCTTCCCAGGTGTAGGAGATGAACCAGACTGACCCGAGCCCCTCTTTTGCTATCTCTCCCTTCTAGTCTGCTCACTTATTCTTACTTTTTCAACTTTTATTGCAGGTTCCACTAACTTGGTGAAGTCTATGATTCCCAAGGCAGTGATCATGATCTTTATATTTTCATTTAATCCCTCTTCAAATCTCTTACACCTTTCAGCTTCATTAGGGACTATCTCCCTTCCGTAGCGGCTTAATCTGACAAATTCCTTTTCATACTCGGCCACTGTCAACTGTCTCTGCCTCAGGTTAATGAATTTCCTTCTTCTCTCTTCTAGGTATACACTACCCACATATTTCTTCTTGAATTCGAAGAGGAAGAAGTCCCAAGTTATTACTTCTGGCTGTACTTCACTGGGCACCGTATCCCACCATTCATATGCATCATCTTGCAACAGAGATACAACAGCTTCTAGATTTTGTTCAGGAGTGTAGTGGAGTTATTTTAAAACTCTTCCTGTTCTGTTCAACCAATTTTCGGCTACAACAGAATCATCTTCTCTCTTGCCAAATAAGTCCACTACTCCAAATTTTCTCAATCTTTCCAGGTGTGATTTCGGTTGTGGAGGTGGTGGTGGTGGTGGCATTACCCCTACCATTTGTTTGAAGAATTCGGCCATTTGCTGGAACACGACCTGTGGAGGTCAAGGTGCTCGATGGAGTCAAGTGAGCAGTTCTCCCTACCCCTAGTCCCAGTTGGTGTAGGTGGAGCATGACTCTCCACTTCCTCCTCAACTGCTCTCTGAGATGTGGAATCCATATCCTATTCAAAATAACAAAGACAAACAGATCTACATTAGTGTCACCTCGACTCTTACAAATGCAATGCATGGTATGGACTCAATCTAGGCCCAGAAACACCTAAACCGTGCTCTGATACCACTAAATGTCACACCCCTTACCCGTCTACTGTATATCCAAGTAAGATATGTCACACAGTTTACGGGAACACTCTATTTTATCTCAATCATTTTTATTCTTCCTTAATTTATTTTTATCATATTTTTGAATATAATTTGTGAAATATAATTTATTTAAGTCATTTATTGAAATTATAATTTATTTGAGATTCCGAAAATTTTATAGAAAATCCGGCAGAGTACCGGCTAAAAATGGAGAAAACAGTTCTTCGGAACCTGTGAAAAACACTTCCAATAATCATTTCCAATCATTCTCAAACTCCAATAATCATCAAAATCTCAATATTTTTCAACAACATTTCCATTTCTCAATTATTCATTTCTCATGGTATTCATATATAAGCAATAAATAAATACTCACTTTTCCATTAATAAACACCATTTCCACTATTTACATTAACATCAAAATACATTACATAAGTCTCAATTATACAAGAGAAAATAAAAGTTAGTTACAAAATACCAAAATAAAATCTAGTGTCCTACCAATGCACTGAATATGGTGAGGTGACACGGACACTATGCAGAGCTGCAGGAGGTCTCACCCAGTCTGTGGTCTACTGGGCTCTCGGTCAGTATCTCCAGAACCTACGCGTGGCAAAAGCAACGCGCTAAGCAATAATGCTTAGTGGTGCCAATAATAAAATAAAAAGAAATAATAGGAAGTAAATATGCAGTGCATGTTTTGATGTCTTATGCAGACAATTTTTTTTTTTTTATCATTATTGGTAATCTTATTTATTATGTACTTGTTTTATTCATTATTTCATTAAATTTGTTCACTTTCATTTTTGGGTGCCCAAGTAACCTATATTGGATGACTGGACTGGATAAACGGGTAAACTAGCACTGGGTATCTAGTACCTTAGGCCGTCACACCATCGGTCACATATGCATCTCCCGGTGTGCAACAGAACAGCTAATAAGCTGTAATAACAATAGGCACAAGGCCAAATATCAACACAATGTCAGAATGGCTAAAAGTCATGTAATCACAGAATGGCATAATGCCATGTGTAGTACTGCTAACTGAACCCTATTGGCATGCCAACCTATCCAAACCAATCACATTAGGCCTACTAGGGCATTTAACACTTTTAAGTTTCACAATTTTTGAAATTTAAGTTTTAGTGTCACTATTCATTCATTAGTTAACAAAAATGTTGATACTCCCAACATACCACATTTTGCATTCAAAATTTGTTGGTATTGGTTGCCAATACCATTTCTAAGCTTAATGTTAGTTGGGCAGAATTTGCACTTTTTATGCCTTGATTTACTGTTCCATTGGTCAATTTTGCAGTGGGAATTTGGCAAACTGATCAACATGAAAGTTGTTCCTTATTTTGTCTAGTTGCATTTCCTTTTTTGAATCACTCCATTTGGAGTTTTGTAACTCAAGTTATGGTCTAAAAACCACAACTGGCCAGATTGAAATTTTTCTGGACTGACCATATAAACAGTGCAGTGAATAATGACTGCAACTCATTTGTTGGATAGGTTCTGGTCATAATTTGGGTTAGATTTCTTCATAAAAGTTGTTGGTCTATATCTCAGCTTGTTGCTGGTAAAATTTCAGGTCAATTGGACCATTCTACATTGAGTTATGGCCAAATGACCAAACACTGTTCATTTGGTCATTCTGCAGAAACAAACTGTAGGTCACCTGGATTAGGGCAAGCTTTTTGTCCACTTGGTTTCATTTTATGGGCATGGTTTCTTCACCAAAGTTGTGCCATTATGTGTCCAGTTTCATGTCCAATTGGCCTTGCACCAATTGAACCTGTAAAATTCAAGTTATGGCTGCCCAAACCTGCTAGACTCATGTCCAATTCTGCAGGTCACCATGGGCAGCCACACCAACTGCAATTCCCACTAATCAAACCACCTCATTTTTTTGTTTACACATAACCAAATGGTCACTAATTGACCATTAAAACTCACTTTCATCATTACATGATCAAAGTCTCCATTTCATGCTCAAACCCTAATTCTAATTTTCAATTCATGGCATACACACACCAAACTCATACCAAATCACTTTATCCATCATCTATACTCATCAATAACATAATTAAGCCACTTAATTTTATCAAAAACCAACAATCCTTAAAATTTCTCATGGCTGAAAAATTTAGAGATTTCATTTACTCAAATTTTTCTTTTAATTTCACACAATTTCTACTTGATTTAGCATGCTTACAAGATTAAAAAAAGAAAAGAAATTGTTTAGGGCACTAACCTTGAATGGAGTAGAATTTCAAGCTACCCAAACTTCTTTTTTTCTTCCTCTTTTGGCTTCCTAGAGGATGTTCAAGTTGCTAGGTTAATTTTTTGTGAAGCAAGTTTGTGGTTTCAAGGTGAAATAAGGTGAGGTTTGGGAGCTTTAGTGAGCTTTCATGGTGGAATGGCTTTGGGAGAGAAAGTGACGCCTGGTTTGGGTGAGGAAGAGCAGATGGCTTTTGTTTTTTGTTTTTTTTGTCTCAATTATCCTCTTTAATAGGTTAATTTAAGTGGTGCTTAATTGTGATTGGTGGATAGGTTCTTAATGACATCATATGATGTCATAATTAGGTATTTTCTTTCATTTTCTTTTCCTTTCTTCTTTACTCATTTTCAATTTAATTTTTAGTAATATTTATTCATATTTTTTATCATAATAATTATTTACTTAACTGGATAAGTCGGCCAAAAATCACCTCTGAAGGTGAAATGACCAAAATGCCCTCCGGTTAGCTTAATCGACCAAAATTGTCTGTACTGATTGAAAAATTTTTCTAAGCATTTTCTTGGCATTCTAATGTCATAGGAACCTCAATGACCCTTCTCTGGAGTCCCAAAAATTATTTTATGAATTTTCTCCCGGGTCTAGGGCTCTTAGTTGCGAGAACCGCAACTTCCCACTAGGTTACCCATCGCTAGGGTACTGGCTCATTTAACTTGGTTGTATTTTATTTCTAAAATTTTTTCTAAATTTTGCTTATTAATATTTGAGTTAATTATGGTTCCTCACTTTAGTTTAAATATTTTTCCAGACGTTCTAGCTATTCGGACCGACATCGGTCACGAGAACAGTAGAATGTACTGAATTGTTACAGGGAGGGTGTTACAGAGTTTGCCTTGTCATGGTGTACAACACGGCATGTTTGAAAATTTTGTGTCATGGCCTAAGTTGTGTTATTAATTGGCAATACTGTGTTTATTAAATTATTTGATCAAATTTGTGTTATATTATGCTTTGAAAATTGTGATTTACTATAATGTGATTTGAAAAATTGTGAAATGCGATTATGAGATTTTTGAATTATGAATTATTCATAAATGTTTTATATTATGTATTTTTATGTTTTATTGTGCACTACTGAGTATTTTTATACTCAGCGATAGCTTCTTTTGCTGTCACAGATAAGGAAAAGGACATAGCAGTAAAGTGAGTTACTACAGTAGGAGAGGAGCACAGTTTGGAGATTTTTGTATGGGTATTTATTGATACCATTATAATTATTTTGATGTAAATGATTTAGTGTCATATGTATTAATGTAGACTGAGCAGTTGTACAGTTAATATATAATAATATTATTTTTGAGATTTTATGTCTGTAAATTAAAATATGAATGTAAATTAAATATTTAAAATGCAATGTGCATGAGTTTATGAAATGTTTTGAGATAACAATTTTTTATTTGAAATTTGGATTTTGAATTGAATTGTTGCTATTGATGTTGATTTGAGTTTTGGTGGCTGCAAATGTGGTTGAAATTAATTATTTGGGAGTATTTTTCACAGGTTCTGAAGAACTGTTTTTCCCAAATATAGACGGCACTCTGCCAAAAATTTTTCAAAAGTTGCGGACAAATAAAAATGGATAAAAATTTTAACTAGCTTTTAAACTTCCATTAAATGTAAGAAAATGCTCACCACTTCCAAAAAGTAAGAAAATTATTTTAAAATCTCTTGTAGTGTATTTAAAGGATTATCGATAGAAGGAGTCGGTAATTCATTAGGTATACTACGGGATCATGTTATGCTTTATAGAGGGGCAAGGTGTGACATGTTTAGTGGTATCAGAGCATGGTTTTGAAATGAATTTTGATTGTGCATGTAAATATTTTCTTTGATAAGTACAACTGCTCAAGTGTCCTAAATTGATACACATAACATATTTATATCATAAATATGCACTAATGGTGGTCAACCTCCTTGTGTTTGATCTCAGAAAGTAGATGTAACACCCCTTTCCCGTCTACAGAATAGCCGAGTAAGGCGTGCTACACGGCATGCCGAAACACTTAGTCTATGATTATCTCTTTTCTTGAGCTCATTTTGATTTCAAGAAGTCTTTTATGTAATATTCATATCATGCTGATACTATTTTCATACTTTAATAAAATCAGTGTTTCAAGATTGGTAATAAAAATTTGGCAAGGTGCCGTCTGTATTTCGGACAAACTGTCCTTCCAAACCTGTTGAAAACAGTTCAATATGATAATATCAAAATCTCAGATATTTCACAGTCTCTATTTCTTAGTAAAGTCAATAGACTTTTACAGTTATTAAATAGTTCCATAATAATTTAAATATATACAGAAAATCTCCATATTATTTAATATGTACAAAATATTACAGACTTTAGAGCTTTTATAACATTACAAAATACAGGGCCGAATTTCAAATATATAATAAAAGTACAAAATATAAAATATCCTAAGTCCTACCATGTATGCAATGCAGTGCAGATGACTCTGGACTCCTGTGTAGATCAGATGTCTCACCCGGTCGTAGGTCTGCTGGGCTCCCCAGCTGTGTCTCCAATACCTACGCGTTACAAAAGTAACGCGATAAGTAATTTTGCTTAGTGGTGCCAAATATAAAGAAATATACACTAAAGTAAAGTAAATAAAGTGTTTACGAATTTTTGGTAGTGCTGTATGTCAGTAGACTGGATTTATGTATTTGAATTTAATAGTACTTGAATTACTGCCCGTGTAGCCTATATACTGACTAGACTAGATAAATGGATATACTGGCACTGGGTACCTAGTACCTCTGGCCGTCACACCATCAGTCACAAAGTGTCTCCCGATGTGCAAATAGTGTGGCTAAGAAGCCATATAGTCAATTTGGAAATAAGCCAAAAATAAATATACAATATGTATAGCCGTAGGCTATTAAAGTCACAGTGCGGCATAATAAGCCGTAAAAACACAGTATGGCATGAACCCATTTACGGAACAGCTTTTAGAATCCTATTGGCATGCCAACCTATCCATACTAGTCAACTAGGCAAACTAGGGCACATTATAAATTAATTGTTTAATTCTTCAATTTTTGGAGTTTACTAACTATTATATAATTCACAAGTCAATGCATATGTTGACCTTTTTAGGTAATATGGATAAGTTGTTTCTAGCATCAATATGTCACAATTTATATCTCAATATGCTGCCAATATAGTGCAATTTACCATTTTTACAAGTTGGCATTCATTTCGAAATGCTTCAAGCATCAATATATGTAAAATGTCAAATTCTTAATTTTTGTGTGCTAGATTGGTCTAGCTTAAAGTCCTATTTCTCTTGCGTTTTAGCTTCTGGTCAAAGAAACAAAATTGTAGCTCTATGTCTTATTGCACGTGGGGCAAAATTTCAGGTCATTCTAAGTTATACAGACCAAGATATGGTCAATTTACTAAAGCTGGACAGATTGCACCTTTAGTGCAAAATTTGGTCAATTTTAGGTCACTTTTGGTTCGGCAGTTTTTGTACCCGAACTTGTGCAAGCCATTTGACTTGGTTTTGGCCATTTCTGGGCTTTTGTGTCTTCATAAGAATTGTATATCTATGTCTAGACTAACCATGGTAAAAATTTTAGGTCAATTGGACCTGTTTAGAGTGAGTTATGGTCATACCAAGGACTACTGTTCATATGGTCAAAAATCTGGGTTGCAAGGTTGCTATTCCGGATTTGGTCATTTTAAAGGTCAGTTTCTAGGCAGAATTTTAGCAACAATTCTACATGAAAGTTGGCCTATTTGGTGTCTAGTTTCACCCCCCATTGGCCTCATACCAATTGGGTTCATAGTTTGGCACTTATGGCCTAATTTAGGTACTGCCTTCAATACACAACCTGCACAAAGCACATACACTTCCAATTTGATATTCCTTCTCCTCCTCATTACTTTAATATTGAATCAATAACACTTCCATATATATATATATTGTACACAATTCCAGCAACAATTTTGGGCAGAATATTCAAGTGCTCAATGCACACAATTCACCATTAAGTTCAACATTCACTTCCACCAAAATTCAACATATCTCAATATCAATATTACACATACACTTCAACATAATCATACTTCAATGTCACTTACACTTGCTGCCCACAATTTAACATTAGCATATTTCATTAATAACTACATGTTCACACACAAATTCATGCTATTAGGTGCTGCCCAACATGGCAGTTTGCTCAAGGCATCAAGGTTCCATTTCACACCCTTAATTCAAACACTACATGCACATACTTAGATATAAACTTACTACAACTTTTATTTGAATTAATCAACCTTCATTTCCATTCATTAGAAGCAAAAATAACTCAAGCTTAACAAAGGTTCATGGCTGCCAAAAATGAACAAGTCCATTTCTCACTATTTCTTTCATTTCTCTTCGCCAAAATACTCACCTCAACCTAAACACAAGGTTTACTAAAGCAAGGGAGAGGTTTTGGACAGTTACCACTTTTGAAGCTTATCAAAACTTCACCAAATCTTGCTTTTCTTGTTGCCAATATCTTCCCCAAGGTGAGTATGCAAGCTTTAATGAAGGAAAGAAGTGGAAAGGATGGCTAGAACAAGCTTGCATGGAGGTAGAGCAAGGTGCGGCAATGGAGTTCTTTCATGGTGGAAATTCGGCTGGTTTGTGGAAAGTTGAAGATGAAGTGGTTTCTGCCCACTAATGGCTTAGATAAATGTCCCAATGCTTGAGTTAGTGGAGCACTAACTCTAAATTAATTGTTTAATTAGTTAAACTTTCATTATTTGCACCTTTAGCTCAATTCTTTCACTATTTACATAATGTATCACCATTTAATTTTTCATGACATTTATAAAGTGTAATATCATTTATTTTTAATGGAGATTGAGGTCAAAATGCAACACTAGGTGTCAAATGACCAAAATACCCCACTTCGGGTTATATTCCCAATTTTTCGGTAACACCGATTTTTATCTGTTTCTCGATTTTTCATTTTTTTTTGTACTAATTTACTAATTTTTCTTTGATATTTCTAGTGTCAATTACATTTCAATAAACCTTTATTTATGTCTCAAAATTAGATTCAGAGGGTTTCCCCACGGTCCTGGGGTCGGCAACGGCCTTCCCAATGCGGTCACCCATCGCTGCGGTGCCGGCTCATTTAACTTAACTTCATTTTCTCTCTTTCATTTTTGTTTGATTTTTCTTGTATTTTCTTTTTATTTATTTCATCATTATATGTTTGTTCACCATCATCGAAGTGTAGTTCTAGACATCCTGACTTGCCTGGAGCAACAGAACGTACAGAACACGTGCAATGGGGATGTTACAACTCTTCCCCTCTAAATAAAAATTTCGTCCTCGAAATTTACCTAATGTGAAGAGCTGAGGGAACTGTTGTCTCATTGTCTCCTTGCTCTCCCATGTTGCCTCTTCCGTGTTGTGGTGTCTCCATAGGATTTTCACTAGTGGAATTGTCTTATTTCTGAGCTCTTTTACCTCTCGTGCCAAGATTTTAATTGGTTCTTCTTCATATGTCAGGTCAGGTTGTACCACAATTTCTTCTGCTGAGATGACATGTGAAGGATCTGATCTATATCTTCTGAGCATCGAGACGTGGAACATATTATGTATCTTGTCCAGCTTAGGTGGTAAGGCTAATCTGTAGGCTACTGGTCCCATACGTTCAATAACTTCATATGGGCCAATGAACCTAGGGCTTAATTTTCCCTTTTTCCTGAATCTCAACACTTTCTTCCACGGTGATACTTTGAGAAATACCTTCTCACCAACTTCATACTCAATGTCTTTTCTCCTTAAGTCAGCATAAGATTTCTGTCGGTCTGAGGTAATTTTCAAATTGGCCTTTATCAGTTTCACCTTTTCCTCTGTCTATTTTATCAGGTCTGGCCCTACTAGCTTATCTTCACCCAATTCAGTTCAACATACAGGTGTTCTGCATTTTCTCCCATACAGTGCTTCATAGGGTGCCATTTGTATGCTAGCTTGATAGCTATTATTATATGCAAATTCTGCTAGTGGAAGGTATCTATCCCAACTTCCCTCAAACTCAATAACACAACTTCTCAACATATCCTCGAGGACCTATCACACATATTCAGTTATTACTATCATTATTATCAGTTTATTGTTTGCAATAACTCAATGAGTTTCAAAATTTACCTGGATTATTCTTTCTGACTGTCCATCTGTCTGAGGATGAAAAGCCGTACTAAAATGGAGTTGTGTGCCCAAGGATTCTTGTAATTTCTTCCAAAATCTAGATGTAAACCTCGGGTCTCTATCAGATATAATGGAAAGTGGAATTCCATGTTGTCTAACTATCTCACTGATGTACAATTTTGCTAGCTTTTCTAGTGAGTAGTCAGTTCTGACTGGCAGAAAATGTGCTGATTTGGTTAACCTATCCACAATCACCCATACTGCATCATGCTTCTTTTGAGTGAAAGGTAGACCACTGACAAAGTCCATAGTGACTCGGTCCCATTTCCATTCAGGTATGTTTATGGGGTGTAACAAACCTGATGGAACTTGATGTTCTACTTTGACTTGCTGACATGTCAAGCATCTAGTTACATAGTCAACTATGTCCTTTTTCATACCTGGCCACCAGTATCAGAGTTTCAGGTCATGGTACATTTTTGTGCTTCCTGGGTGCATAGCATACGCACTGTTATGTGCTTCTTTCAGAATACTGGTTTCAACTCTTTATCATCTGATACACATACTCTTTTTTTATAGTACAGGCACCCATTTTCTTTCACTTCATATTCAGTTTCCTTCCCCTCAGTGATTTTGCCCATAACAGCCATTAATTTCCCATCTGTCTTCTGCCCATCCTGTATCTGTTGTAACAAATTCGACTTCACTTGTAACTCAGCCAAAATAACTCCATCATGAGTTAAGGATAGTTGGGCATTCAGAGATCTTAATGCTACAATAGATTTTCTGCTTAAAGCATTAATGACTACATTTGCCTTCCCAGGGTGGTAGTCAATCACACAATCATAATCTTTCAGGAATTCAATCCATCGCCTCTGTCTCAAATTAAGTTCATTCTGGGTTGGCAGATACTTCAGACTCTTATGGTCTGTGTATATGTAGCATTTTTCTCCATACAAGTAATGCCTCCATATCTTCAATGCGAAGATAATTGCTGCTAACTCTAAATCATGAGTAGGGTAATTCTTTTCATGTGGCCTTAATTGCCTGGAAGCATATGCGACCACTTTCCCTTCCTGCATGAGTACACATCCTAACCCATTGTGTGAGGCATCACTGTAGACTACAAAGTCTTTTCCAGACATTGGCTATGTTAACACTGGTGTCAGTCAAAATAACCTTCAGCCTCTCAAAACTGGCTTGACACTTGTAATTCCAGTCAAATTTCATATTCTTATGTAGTAATTTGGTCATTGGAGCAGTTATCAGGAAAAATCCCTTTACAAATCTTCTATAATATCCAGCTAACCCCAAGAAACTTCTGATCTCAGTTGTATTTCTGGGAGGTTTCCATTCCATCACTGCTTCAATCTTCTTGGGATCCACTCTAATCCCTTCAGCTGATACTACATGTCCAAGGAATGCAATCTCATTCAACCAGAACTCACACTTGGACAATTTAGCATATAATTTCTTCTCTTTTAGAGTCTGCAGAACGATTCTCAAATGCTCATCATGTTCTGCTTTATCCTTGGAATACACCAGGATGTCATCAATGAAGACCACTACGAACCGATCTAAGTATGGATGGAAGATATGGTTTATAAGGTCCATGAATGCTGCTGGAGCGTTTGTTAACCCAAATGGCATCACCAGGAATTCATAATGCCCATACCGGGTTCTAAATACAGTCTTAGGCACATCTGCATCCTTAACCCTTAGCTGATGATACCCTGATCTGAGATCAATCTTAGAATCACACCGGCTCCCTTCAACTGATCAAACAGATCGTCAATTCTAGGCAATGGATACTTGTTCTTCACTGTTACTCTGTTTAACTGGTGGTAGTCAACACATAACCTCAATGTCCCATCTTTCTTCTTTACAAACAGTACCGGAGCTCCCCAAGGTGACACATTGGGGCGTATGAACCCCTTGTCTAGTAATTCTTGCAGTTAGATTTTTAACTCTTTTAATTCAGCAGGTGCCATCCTATACGGAGCAATTGAAATTGGAGCTGTACACGGCATAATCTCAATAGCAAATTCAACTTCCCTTTCTGGTGGCAAACTAGGCAATTCCTCAGGAAATACCTCAGAGAAATCCCTTACTATGGGTATGTCAGACAAGTCAAGTTTACCCTGCTTAGTGTCAACCACGTGTGCCAGATAGGCTTCACACCCTTTTTTTAACCATCTCCTTACAACTGTAACTGAGATGACATTGGACAAGAAATCTGTCCTTTCACCCACTACTATTATTTCTTCGTTCTCAGCAGTTTTCAGAGAGATTCTCTTCAATTTACAATCTACTATTGCCTGATGATGGGATAACCAGTCCATTCCCAAAATCACATCAAACTCATGGAAAGGCAATTCGACTAAGTCTACTGAGAACTCTTTCCCTTGAATCTTCAATGGACAGCCCTTATACACTTTGTTTACTACCACACTGTGGCCTAGCGGATTTGTGACCAAGATGTCTTGGTCACTTTCCTCCACTGGTATTCCCTTTTCTACGGGCAGCTTGATACAAATATATGAATGAGTAGATCCAGGATCCACTAATGCATGCACAGGAGTATTATAAAGGAGGAATGTACCCTTGATGACATATGGAGCATCCTGTTCCTCCTGTGCCCTTATAGCATAGGCTTTGGCTGGTTTTCTGCCTTCTGCTCTCTCCACAGACTCTGACATAGGTTTCTATGAAGTACCGGCTACCTCAGCCTTACCCGGCCTTCTACCCCTTGGAGCTGGAGGGGCAGGCCTATCAGTTGATACCGGAGTGGATGTAGCAGTTCTTCATGGACAATCTCGGACTAGGTGGTTTGTAGATCCACACCGTAAACAAGCACCTATCATCCTCCAACATTTACCCTTATGCCATTTTTGGCAATGTGGGCAAGCAACAGATCTCTTTGGCTGGTCCTCAGCACTGCTCTGGAGAGCTAGCCATTGAAGGGGTGGACTGGCCTCTCCTTGGTGCAAATTGAGATTTGGGCCTCTGTGACTGACCCTGACTTGGTGCTCTACTAAAACTTTGAGTAGGCGAACCTCTGAATTTCTTACTAGGGGCAAAAGATGTACCGGTCTGACCCTGACCTCTTTTCTGCTGTCTGTCCCTTCTATTCTGCTCATTCATTCTAACTTTTTCAACCTGCAGTGCAGCTTCCACTAATTTGGCAAACTCTATAATCCCCAAGGCTGTAATCATTACTTTAATGTTATCATTGAGTCCTTCCACAAATCTCTTGCATCTCTCTGCCTCATTAGGGACTATTTCCCGCCCATAGCGCTCAGTCTGACAAATTCTTTTTCATATTTAGCCACTGTCAGCTGTCTCTAGCGTAGAGTAATAAACTCCCTTCTCTTCTCTTCTAGGTATACACTGCCCACATACTTCTTTCTGAACTCAGTGAGAAAGAAATCCCAAGTTATCTGTTCTGGTGGCACCTCACTAGTTACTATATCCCACCACTGGTATGCATCATCTTGCAGTAGTGATACAGTAGCTTCCAAATTCTGCTCTGGAGTACAATGAAGTTGTTTCAAGACTCTTCCAGTTCTGTCCAACCAGCCACCGTGATGTGAGAATCATCCTCCCTTTTGCCCAGAAAGTCCACTGCTCCAAACTTCCTGAGTTTCTCCATATGAGATTTTTAATGTGGAGGTGGTGGTGGTGGCATAACTCCTGCCATCTGTCTAAAGAACTCAGCCATTTGCTGAAATGTGGCTGGTGCATTTGGTACTGGTGGAGCAGGTTCCCTCCTGTCTCCTGGTTCAGCCATAGATGGAGCATGACTTTCCACTTCCTCATTGACCGCTCTCTGCAATGTGGAGTCCATATTCTGATCAAAATAACAAAACAAATCAAAAGATCTGCATTAGAGTCATCTTAACGCTTACAATGCAATGCATGATATGCAATCTATCTAGGTCCAGAAATACCTAAACCGTGCTCTGATACCACTAAATGTAACACCCCTCATCCGTCTACAGAATAGCCGAGCAAGGTGTGCTACACGGCATGCCGGAACACTTAGCCTGTGATTATCTCTTTTCCTAAGCTCAATTTGATTTCAAGAAGTCTTTTATGTAATATTCATATCATGCTAATACTATTTTCATACTTTAATAAAATTAGTGTTTCAAGATTGGTAATAAAAATTTGGCAAGGTGCCGTCTGTATTTCGGACAAACTGTCCTTCCAAACCTGTTGAAAACAGTTCAATATGATAATATCAAAATCTCAGATATTTCACAGTCTCTATTTCTTAGTAAAGTCAATAGACTTTTACAGTCATTAAACAGTTCCATAATACAGTCCATAATAATTTAAATATATACAGAAAATATCCATGTTATTTAATATGTACAAAATATTACTGACTTTAGAGCTTTCATAACATTACAAAATACAGGGCCGAATTTCAAATATACAACAAAAGTACAAAATATAAAATATCCTAAGTCCTACCATGTATGCAATGCAGTGCAGATGACTCTGGACTCCTGTGCATATCAGATGTCTCACCCGGTCGTAGGTCTGCTGGGCTCCCCAGCTGTGTTTCCAATACCTACACATTACAAAAGCAACGCGCTAAGCAATTTTGCTTAGTGGTGCCAAATATAAAGAAATATACACTAAAATAAAGTAAATAAAGTGTTTACGAAATTTTGGTGGTGCTGTATGTCAGTAGACCGGATTTATGTATTTGAATTTAATAGTACTTGAATTACTGCCCGTGTAGCCTATATACTGACCAGACTGGATAAACGGATATACTGGCATTGGGTACCTAGTACCTCGGGCCGTCACACCATCGGTCACAAAGTGTCTCCCGGTGTGCAAATAGTGTGGCTAAGAAGCCATATAGTCAATCTGGTGATAAGCCAAAAATAAATACACAATATGTATAGCTGTAGACTATTAAAGTCACAGTGCGGCATAATAAGCCGTAAAAACACAGTATGGCATGAAGCCATTTACAGAACAACTTTTAGAATCCTATTGGCATGCCAATCTATCCATAATAGTCAACTAGGCAAACTAGGGCACAATATAAATTAATTGTTTAATTCTTCAATTTTTGGAGTTTACTAACTATTATATAATTCACAAGTCAATGCATATGTTGACCTTTTTAGGTAATATGGATAAGTTGTTTCTAGCATCAATATTTCACAATTTATATCTCAATATGCTGCCAATATAGTGCAATTTACCATTTTTACAAGTTGGCATTCATTGCCAAATGCTTCAAGCATCAATATATGTAAAATGTCAAATTCTTAATTTTTGTATGCTAGATTGGTCTAGCTTAAAGTCTTATTTCTATTGGGTTTTAGCTTCTGGTCAAAGAAGAAAAATTGTAGCTCTATGTTTTATTGCATGCGGGGCAAAATTTCAGGTCATTCTGAGTTATACAGACCAAGATATGGTCAATTTACTAAAGCTGGACAGATTGCACCTTTAGTGCAAAATTTGGTCAATTTTAGGTCACTTTTGGTTCGGCAGTTTTTGTACCCGAACTTGTGCAAGCCATATGACTTGGTTTTGGCCATTTCTGGGCTTTGGTGTCTTCATAAGAATTGTAGATCTATGTCTAAACTAACCATGGTAAAAATTTCAGGTCAATTGGACCTGTTTTGAGTGAGTTATGGTCATCCTAAGGACTACTGTTCATATGGTCAAAAATCTGGGTTGCAAGGTTGCTATTCCGGATTTGGTCATTTTTAAGGTCAGTTTCTAGGCAGAATTTTAGCAACATTTCTACATGAAAGTTGGCCTATTTGGTGTCTAGTTTCACCCGCTATTGGCCTCATACCAATTGGGTTTATAGTTTGACACTTATGGCCTAATTTAGGTACTGCCTTCAATACACAACCTGCACAAAGCACATACACTTCCAATTTGATATTCCTTCTCCTCCTCATTACTTTAATATTGAATCAATAACACTTCCATATATATATATATTGTACACAATTCCAGCAACAATTTTGGGCAGAATATTCAAGTGCTCAATGCACACAATTCACCATTAAGTTCAACATTCACTTCCACCAAAATTCAACATATCTCAATATCAATATTACACATACACTTCAACATAATCATACTTCAATGTCACTTACACTTGCTGCCCACAATTTAACATTAGCATATTTCATTAATAACTACATGTTCACACACAAATTCATGCTATTAGGTGCTATCAAACATAGCAGTTTGCTCAAGGCATCAAGGTTCCATTTCACACCCTTAATTCAAACACTACATGCACATACTTAGATACAAACTTACTACAACTTTCATTTGAATTAATCAACCTTCATTTCCATTCATTAGAAGCAAAAATAACTCAAGCTCAACAAAGGTTCATGGCTGCCAAAAATGAACAAGTCCATTTCTCACTATTTCTTTCATTTCTCTTCACCAAAATACTCACCTCAACCTAAACACAAGGTTTACTAAAGCAAGGGAGAGGTTTTGGATACTTACCACTTTTGAAGCTTATCAAAACTTCACCAAATCTTGCTTTTCTTGTTGCCAATATCTTCCCCAAGGTGAGTATGCAAGCTTTAATGAAGGAAAGAAGTGGAAAGGATGGCTAGAACATGCTTGCATGGAGGTAGAGCAAGGTGCAGCAATGGAGTTCTTCCATGGTGGAAATTCGGCTGGTTTGTGGAAGGTTGAAGATGAAGTGGTTTCTGCCCACTAATGGCTTAGATAAATGTCTCAAGGCTTGAGTTAGTGGAGCACTAACTCTAAATTAATTGTTTAATTAGTTAAACTTTCATTATTTGCACCTTTAGCTCAATTCTTTCACTATTTATATAATGTATCACCATTTAATTTTTCATGACATTTATAAAGTGTAATATCATTTATTTTTAATGGAGATTGAGGTCAAAAGGCAACACTAGGTGTCAAATGACCAAAATACCCCACTTCGGGTTATATTCCCGATTTTTCGGTAACACCGATTTTTGTTTGTTTCTCGATTTTTCATTTTTCTTTGTACTAATTTACTAATTTTTTTTGATATTTCTAGTGTCAATTACATTTCAATAAACCTTTATTTATGTCTCAAAATTAGATTCAGAGGGTTCCCTGCGGTCCTGGGGTCGGCAATGGCCTTCCTAGTGCAGTCACCCATAGCTGCGGTGCCGGCTCATTTAACTTAGCTTCATTTTCTCTCTTTCATTTTTGTTTGATTTTTCTTGTATTTTATTTTTATTTATTTCATCATTATATGTCTGTTCACCATCACCGAAGTGTAGCTCTAGACATCCTGACTTGCCTGGACTGTTATTTGACCACTGGAGCAACAGAACGTACAGAACACGTGCAATGGGGATGTTACAGTAGAACTTTTGGAAAACAGAATGGAAGAGGGAGATCATTCCGTAGAGTAATCTATCGAGGCTGAGGCCCAAGGAGAAGCCCCAACACTCCAGAATGTGAGTGGGTCAGCCACTCCAACTCCTCCTCAAGCACCGCAGTTTTTTGCTTAGTTTGCACAGCAGATGGCTGCGTTCTTTCAACAAATGGCAGGAAACTTGCCAACATAAGCTCAGACACAAGCCCCTGCAGCACAACCACAACCCCCAACAAGACAATATGAGAAGTTAATGAAATTTGGAGCTAGAGAATTCAAAGGAACAGTGGATCCACTGGAAACAGAACAGTGGTTAGAGAGGATGCAACAGGTTTTTAGAAAACTACAGTGTCCTGAAGAGTTAAAGTTCGAATATTTAGTATCATTTTTGCAAGGGGATGCATATGAGTGGTGGAAGACTATCCCCCACAGCCTGATAGAGCCACCAGTCCTCATATGGACAGATTTTTTGAGGGAATTTTGGTAAAAGTGGGTCCCCGACACATATGTGGACATGAAACTACAAGAATTTTTAAGTCTGAAGCAAGAGGACAGGACCATAGAAGAGTATGAGAGAGACTTCTCTCGATTGAGTCACTATGCTGGAAGCTTGGTCACCACCCCCAGAGACCGGTATAAGAGGTTTGAGCCGGGTTGAGGCTTACTTTGAGAATGTAAGTAGTGGGTTTTCGACACCAGAATTTTTCTGAATTAATTTCATAGGCCCTGGAACTGGAAAGGATAGAATTAGAATGAGCAGTAAAAAAGAGTAAGGAAGAGAAAGAGAAAACTGAAAAGGTTACTGGCCAAGCTACTGAGAGTGGTTTTGGGAAAAGAAAACATTTTAGAGGATCTAGCTCGTGCGAATCGGGTAGAGGTAGATCTTCTGGATAGAAACCACCCCAATCCAATCAGCAAACTCAGCACACACACAGAAATACGCTGTCAAATTGACTTTGTGTGACTTGTGGTAAACCATATAGTGGAGTATGTTATAGAGCTATAGGAGCATGTTTTAATTGTGGAGGGATTGGTCATTTTGCTAAGGATTGCATAAGTCCACGCCATTATGGATCATTTACCACGTCAGAAGGATCAGACCAAGTTTCTTCCCCAAAGAGTTCACCAGCAGTTGGTAGAGGCAGAGGCAGAGGTAGGGGTAGTACACCTGAAAGTTAGAGTACTATGAACCAGCCAGGATAAGGTGATGCTCCAGCGAAAGTATACACTATGTGACAGAGGAACGAGGATGAGACTTCTGACATGGTTACTGGTATTTTCTCAATTCTTAACTAAGATATGTATATGTATAAAAAAAATCAATTTTGATATGTTAGTGACTAGTCTTTTTAAAATTTGTTTTGGAAGAGTTTGTCAGCAAAATGTATTTGTTAGCACACAAGAATTTATTATGTTAATTAGTAAGCCTAATTAGGTAAGGCAAGAGGACCTGAAAGTAAGTTATAGTAATATAGCTACCTTAGATGCTGGTAAATGTATTACTGCTGATAGATGTCAGTGGGTACCATAATTAAATGAAAGCACTTGCTGATAATTTGAAGGCCGCTGAAACCACCAATTCCCAACTCTTAAGCGAGTTAAAGAAAAATAAAGTAAGCAATGAAGTTGAAATGGACAAAGTTTCCAAAATAGAACAACGCCTAAAAGCTTTCGATGTTATTGTCCATATGGCACCTACTTATGTGTCTGTCCATGGTGATATTCTGAAAGAGTTTGTGAAAAGATATCCCATAAAAGATTTCTCCTGGATGGATGAACATCATTGAGTAGTGTGCCATTCTCTAGATAGTAGAAGATTGAAGACATCCAAGTTGCTCCGATGTTCATTGGCAAAAGTTCCTCTTTATCAATAGTTAGGAAGGCGATCTCTTCAAGTGAAATTGGTTAAGTGTTACTCACCTATCGTGGCTATTTTCCTTAAGGTATCTACTTCACCATTTTCTGATATGGGAATTTACAGAATTGTTCCTTCACATAAATGGGAAGTAAAGCTCCTCTAATAGCTTTTGAACCCTTGCCTCATATCTACTAGATTTTGGTCTCTGACTTGAAATTTTCCCTAGCATTAATTAACAACCAACTATGAGTCATAGAAGATAGTTACATTAGGGTTTCTTACCTTTCTTATTTTCCGAAGTTCCATGAGAAACGCCTTGTGTTCTACCACATTTTGGTGGCTCAAAAGTTAAGCTGGCTGCATTTTTTAGTCTTATGTTGTGGGGACCCTCTGGCATAATCCCGGTCCTAGCTCTTGTTGATTTAACACCTCTATCTACCCATACATTATAGCTTTCTCTAAGTTTTTCTTTTGGTTTGGAAGCTGGTGTTAATTTAGTAAGAAAATCCTTTAAGGCTTGAGCTTCAAAGCCGGTATGGAAACATATCTGATGGTGCATGCTCCCAATATGACTGACCATGTAGTTAACTGCCTTTGAGTGTTCGGGCATTACAAGATTTTCCTCAATGGGTAAATTGTTCTTACTTTAATAATGTGGGACTTAAAGTACAATTTTAACTTGGTTGCAACTAAATGTACTACAAAAGCAAGTTTCTCCAATACTGGGTAGTTAAGCTTGGTGCCCTTTAGAACTTGGCTAGTATAGTAAATTGGTCCTTGTTCACCATCTTCCTCATAAACTAAAATTGAACTTATCGTATCCTTAATAAATGCACGGTATAAAAATAAGACTGCGCCTAGTTTGGACAAGTTAAAGAGAGTTGGTCAACTAGAAAATTTTTCAATTCATTGAAGGCTACCTGATAGTCTTCTTCCCATTTGAAGTGTTTCTTTGCTTTCAATGCCTGATAGAAAGGTAAACACTTCCATGCTGAACAGGAAATGAATCAACCTAAAGCTATTGCTTTGTCGTTTAGCTTTTGTATTTCCTTAATATCTTTCAGTGGCTGCCTATCCATTACAACTAAATTTTTTTCTGAATTAGCTTTAATTCCTCTCTTGGAGACCATGGAGCCCAAAAATTTCCCTACTTTTATCCAAAAAATGCACTTTTCAAGGTTTAACTTCATACCAACTCTGTTAAGAATATCAAAGGCCTTTAGAATGTCCTTTGATTGATCTTTTATCTTCTGGCTCTTGATGATCATATCATCGATGTAAACCTCTACTATTTTTTCGATCATCGAACGTCTTATTCACTAGCCTCTATAAGTGGCTCCTATATTTTTCGGAACAAATGGCATTACTTTGTAGCAATATCTTCTAGAATTAGTAATGAAAGTAATCTTTTCCTCATCTTCTAGGTCCATTTTGATTTGGTGGTATCCTATGATGGCATTCAGCGACAAACGCATAGCATGCCCGGCTGTTAAATCCACAAAATGATCTATGGTAGGTAACGGGTAGTGATTTTTGGGACGTGCTTTATCGAGGTTAGTGAAGTCGACACACATCCTCCATATCCCATTAGACTTTTTGACTTGCACTACATTCGCTAGCCTAGTTGGATACTTCACTTTTCTAATCAATCTTGCTTTTGACAATTTGTTAACCTCATCAATTACTACCTGTTGCCTATCTGGGTGATCGCCTCTTTTTTTTTTTGGAACCAGTTTCATGGTAAGATCTACATTCAAGCTGCGCATTATAGCTAAAAGATCAATGCCTATCACTTCATTTGGACTCCAGGCATAGGTGGATGATCATTCTTTTAAAACTTGTATTATTTCATCTCTATCTGGACACTGAAAAGCTGTACTGAGCTTTATTTTTCTTACCTTCAAATAGCTCCACCTCAGCCACCCGATCTACTGGTTCAGGTGATATGTGGGACTCTAGCTTTTCCAAAAGATCTATGGGAAGGGTTACTCTAGCAACTGCCTTACCTGATTACTTATAGCACTCTTGAGTTGACTTTTGGCTACCACTGGTAATTTCATACAGAGGATGTAACACCCTAACCCTATCTGCAGCTAGAGTAGTGTGTACATGCTCCCGATATACACCCAAGAGTATATCTCAATGGTTAATTAAAACTCTGGTCATTTTTTTTATTTCTTTTAGTTTGTGGAAAACAGCGAAAAAAATATAAACTTTAAAGTTTCAATTAAATAAGTAAAAAAAAAAATTAGAGCTTTTCTATCCATTTAAGGGTTAATAGATGAGAAATTTATGCTGTTTATTATTATTATTTTTTTCTGGTGGGAAACGGATAGAGTCTCCCTTGAAAAACTGAAGTATGGGAGACCTATTAAAATACCTATACACAGTTATTAAATCATTTCAACACCTCTGAAACCTATGTGGTTTCATTCATAACCCATTTCAACTAATCAAATATTATTATAACTCATACAATTAAGAAAAATACATGCTTAGAATTTGATATCTTAATTACATAAAAGGAAGTTTATAAAATACAAGATTTGCTTTACATCCATATAGTTTGTACAATTTGAATAGTTACACATTAAGGGATTACATCACATTTCAAAATGCCTATACAATGTAATCTTCTAATGTGTACAAAATCAAATTGTGTCTTTTCCAGTCTTGAGCAAAACAGCCTTCATATATCTTCACTTTCGTGGTGGCTCCTTATCTTTACTCCTATTACCTATGGAAAGTTAAAACAATCCTCTGCTAAGCAACTAACTTAGTGGTGCTATAACATAAGAGCATGGGTTCATGCATGCATTTAATTTATGTACCATCACATGTTATGTTTAAACAACTATGTTATAAAAGTGTAATATGCAATTTTACATAATATACTCTTACATGGTAAAATTTGAAATCACCTAGGGCTTTTGCTTAATTGTATTGATGACACATACCGATATGGTGCATAACTTTCACCAAACATTTTATTCACATAATTCTTTTTCATCCATTTCTTAAGCCCAAATTACATGGTCTAGACAACTTAAGTGACAAATATCCATATCATAGCATGAAACCAAGTATTCACATGATGGCATTAAGCCAAGCAACCACATCATGGCATAAAGCCAAGTAATTTTGCACAATTCAACATTGACTAGTCAATTCTACATCATGTCACTTAATGCTAGACTTGTAATGGACATAACCAATATCAAATTTCACATATAATTTATGCCATTCAAATATGCACACCAATTTTTCCTTCTAGGCACTACTCACTCATAATTAAGATCAATGAAATCATAAAATTTACAATTCCAAACAAGCCTTAGGAATAGGGCAGCAAGTATAAAATTCTACCAAAAATCATAGAAATAGGATTTTGTTGTCAAATTCTCCAGAATTCAACTTTCATATGTCCATTTCCATATCCAATTTGAATCACATCAAAATCAGGTCTACAAGGCAGGTTATAACCAAAAGAGTGCAACCTGCTCCAGACCTCAGTCACATACTAAGCAGTATTAGGTAATCTACAAACATCACTATGTAGCAAGCAAAATCAATTCTTGTCCAAAACTACAAAGTTTTAGGGCATTCATCAAGCTTTCCAATGGTTCAAGAATCACATAATTTCAAGTTTTTTAGCATAAGTTATGAATTTTTTGCTATTCTATTTCTGGAATTCTTCAGGTCAATGTTCCAGAATTGGGAAAATAAAATTTTTGCCCTCAAACACATTCTTAACAGAGGAATTTGGTCTAGCATGAAACTACAAAGTTTTAGGGCACTTACTAAAGTTTCTTTTGACATAAATTTCATAGCAATCCAATATTCCTAGCTCAAGTTATGAATTTTTAAAAATGATTGTCCGGTAGCCCTCTTGGCAGAACCAAACCCTAACACAACACACAAGCTGTCTCTTTCACTCCCCTTGTGTTCTTTTCCTATCCTAACGAAATTTCTACTCAAACATGATCAAATTAAGTAATTTTTTGAGTTATAGCACTAACCTTATTGAAAACCCAGCTGCTACCTCTCTCTCTCTTCAAGTTTCCTCCAAATCCTTTAAGAGATTAGGTTTTCTCCAAGCTGGAATCACTCACTTTTCTTACTCCTTTCCTTTAGGCCTTCAAATTGATAATTTTTCTAGGGTCTAGTATGGTGTCTCCTCATCAATTTGAGAGAATTTACTGTGTAAAAGAAAGAAAAATGAGAGAGAGTGCTAAGGAAAGTTGGCCGGCTCAATGAAGTGCAAGAAAGAGTTGGGTTTTCTTTTATTGGATGTTAGAGGTTGTGTTTTCAATGTCTGATTGGAGCCATATTTATTTATTTATTTTTTCATCTTTTTCTTATTTCTAGTTTTTACCTCTTAACTTATTTATTAACTCAAATAATCCCTTAATTCCTTCTCTCCTAATTTACCCCCTCCACTTTCTAACTTATTCGATTTAGTGCCCAATTCCCTTTATGGCCAAATGGCTTGTTATAATATTAGAGGTAATTTCATATTAATATTTCATGATTTATGCCTCCATAATTAAATTTAAATTTTCACATAATTAGTTATGCAAATCTTATGGATAATATTTTAGGGTGAATTTGAGGATGTTACAGAGGCATTCCATGTTAATTAGGATGCCATTGCTATTCAAAATTAGTTAGCTCAGGATCACATTATAGGACAATAGGATGTCCACCACAATGAACTCTGCACATATATTTCTTCTCTAGGCTTCATTTCCCATTCTAACAGTTATGTTAACCGTCCTTGTAATCAGTACTATTTTGTCTCTTAACCCAACTAGTGGGTA
Source organism: Hevea brasiliensis (assembly GCF_030052815.1). NCBI lineage: Eukaryota > Viridiplantae > Streptophyta > Magnoliopsida > Malpighiales > Euphorbiaceae > Hevea > Hevea brasiliensis. The sequence goes on from NC_079507.1 coordinate 3,215,112, forward strand.
CATTACCTTTGTTAGGTCCTTATACAACCCAAGATTTTCATATACCTTAAGTGTAATTAAATTGACCAAACTACCAGTGTCCACTAAACTTCTTTTAATAATGTACCTATTCAATAAAACATTCATTGAATTGCCAGTATCCACTAAAGGGTCAGAATGAGGATGTTTTACCTTCTAATAATCTTTTGCTTTAAAAGTGATTAGATTTGTGCACAAATGCTCCTTTTCCATGGATAGGACTTTACCTACATTGCTACTCTGAGTTGGTCTCTTGCCCTTGGTCTTACAATCATTAAATCCTCCTACAATTACATTAATAACACTTACAAGTTCTTCTGAATCTGATTGGCTTCTCTTTGTTAACCGAGCTCTTCTCTCTTCTATTATGTGCTCCATTATCTCTAGTGAAAATTTTTAAGCTTCTTTCTCTAAGGAGTCATTCTATCTCATCCTTCAGTTAACTACACTCATTAGTTGTGTGATCATGATCATCATGGAATTTGCAATACTTATTTTGTTCTCTTCTTCCAATACTATCTGGCTTAAGCTTTCTTAGCCATTTAATTTCTTGCCCATTTTTTTGGATTCACATCATTCCTTTGCTATTGATTCACTGAGAGGAGTGTAGGTTTGGTATCATTCCTTGTTCCGATTAAAGTCCCACTCTTGATTATAAAATCACATATCATTATTGTAGTTCCTCCTATCTGAATGCATGTCATCGGTTTGTACAGATTTCCTTTCCTCTTTGAGGGTAGCTTGCTTATCATCCATTCTGATATACTTTTATGCTCTCTCCATTAGCTGTTGATAGTCCCATATAGGATTTTTTTATCAAAGAATCGATGAACTTCACATTTCTAGACCCCTTCTTGATCACCTCGCATGCTATCTTGTGATTGAGGTTTTTAATCTGGATTGCTTCATCATTAACTCTCAAAATGTAGTCCCATAAATATTCCCCTTCCATTTATCTGACCTTTCTAAGGTTGAAGGAATGCTTCCTCATAGGGATGCAGCTAATGAACTTTTCCTTGAAGGAGCTCTGTAATTACTTAAAATTCTCCATAGATCCAACTGGAAGCCTTTGATACCATTGATGAGGAAGCCTGGTCAATGTGGTTAGGAAAACCCTGTATAAAATATAATTGTTCATATTTTATAACAGTATAGCAGTTCAGAAATTAACAAGATGACTTCTAGGTTTTGTTGTGCCATCGTATTTGTTGAAGGTCAAGAGTTTAAACTTGGGTGGAAAAACTTTAAACAAAATTGCCTTATAAAGAGGGGATCCATCACCCATGCCGTAATCATCATCATGTGGATGCCTCTGATATTTCTTGATCGCTTTGATAATCTTCTAGCTTGGTACACTTTTTTCGAAATCAGACTCTTCATCCTTAGATAGGTCTATTTTTTATTTGCCCTTATTGTTCCCAGATTTGGCCTCTTATAGGTCTATTTTTATTTGCCCTTACTGTTCCCAGATTTGGCCTCTTATGGATGATCTCCATAAGGTATGGGAATTAATATCAGTGGGGGTGGGGGTAGAGGTGGTGTTAGAGGCATTGCTGGTGCATCACCTTTGTCAAACTATTCGTATTCCTTTTTTAATGATGCCAACATAAACTCCATCTCCTTAATCTTTAGGAACATAGGATTCTGAAAGGAATCTGAGGTCCCAATTGGATGAGTTCCTTAATTTTAAGAAATCAAGGGAACATCACTAACCTTTGCTAGGGTGATGGCATTACTGGCAATTGTATCAGAAGCCACTTTGCTAGTATTGATGCTTGTCTTAACCATAGAAAACCATGAAAAAACAATAAATAGATCATTAAGGGAAATAGAAAACCCAAGAAAACAAAGAAAGCAACAATGTAACAGAGAATGATTAAAGGTAGGGAATTAGCCAATAGCGTATATCATTTCCCACAAACAGTGTCAATTGATGCTGCCTAGTATTCTTAGGTTGCCCAATGGTTATGGTTGGACTTTGGATTGCCTAAAATCAAAAAGAAAGTGAGGCTAGCGGCTAAAGATAGCCACTTCGATGCTCAAGTTAGAAGACTCTAATGATTGATGAAGAGAATACAGAGAATGTAATGAATGTAAAGAAAAGTACATGGATAGGCGTTTAGAGCCTTATAAGGTCATGAGAGATTCCCCAACATGATAACTAGGATTTAATTGATAAATCTGTATTTTACAGAAATGTACCTTTTCAATGTAATTCTCGACGAAGATCTCACGTATTAACCAATTTGTCCACATCATTCCAAACTCTCAGTAGTCTAAGCACTCTCTTTCCAAGCTAGTTTATCTGACTGGTCCTTCCAATCTCCTCATGTTCTATCCTAGCATATCCTAGTTCTTGTCCAAACTCCCTTTTGGATTGCTCCCCTATTGGATTCAGATTCTAGCATTTTAGATGCTAGAGATCGATTTGGATTTTATAGCATACTATATCATCATGCATGTAACTATTAAGAAGAGTTAAATCTCTTCATGTAGTTGCATCTTTTAGCAAAATAGTTGCATCACCTCATAAGAATTTGGGTTAACCCTCATAACTGTCCTAAATTCTTTTATCTCCCACTCACACACAATGAGTCAACTCTTACTTCAGTATATGCAATTTCATACTTCACCAGTGCATACTTCGAGAGCTTGGTTTCTATATATTTGTTAAGAAAATTGTAACACCCTAGGCAAATCCCACATCAACAAAACACGGGAGAGATGCTGGGTATATAAGTTGATGGTTTGTAACCCCTATTGACGCGTTTTAAAACCGTGAGGGCTTCGGCCCAGAGCGGACAATATCACTAGTGGGCTGGGCCATTACATTTGTGGTATCAGAGCCGCTCCGCGTGCAACCTTGAGCAATGGTGGGGCAAACCTCAGCGAGGACGCTGAGTCCCATAAGGGGGGTGGATTGTAACACCCTAGGCAAATCCCACCCCCCTTATGGGACTTAGCGTCCTCGCTGAGGTTTGCCCCACCATCGCTCAAGGTTGCACGCGAACCTGGCTCTGATACCACAAATGTAATGGCCCAGCCCACTAGTGATATTGTCCGCTCTGGGCCGAAGCCCTCACGGTTTTAAAACGCGTCAATAGGGGTTACAAACCATCAACTTATATACCCAGCATCTCTCCCGTGTTTTGTCGAAGTGGGATTTGCCTAGGGTGTTACAAAAATATAGATTCTCGATTGATGGAGCTTAGAGTAGATGTAGTATACAGTACCCTAGATCATTTATCACATTTAAATCTCTTTCGATCTCATTTACATGTCCTGAGTTATAATTATGTGTTTATCACAAAGACAAACATAATTGGTAGACCTATGAGCATAGACTAATGCGATAATGCGAATGGTATTTCTCTTTTTACAACACTCTCAACCTTAATTTAACTTGCTTTTCTAGGAATGCCCCTCTAGACTGAATCTTATATAGTACTTGGGCAATACCCTATGATAGCAAACATTAAATAACTTATTAGAGTCATGAAGGTACTAGGTAAAGATTACATATAATCTTTAGAATCTTACATAACATTAAGTAAAGATCACACTTGTATTCCCTTTGATAGACACAAATCGCACATGTGGTATGAATCATATGCTATGGTATTTACTCATTTCCCATGGAGAGTATGCCTTTATTAAATACCATATAGATGATAGTTTAAACACCCCCATGTCTAACTTTGAATTCACTTGTCTACTCTTTTACATTAGAACTTACATATGGCATTTAAGACAGATAATGTGACTCAAATCACATATAGTCAATACAATTACTTAGCTTACAATGACCCTAGTTCCTTGTCTTTTTTTTTTCTTTGAGGTGACATTTTATGTTATAAGCTTTGAGCTCTTTATTATTATCACATAAATAATAATAATAATATGCTTATAATTATCTCATTCCCATCTACCACTAAAGCTATAGAGGTGATTGCCTGTGTGAGAAGGCCAATCTTTTTATCTGTCTGACATACTTCTCAAGTTCTAATATATATTCCAAACATATATACTCATATATGTATATGAATTGACAAAATAATTTAGGCATATGAAAAATACATGATACAAGTACAATAGCATCTATGCAAACCCAAAGATTTAATATGCATATTATAAACATTTTCATGTTCATCTCTTTTTCTTACAACCATATCTCTGACAAAATTATATTTAATATCAATATACTTATAAATACTTTAGTATCCTCTTAACTATTTTTCAATTTTAATGTCTTGAATCGATTTGGTATTTACTACCCAACCCAATTGCATTAACATAAAGGACTTTTCCTATTTGGTCCTTTTTAGTAAATCAGTCGTTTCTTATACTTGATTTGATTTCATGAAATCCTTCTCTTCTTTTGTTACCTTAATCCATTCATCCTTGGTAGGGCATAATCACCTCTTTCTTTATCTTGTGGAGTAACTATAAATGTTTTTCCTTCGATTCAAAATGATGGGGAACATGTGTACGACTTGACCATTGTGGTTGATATCAATAAATTGACTTATCAATATTTATATTGCTCCCACTGGAACTAGCAATATTAGATGGATTCACTATAGGTTGTATTTCGATGGCAATTGAAACTTGTTTAATTATAAGTTGAAATACTCTCACTTGGAAAAGAATCCATTTGAGTTTATATAACGGAAGCGATCTAGTCTGAAATTTCATATAGAGATAGACCTTGACCTATCTAGTCCTGTTAAGGGTTCTCTAATAATGTAATATGTCATCATTCAAATTCAATTACCATTATTTTGTTCACCAAAAAATACATGTTTTTTTTTTTTTTTACTATTTTGAGTATCTTATAAAGATAAATTTCCTTCCCCTTAGACCTAATTTTTCATATTTACAAGAAGGATTGTGAACAAAAACAGAATACCCCCCCAGGTTTCAAAAAACACTTAAGTTGGGTTTTCTATTAGTTCATATGCATATGGAGTTGTGGTAACTGATTTAGATGAAACTTGGTTAAAGACAAATACGATATATTACCCCAATTGGTAGTAGACAAATTAAGAGTCTCTTACTCTTTTAGGACATATGGGATTTTCATATTGATATATAAATATAAACGAATATGAAACAATATGCAATGAAGCATAAATTCATATACATAAATATCCTATACAATAATGAATTACACCAACATTTATTTTACATTAGATTTAGAATCGAAAGTTTACTATTTAAGTTTCAATCATCTTCTAAAACTCTAATGCGTAATAAAGTTAACGAGGTTAATTTTGTCAGAAACTATAATATTAAATTACTAAAAAAAATAAATAATAGTATATTCAATATATAATATTGAAATATTTAGTAAGACATGCCTACACTTATATATGTCTTACATGTATAGTTATTTACATTTAAATAACTTTGTAAAGATATTTATAAATATACCATACAATGAAAAATTCATATTCATATCACATAAATATTCATGTCAAATAAATAATTTAATTCAATCTCTAATCCAGTTAGAGTATAAAATTCTAAAAAAAAAATTAGATGCCAAAAATAATTTTCGATGAAGTCAATTAAAATTAATTTTAATTGAATTCATCAAAATATTAATTTTAGTTTGCCCCATGTAAATTTAGAAAACTCATTTTCTAAAAGTAAATGAATTAAAAACTTTTAATTTTACTTCCTAATCATGTTAGGAATGTTAGTTCTAGAATAACTTTAAAATTAATACAATTAATTTTAATGAGATCAATTAAAACCGATTTTAATTGATTTGATTAAAGTAATTTAATTTGGCCCATTATTTGTCATTTTTAATTTTAGAAAACAATTTTTCTAAAATTAAATATTGAATTAAACAATTTAATTCAATAAATTCTTCTTTCAATTGCTTTCAATTAATTTTAGAAACTAATTTTTATAATTATTATAGAATTAAACAATTTAATTCTAATGCCAAATAATTTACAATTTACATGCCATAATTTGTTAATTTCAGAAAATATTTTCTAAAATTAATTTTAATTAAACACTTTAATTTAAGTCTCAACTTTTGACTAGAATTAAAATTAAAAAAAAAATTATTTTGAATTAACAACTTAATTCAAAAACTAATCCAATTAGGATTAAAGATAATTTTATTTGAATGAAACTATTTTAATTTAAATCCTAATTATTTTAAAATTAAACTTAACTGCAAATTTGTAATTTAAATCAAAGTAAAAAGAGAGTCAAAACTCCAGGTGGCAAACTTGTGATTTTGCGGAAAAATAAAGGGTATGGTCCCGATGGCAATTCCGCGAATTGATGGAAAAACAAATGGCATGAAGCTTTAACGGCAATGCTGTAAATTCTTAAAAAAAAGGGGGCAAAGTTAACAATGGTAGACATATAAGTTCATTAAGCATGAAGTAGGCATGGAGAACCCAAAACGCATGAGTTCTTCTCATAAGGGGGAATGCAGTTTCAATTTAGTTTAGGGTCTACTTAGGAGCTAAAATGAAATTAAAATTTTTGTATGGTTTCAGTTCGATTCTTTATTATTTCAATTTTATCTCAGTACGATTCTCAATTCTTTGATTCCAGTTCGGTTCAGTATAGTTTCAGTTCTATAATAATTTTATATAATTATTTTCTTAAAAAGTTATATTTGAATTAACATTTAAGTTTTGAATTGAATTATTAATATAAAATATATATTTTAGCTATTTATAAATTATATAATATTTAATTATAATGTTTATATATAATTTAGAATTAAGTATATTATACAATAATATATCATATAATATATATTTTAATTATTTATTAATTATGTAATATTTAACTATAAGATATAAATATAATTATGAACTAACATATATATATATATATATATATATATAGAGTAAAATAATATATTTATAATTAAGAATTATAAGGTAATTTAATATATTTATAACTAAAATTATTAAAAAAATATAGAGAAATGAAATATAATATTATGTTTTATTTAATTCATAATTATATATATATATTAAAAATATATAATACATCTAAAAAAATCATAGAAAAATATATATATAAATTTAGTTATTGATTTGGTTTAAATATATTTTCGGTTTGATTTTTAGTGAAGAACCAGAAGCGAATTAAAGTAACTTCAACTTGGTATAATTTTTTTGTTTAGTTTGAAACCTCTTAGAACTATGCAGAGTCATAATCAGCACCAATCGACTTCACAATAGCACCTCGTTCAGCTCGTTGCAATTGTGCCGTTTAGTGCTAGGTTGCAGCGAGGCTACCCGACTATTCATCTTGCCATCTTCTTGGAGCGTTGCAAATCTGGAACAATTTCCATTATTTGTTTTTAATTTGAAAATCTTTTTTTTTTTTTTTTTTTTTGCATGAGTCTGGAACGATTTCCAGATTTCGTCCCCCTCATGCAACATGCCATTCTAGCCAAAACGCATCAATGGAGTACAAGTCGCCCTTCGAAACTTTTAAATCTTAAAAAAAAATAATTTCTTTAATTTCAAATAATCAAAATTTCCAAATTCATAATCCCAATTTGAAAATTTTGAAACGCATATCTAAAAATATTTCAGAACAATTCTAGACTGGAAGAAATTATTTTTCAAGAAAAAATAAAAAATATATAAGAGTACTGAAATTGATTCACAAATCAACTATAAACAAATCATACATGTTAACGTAGACTAGAAAACAAATATTAGTCCTTTTATACCAATGAAGAAAAATTAGTACATGAATCACAACCTATGTTCATGCAAAATATTATACGATTTTCACCATATTTATTTCACTAGTCAACCATATAATCACATGAATGTAATTAACTACAAAGATTTATTCGTAGTCTAAATATATATAATTGCAGAAAATAAATGGTCCACAATATCTTCAATTGAAAGTTCCAAAAGATGAAGAACCAAGTCAAACTTGCCCATATACGAATTGTAACACTCTCACCGTAGCAATTTCATACATTCTACTGTTTCGGTGACCGGTATCGGTCCAGACAGCTAGAACGTCCGAAAAAATATTTAAACTAAAGTGATGAACCATAATTAACTCAAATATTAATAAGAAAAATTTAGGAAAAATTTTAGAAATAAAATACAACCAAGTTAAATGAGCCGGTACTCTAGCGATGGGTAACCTAGTGGGAAGTTGCGATTCTCGCAACTAGGAGCCTTACACCAGGAGAAAAATTCATAAAATAATTTTTAGGACTCCAGAGAAGGGTCATTGAGGTTCATATAGCATTAGAATGCCAAAAAAATGCTTAGAAAATTTTTTTCAATTGGTACAGACAATTTTGGTCTGTTAAGCCAAACGGAGGGCATTTTGGTCATTTCGCCTTCAGAAGTGATTTTTGACCAACTTGTCTAGTTAAGTAAATAATTATTATGATCTAAAATATGAATAAATATTGTTAAAAATTAAATTGAAAATGAGTAGCAAAGAAAAGAAAAGAAAATGAATTAAAATTGCAATTTTGACCTCATGCTTATGTCACTAAGCACTCTCACCCAATCACATTGTGACACATGTCCAAAAATCATTTAAAATGAGTTAAATGGGTAGAAAATTGAAATAAAAAACTGCACTCTTTTTCCTCATTTCCCGTCCACCATAGCCAAGAAGCTCTCTCTCCATTTTCTCTTTTAAAGCTTGATTTTCCTAAACTTTCTCCCCACAAAACCCTAAACTCACTTCACTAAAAATCATTCCCACATCTTGGAGAAGTTAGTTGTAGCAAAAAGAAGAGAAAGGATTGAAGTTTTGTTACCTAGAAATTCTGCTCAAAGAGGTTAGTGTCCAATCTCCTATCTCTTTTACTTAATTCATGTTTATTGGCATGAGATAAGTGGAAAAGTGTAAGAAAAATAAAATAAAACTTATGTATATTCATCCCTACAATATGGGAAGCCAAGGGATGGTTAGGGTTTGATGAATTTACTTAAATTAAAGTGTTTATGAGATGCCCATAGCATGAGATGAGTGATTGAACATGTAAGACTAAGTGAAATGTAAGTGTGATGCATGAATGAACCTTGAAAATGTGGACACTTGAACAACATTAGGGTTTGCTCATGTGATGGTTCATTAACCTTGTAATGGTCAATTAGTGACCATTTGAATGTGTATGATGAGGAAATGAAGTGAGTTGAGGCTTGGCACTTGAGTGTGGGTGAGCTGCCTTGGCTGACCTGCAGGATTGAGCATGAGTCCAGCAGGTTTGGGCAGTTATAAATGGAGTTTTAGAAGTTCAATTGGTGCAAGGCCAATTGGACATGAAACTAGACACATAATGGCATCACTTTGGTGAAGAAACTCTGCCCAGAAAACCAAATCAAGTTGGCCTAAAAATTGCCTTAATTCGGGTGACTTGCATTCTGCCTGGGCAAAATGACTAAATGAACAGTGTCTATTCATTTGCTCATAACTCAGTATAGAAAGGTCCACTTGACCTGAAAGTTTACCAGCAGAAAGCAGAAAGCTGAGACATAGACCTACAACTTTCATGAAGAACACAAATCCAAATTCTGACCATAACCTAGTCAAATTGCCAACCAAACTTAGGTTACCAAATCTGGCAGAACCAATTTTGCCTAGAATTTTGGATTCTATCCAATCCGGTCAGTTATGGTGTTTAGGCCATAATTTGAGTTACAAAACTCCAAATAGAGTGATTCAAAAAAGGAAATATAACTAGACAAAATAAGGAACAACTTTCATGAAGACAATTTTGCCAAATTTCTACTGTACAAATGACCAATGAAATAGTAAATATGAGGCTTGAAATCTGAAAATTTTGAATAACTAACACTAAGCTTAGAAATGGTAGTGGGAACCAACACCAACAATTTTAGAATGCAAAATGTGGTATGTTGGGAGTATTAGAACCAATGTACCTATTGTCTATACAAAAGTCAATATTTTAGTTTACTAATGAAATGAATAGTAACACCTAAACTTAAATTTCAAGAATTGTATAATTTAAAAGTGTAACATGCCCTAGTACACCTAGCAAGATTGGTTTGGATAGGTTGGCATGCCAATAGGGTTTAGTTAGCAGTACTGCACATGGCATTATGCCATTCTGTGATTTTATGGCTTTTAGCTATTCTGACATTGTTATGATAGTTGACCTTGTGCCTAATATTTATTACAGCTCATTAGTTGTTCTGTTGTACACCGAGAGATACATATGTGACCGATGGTGTGACGGCCCGAGGTACTTGATACCCAGTGCCAGTTTACCCGTTTATCCAGTCCAGTCATCCAGTATAGGTTACTTGGGAAACCAAAAATGAAAGTGGATAAATTTAATGAAATTATGAATATAACAAGTACAAAATAAATAAGATTACCAATAATGATCGAAAAATTATCTGCATAAGACATCAGAACATGCACTACATATTTATTTTCTGTTATTTCTTTTTATTCTATTATTAGCACCATTAAGCATTATTACTTAGAGTATTGCTTTTTGCCACGCGTAGGTTCTAGAGAGAACGATAGAGAGCCCAGTAGACCACAGACTATGTGAGATCATCTGCAGCTCTGCATAGTATTCGTGTCACCTCACCAACATCAGTGCATTGGTAGGACACTAGGTTTCATTTTGGGTATTTTGTAATTAACTTTTATTTTCTCATGTGTAATTAAGACTTATGTAATGTATTTTGGTGTTGATGTAAATAGTGGAAATTGTGCTTCTGAATGAAAAAATGAATATTTATTGATGACTTTTATATAAATATCATATGAAATGAATGAATGAGCAATGGAAATGTTGTTGAAAAATATTGAGATTTTGTTGATGAAATGGAGTTTGGGATTGATTGATTGAAAATTTTGAAAGTGTTTTCACAAGTTTTGAAGAACCGTTTTCTTCATTTTTAGCCGGTACTCTGCTGGATTTTCTATAAAATTTGCGGAACCTCAAATAAATTGATGTTTTCCATAAATGACTTAAATAAATTATACTTCACAAATTGTACTTCATAGCTATGATAAAAATAAATAAGGAAGGATAAAAAGGATAAAAATAAAATAGGGTGTTCTGGTACACTGTTTGACATATCTTACTCGGCTATATTGTAGATGGGTAAGGGGTGTCACATTTAGTGGTATCAGAGCACAGTTTAGGCATTTCTGGGTCTAGATCGAGTCCATACCATACATTCTATTTGTAAGAGTCAAGGTGACACTAATGCAGATCTGTTTGTCTTTGTTATTCTGAATAGGATATGGACCCCACATCTCAGAGGGCAGTTGAGGAGGAAGTGGAGAGTCATGCTCTACCTGCAGCAGCTGAGACTGGGGGTAGGGGAGAACCTGCTCCACCAGCTTCAGCAGAGCCTGCTTAGCCTCCACAAGCCATGTTTCAGCAAATGGCTAAGTTCTTCAGATAAATGGCTGGGATAATGCCACCACCACCACTACCTCCACAGCAGAAATCACATTTAGAAAGACTAAGAAAATTTGGAGCAGTGGATTTCTTTGGCAAGAGAGAAGATGATTCTGTTGCAGCTGAAAATTGGTTGAACAGAACAGGAAGGGTTCTAAAACAACTCCACTACACTCCAAAGAAAAACCTAGAAGCTGCTGTATCTCTGTTATAAGATGATGCCTACCAATGGTGGGATACAATGTCTAGTGAAGTGCAGCCAAAAGTAATAACTTGGGACTTCTTCCTCTCAGAATTCAAGAAGAAATATGTGGATAGTGTATACCTGGAACAGAGAAGAAAAGAGTTCATTAATCTGAGGCAGAGACAGCTGACAGTGGCAGAGTATGAAAAAGAATTTGTCAGACTAAGCCGCTATAGAAGGGAGATAGTCCTCAATGAGGCCGAAAGGTGTGAGAGATTTGAAGAGGGATTAAATGATAATATAAAGATCATGATTACTACCTTGGGAATCACATACTTCACAAAGTTAGTGGAAGCTGCAATAAAAGTTGAAAAAGTTAGAATAAATGAGCAGACTAGAAGGGAGAGACAGCAGAAGAGGGATCAGGATCAGTCTAGTTCATCTCCTGTACCTAGGAAGAAGTTCAAAGGTCCACCTACACAGAATTTAGGTCAACATCAAGGTCAGGGTCAGTCTCAGGGGCCCAGGCCACAGTTCACCCCTAGGAGAGGTCAGTCCACACCATCAGTGGGTAGCTCTCTAGGGACGGGGTTCAGGGGACTAGCCCCAGCATCTTTTGCATGTCCGCATTGCCTGAAATGGCATAAGGGGGAGTGTTGGAGAGTGACTGGTGCCTGCTTAAGGTGTGGGTCAACAGAGCATCAGTTGAGGAACTGTCCACACGTAATCGCACTGATTGCTCCAACACAAGCGCATGCACTGCTCTGCACCACAAAAAGGTAGGAAATCTGGCAAATCTGAGGTAGTGGGACCATCACATAGACCTGCATCTGAGCCAGCAGAGAGGGCTGAGGTCAGAGCACCTGCCAGAGCCTATGCCATAAGAGCTCAGGAAGAGCAAGATGCCCCAGATTTCATCAAAGGTACGTTCTCCCTCTATAATACATCTGTGCATGCATTGGTAGATCCAGGATCCACTCATTCATACATCTGCATCAACCTACCCGTAGAAAAGGGGATATTAGTAGGGGAGAGTGACCAAGACATCCTGGTCACTAATCCATTGGGCTACAGTGTAGTGGTGAACAAAGTGTACAAGGGTTGCCCGTTAAGGATTCAGGGGTATGAATTCTTGGCAGACTTGATTGAGTTGCCTTTCCATGAGTTTGACATGATTTTGGGAATGGATTGGTTGTCACGTCATCAGGCAATGTTTGATTGTAAGTTGAAGAGGATTTCTTTGAAAACTCTTGAGGGTAATGAGATCATAGTTGTGGGGGAAAGGACAGATTTCTTGTCCAATATCATCTCAGCCACAGTTGCAAGAAAACTAATGAGAAAAAACTGTGAAGCCTACCTAGCACATATGGTGGATACTAGGCAAGCTAAGCCATATCTATGTGACATACCCACAGTAAGAGACTTCCCCGATATGTTCCCTGAAGAATTGCCTGGCTTGCCACTAGAAAGGGAAGTCGAATTTGCTATTGAAATACTACCGGGTACAGCACCAATCTCTATTGCTCCGTATAGGATGGCACCCACAGAATTGAAAGAACTGAAAATCCAGTTGCAGGAGTTGCTAGATAAGGAGTTCATATGCCCCAGTGTGTCACCATGGGGAGCTCCAGTGCTGTTTGTGAAAAAGAAGGATGGGACTTTGAGGTTATGCATCGATTACCGACAGTTGAATAAAGTGACAGTGAAGGATGCAGATGTGCCAAAGACTGCTTTCAGGACCTGGTATGGGCATTATGAGTTCCTAGTAATGCCCTTTAGCCTAACAAATGCACCAGCAGCATTCATAGACCTTATGAACCGTATCTTTCATCCATACCTAGATCGGTTCGTAGTGGTCTTTATTGATGATATTTTGGTGTATTCTAAGACTAGGGAAGAACATGATGAGCATTTGAGAATTGTCCAGCAAACCCTGAGAGAAAAGAAACTGTATGTTAAGTTGTCCAAGTGTGACTTCTGGTTGAATGAGATTGCATTCCTTGGACACATAGTGTCAGCAGATGGGATTAGAGTGGATCCCAAGAAAATAGAAGTAGTGATGGAATGGAAGCCTCCCAGAAATACAACTATGGTCAGAAGTTTCTTGGGGCTAGCTAGGTATTACAGAAGATTTGTTAAGGGATTTTTCTTAATAGCTGGACCAATGACCAAGTTGTTACATAAGAATGTCAGATTTGACTGGAATGATAAGTGTCAGACTAGTTTTGAGAAGTTGAAGGCTATGTTGACAGAGGCACCAGTGTTAACACAGCCAGTGTCGGGAAAGGACTTTGTGGTCTACAGTGATGCCTCTCATAATAGGTTAGGGTGTGTATTGATGCAAGAGGGAAGGTGGTCGCCTATGCTTCCAAGCAGCTAAGGCCACATGAACAGAATTACCCTACCCATGATCTAGAGCTTGCAGCAATTATCTTTGCACTGAAGATATGGAGGCATTACTTGTATGGTGAAAAGTGCTACATTTACACAGACCATAAAAGTCTGAAATACTTGCCAACCCAGAAAGAGCTCAACCTCAAACAGAGGTGATGGATTGAGTTCCCGAAGGACTATGATTGTGTGATTGATTACCATCCTGGGAAGGCAAATGTAGTTACTGATGCTTTGAGCAAAAAATCCATCACAGCTTTGAGATCATTGAATGCCCATCTATCCTTGGCTCGAGATGGAGCTATTTTGGCTGAGTTGCAAGTGAGGCCAAACCTGCTACAGCAGATTTTAGATGGGCAAAATGTAGATGAGAAATTAATAACTACTGTGAGTAAAATCTCAGAGGGGAAAGAAACTGACTATGAAGTGAAAGCATATGGGTGTCTATACTACAAAGGAAGAGTGTGTGTACCAGATAATGGGGAATTGAAAGTCAGTATCCTGAAAGAGGCACACACCAGTGTTTATTCTATGCACCCAGAAAGTATAAAAATATATCATGATCTGAAGCTTAAGTATTGGTAGCCTGGTATGAAGAAGGACGTAGCTGACTATGTGACTAAATGCTTGACATGTCAGCAAGTCAAGGCAGAACATCAAGTTCCATCGGGTTTGCTACAGCCTATACGCATACCTGAATGAAAATGGGATTGGGTCATTATGGATTTTGTAAGTGGTCTACCTCTCACCCAGAAGAAGCATGACATAGTATGGGTGATAGTAGATAGATTTACGAAGTCAGCACACTTTCTGCCAGTTAGGACTGACTACTCACTGGAGAAGTTAGCAGAATTGTATATCAGTAAGATAGTTAGACTGCATGGAATCCCACTTTCCATCATATTTGATCGAGACCCAAGGTTTACATCGAGATTTTGAAAGAAGTTGCATGAATCCTTGGGTACACAACTCCACTTTATCACAGCTTTCCATCCTCAGACGGATGGGCAATCAGAAAGAGTAATCCAGGTAAACAATTAAAACCAATTGAACTAATATAAATATTGAACTGAAATGATAATAATAACATGAAATATATGGCAGGTCCTTAAGAATATGCTGAGGAGTTGTGTCATTGAGTTTGAGGGAAGTTGGGATAGATACCTCCCACTGGCAGAATTTGCATACAACAATAGCTACCAAGCTAGTATCCAAATGGCCCCGTATGAAACACTGTATGGGAGGAAATGTAGAACTCCAGTGTGCTGGACTGAATTGAGCGAAGATAAACTGGTAGGGCCAGACCTAGTGAAATAGACTGAGGAGAAGGTAAAGCTAATCAAAGCCAATCTGAAGGTTGCCTCAGACAGACAAAAATCCTATGCTGTTCTAAAGAGAAAAGAAATAGAATATATGGTTAGTGACAAAGTGTTTCTCAAGGTGTCACCGTGGAAGAAGGTACTAAGGTTTGAAAGAAAAGGTAAGTTAAGCCCTAGGTTCATTGGCCCATATGAAGTCATTTAACGTGTGGGTCCAGTGGCCTACAGGCTAACTTTACCACCAGAGCTGGACAAGATCCACAATGTGTTCCACGTATCTATGTTAAGAAGATACCACTCAGATCCTTCACATGTCATCTCCATGGAAGAAATTGAAGTACAACCGGATTTGACATATGAAGAAGAACCCATATGGATCCTGGCTCGAGAAGTGAAAGAGTTGAGGAATAAGCAGATTCCACCGGTGAATGTGCTTTGGAGGCACCACAACACCGAGGAGGCAACTTGGGAAAGTGAAGAGATGATGAGGCAACAGTTCCCTCAACTTTTTGCATCAGGTAAATTTTGAGGATGAAATTTAAATTAGAGGGGAAGAATTGTAACACCCTCCCTACAGCAATTTCGTACATTCTACTGTTCCGGTGACCAGTATCGGTCCGGATAGCTAGAACGTCCGGAAAAATATTTAAACTAAAGTGAGGAACCGTAATTAACTCAAATATTAATAAGAAAAATTTAGGAAAAATTTTAGAAATAAAATACAACCAAGTTAAATGAGCCGGTACCCTAGCGATGGGTAACCTAGTGGGAAGTTGCGGTTCTCACAACTAGGAACCTTAGACTAGGGGAAAAATTTATAAAATAATTTTTGGGACTCCAGAGAAGGGTCATTGAGGTTCCTATGGCATTAGAATTCTAAGAAAATGCTTAGAAAAAATTTTCAATCGGTACAGATAATTTTGGTCTATTAAGCCAAACGGAGGGCATTTTGGTCGTTTCGCCTTCAGAGGTGATTTTTGACTGACTTTTCCAGTTAAAAAAATAATTATTATGATCTAAAATATGAATAAATATTGTCAAAAATTAAATTGAAAATAAGTAGCAAAGAAAAAAAAAAGAAAATGAATTAAAATTGTAATTTTGACCTCATGCTTATGTCACTAAGCACTCTCACCCAATCACATTATGATACATGTCCATAAACCATTTAAAATGAGTTAAATGGGCAGAAAATTGAAATGAAAAAACTGCACTCTTCTTCCTCATTTCCCATCCACCATAGCCAAGAAGCACTCTCTCCATTTTCTCTTTTAAAGCTTGATTTTCCTAAGCTTCCTCCCCATAAAGCCCTAAACTCACTTCACTAAAAATCATTCCCACATCTTGGAGAAGCTAGTTGTAGCAAAAAGAAGAGAAAGGATTGAAGTTTTGTTACCTAAAAATTCTGCTCAAAGAGGTTAGTGTCTAATCTCCTATCTCTTTTACTTAATTCATGTTTATTGGCATGAGACAAGTGAAAAAGTGTCGGAAAAATAAAATAAAACTTATGTATATTCATCCCTACAATTTAGGCAGCCTAGGGATGGTTAGGATTTGATGAATTTACTTGAATTAAAGTGTTTTTAAGCTGCCCATAGCATGAGATGAGTGATTGAATATGTAAGAGTAAGTGAAATGCAAGTGTGATGCATGAATGAACCTTAAAAATGTGGACACTTGAACAACATTAGGGTTTACTCATGTGATGGTTCATTAACCTTGTAATGGTCAATTAGTGACCATTTGAATGTGTATGATAAGGAAATAAAGTGAGTTGAGGCTTGGCATTTGAGTGTGGGTGAGCTGCCTTGGCTGACCTGCAGGACTGAACATGAGTCTAGCAGGTTTGGGCAGTCATAAATGGAGTTGTAGAGTTCAATTAGTACAAGGCCAATTGGACATGCAACTAGACACATAATGGCACCACTTTGGTGAAGAAACCCTGCCTAAAAAACCAAACCAAGTTGGCCTAAAGATTATCCTAATCCGGATAACTCGCATTCTGCCTGGGCAAAATGACTAAATGGACAGTGTCTATTCATTTGGTCAAAACTCAGTGTAGAAAGGTCCAATTGACTTGAAAGTTTACCATCAGAAGGCTGAGACATAGACCTACAACTTTCATGAAGAACACAAATCCAAATTCTGACCATAACCTAGTCAAATTGCCAACCAAACTTAGGTTACCAAATCGCGTAACCGCTTTGCCTGAATTTTGGATTCTGTCCAATCCGGCCAGTTATGGTGTTTAGGCCATAATTTGAGTTACAAAACTCCAAATGGAGTGATTCAAAATAGGAAATTAACTAGACAAAATAAGAAACAACTTTCATGAAGACAATTTTGCCAAATTCCTACTGTACAAATGACTAATGGAATAGTAAATATGAGGCTTGAAATCTGAAAATTTTGAATAACTAACACTAAGCTTAGAAATGGTATTGGCAACCAATACCAACAATTTTAGAATGCAAAATGTGGTATGTTGGGAGTATTAGAACCAATGTACCTATTGTCTATGCAAAAGTCAATATTTTAATTGACTAATAAAATAAATAGTAACACCTAAACTTAAATTTTAAGAATTGTACAGTTTAAAAGTGTAACATGCCCTAGTACACCTAGCAAGATTGGTTTAGATAGGTTGGTATGCCAATAGGGTTCAGTTAGCAGTACTGTACATGGCATTATGCCATTCTATGATTTTATGGCTTTTAGCCATTCTGACATTGTGATGATACTTGGCCTTATGCCTAATATTTATTATAGCTCATTAGCTGTTCTGTTGCACACCGGGAGATACATATGTGACCGATGGTATGACGGTCTGAGGTACTTAATACCCAGTGCCAGTTTACCTATTTATCCAGTCCGGTCATCCAGTATAGGTTACTTGGGCAACTAAAAATGAAAGTGGATAAATTTAATGAAATTATAAATATAACAAGTACAAAATAAATAAGATTACCAATAATGATCGAAAAATTATTTGCATAAGACATCAGAAGATGCACTACATATTTATTTTCTGTTATTTCTTTTTATTCTATTATTGACACCACTAAGCATTATTGCTTAGCGCGTTGCTTTTTGCCATGCGTAGGTTCTGGAGAGAATGATAGAGAGCCCAGTAGACCACAGACTGGGTGAGATCATCTGCAGCTCTACATAGTGTCCGTGTCACCTCGCCGACATCAGTGCATTGGTAGGACACTAGGTTTTATTTTGGGTATTTTGTAATTAACTTTTATTTTCTCATGTGTAATTAAGACTTATGTAATGTATTTTGGTATTGATGTAAATAGTGAAAATTGTGCTTCTGAATGAAAAAGTAAATATTTATTGATGACTTACATAAATATCAAATGAAATGAATGATTGAGAAATGGAAATGTTGTTGAAAAATATTGAGATTTTGTTGATGAAATGGAGTTTGGGATTGATTGATTGATTGAAATTTTGGAAGTGTTTTCACAGGTTTCGAAGAACTGTTTTCTCCATTTTTAGTGGGTACTCTGCCGGATTTTCTATAAAATTTGTGGAACCTCAAATAAATTGATGTTTTCCATAAATAACTTAAATAAATTATACTTCACCAATTGTACTTCATAGCTATGATAAAAATAAATAAGGAAGGATAAAAAGGATTAAAATAAAATAGGGTATTCTGGTACACTGTGTGACATATCTTACTCGGCTATACTGTAGATGGGTAAGGGGTGTCACACGAATGCAGACTCATTTGTCCTTTTGTTACTTGAACAAATGATTTGTAAGACTCTTATATATGCTACTCAAAGTGGCCTACCTTTTAGCTAAAAAATGTATCTCTTCATGCATGTAACTATTAAGAAGAGTTGTATTTCTGCATGCAGTTACATCTTTTACCCAAATAGTTACATCACTTCATAAAGATTTGAGTTGACCCTCACGGGTGGCCTAAATTCCTTTAGAATGCAAAAAGCCTATTGGCCTTGCCAGTTAGACCTATTAATGCTATCAAGCAAGAATTTGCTTCTTTTACTATTGAGGAATATTTCAAATCTTGGAGCTGATTTATAGCATCAAAATATTGTTGTTGATAACCTTTCCTTATTGATAAACATATTCTCTATTGATATATATCTTTTATTTCCAGTTATGCTGTATATCTTTTCCTAATTTGTTGGTGTATAAACAATATAAGAGCACATTGCTTTCTTGAATGAGAATCATCCTTGGTGGAAATATTAACTGGGCATCATAGCTATAAAATTTAAAAAATAAAAATTTTCCTACAGTGGCACAAGATCTAGCTGGAGGCTCTTCCTTAAAAGCTAAAGATCAAATTGATGATCTTTCTTCACCATATGTCTAGCACTCTTCTAACAATTGTGGCATCACATTGGTTTCATGTTTTCTCAAAGAAGACAATTACTTGACATGGCGTTAAGCAATGATGAATGCCTTATTAGCCAAGAACAAATTTAGCTTTCTAGATGGCACACTTCCTCAACTAGCATCAAACTCATAAGATGCCGTCGCATGGATAAAAACAATTCCATGGTGTTTTCTTGGATTTTTAATTCACTTAATCCCTTACTCCATTACAATGTGCATATTTCAACACAGCAAGTGATGCTTGGATTGATATGGACAAATGTCTTTCACAAGGTCCTTGCGAGTATACCAATTAAAGATGGATATAGTCATTAAACAATAGAAAGATCTATCTATTTCCGTCTACTACACCAAACTGAAGGGTCTTCGGGATGAGCATGGATCTTATTCATAGCTTCCTAAATGTACATTGGTGCTGTAAAAGTCTTCATTGCTGAAAGGGAGAAAACCAAAGTCCATCAATTTCTGATGGATTTGAATGATTAATACAATATGGTTCGATCACAAATCTTAAATACTGAAACAAACTAATATGGGTAAGAGCATACGCATTTGTCACGCAATAAAATCCTCAATAACAGGTCCCCATGGCTAAAGGGAGTTCTGTTATTAAAGTAGCTACATTTGTTTCTTTTAAAACACCTAACAAACCTATTGGTTCTCATGACACAAGCAAACTATTTTGTGAACATTGAAGAAATCATGACATACAAAAGCAACATGTTTTGAATTACATGGCTATCTGGATTGGTGGGAGAACAATAAGTAGAAAAATACCAGAAACAAGACAACAAACAACACACAAACAAAGAATCAAGTAGATGACAATGCAGCATCACTAATTTCAAGCTATCCAAAGAACAATACCATCAGCTCATGTTACTACTAATCTTAAGCACACTCAAAATCAAAACCTTATGTCTAATTTTACTGGTAAGGCAATTTATCTGTCTAATAAATCAATGGAATGGATTCTAGATTTGGGGGCTTCAGATTATATAACCTATCAAAAGAATGTTTTAACAAATGACAGATCCATTAATTCCCTTGTTCACATACCAGATGGTTCTCTTATCTCGGCCACTTCTTATGAAGTTGTGGTTCTCAACCCATTCATTCGATTACTTTAAGTTCTTCACATACCTACTTTTACTTATAATCTTATTTCCATTAGTAAATTAACTGCATCCTTAAATTATTCAACTCATTTCTTTCCCACTTTTTATACTTTATAGGACTTAGCCACGAGGAAGCTAATTGGCATGGGTGAGCTCAAGGATGACCTTTATTATTTCTGCGCTCCTTCTGTTCCCATAGCTTCGGCCTTGGCTACTAAAAATTATCTTTTTTGCTTATGGCACCAATTTTAGGCCATCTATCTTTTTAACATTTATCTTTCATTGATGATTTTAAGTCATTTAATGTTACTACTTTATCGCAAGTTGTTGATGTTTTTATTGGCCTAAGCAGGCTCGGTAACCTTTTCCATTCAATTCTATTAAATCTTTAAAAGCTTTTGATTTGATTCACTGTGATCTTGGGGACCATATCGCATTGCCTCTCTATTCAATGCTCATTATTTTCTAAACATTGTTAATGATTTTACTTGAACCACATGGGTCTATCTTTTGTAAAACAAAACTGAAGTGTTTTTTATGTTAACATCATCTCTTACCATAATCCATAGATAATTTGGTTGACTAGTAAAAATTAATCGGAGTGATAATGGCACTGAATTTACCAACATCTCTCTTTAACAGTTTTGTTCGTAGGAGGGCATTCTCAGTCGCTTTTCTTGTGTATCCACTCCTCAACTGAATGAGGTAGTGGAGCACAAACACAGACACTTTCTTGAAGTTGCTAAGGCCTTATGATTTCAAGCTAGCCTATCCATCAAATTTTAGTGTGAGTGTGTTTTAATAACTGCATATCTCATTAACCATACACCTACACCACTTCTATTTAGCAAAAGTCCTTATGAACTATTGTTTTCCACCAAACCCTATTATTCTGACCTGTGTGTGTTTGGGTGTTTGTGTTATGCATCAGTCATACCTCGATCCATTGCTAAATTTCATAACCGAGCTGTGGCTCATATTTTCTCAGGATATCCATATGATAAAAAAGGATATAAACTTTATAATCTTCACACTTAATAAATATTTGTATCCCGGGAAGTCATTTTTCATGAAATAACTATTTCCATTTAAAGACCAATCTCTTTCCCTACCATATCTATACCGCACATGGTGACACCTATTGCATTGCCCACTATAGAACTTGACAACCATGACACTTTCTAGCCACCATAGCACTTGTTATTCCATTGATTAAAGATGTTCCCCCACATGAAGAAGCTATATTCACACCTGCGGACAACCTTGAACCAATTCCCCATCCTATGCAACTAATGATTGCATGTCCTACTCACACAAAAACCTTACCTGCAAAATTTCAAGATTTCGATGTTGATTTTCCAAGAAAAGATAAAGGGTCTTCTTTTACACTATCGATGCAACTTCCTTAGGTAGTCCTTACCCACTATCTAATTATTTTGCTTAATTATGATAAATTTTCACTTTCCCATCTTTATTTTCTTGCGGCCATCACATTCCATTATGATCCTAAAACTTATAAACAAGTTGTAAAACACTATTAATGGCAAAATGCCATGAAATCCAAATTAAAGGCCCTTAAACAAAATCATACATGGCTCTTCAGAAGTTGCCACCAGAAAAGAAAGCCATAGGCTATAAATGGGTGTACAAGATTAAGTACAACTCTAATGGATTGATTAAATGTTATAAAGCTCAGTTTATAGCAAAAGGGTACACTCAAATTGAAGGGTTGGACTATACTAAAACTTTTGCTTCAATTGTAAAATTAAATACTATTCGAACCCTTCTTACTATTACTGCTGCCAAACATTGGGTAATCTATCAACTAGATGTTTATAATGCCTTTATTCATAGCAATTTTAATGAACAAATTTACATGTAGCCACCATTTGGTTACTTGTCTTCTGAAGATAAGAGAGTTTGTCACCTTCAATGTTCCTTATATGGGCTAAAAAAAGCCTCCCACCAATGGTTTTTGAAATTCTCTATTGCCATACTGTGGTTTGGTTTCACATAATCTTAAGCTAATATTTCCTTAGTTTTATGTTTAAAAGGCAACACTTTTCCAGCAGTTCTTGTTTATGTTGAAGATGTGCTTCTTACTACTAATTAATCATCATTTTTCCTTGCTATTAAATAGTATTTGACAGCTTGGTTTTCAATCAAAGATCTTGGCACATTTAAGTATTTTTGGGGATTGGAGATCTCTTGCAATTATAATGGCATTGTGTTATCCAGCGCAGGTATACATTAGATATTTTGACAAAAACGGGTATGTTTGCTTCCAAACCAGCTCATTTTCCTTTTGAGCAGAATCACTGTTGGCTTTGGATGACATTCCCTTTCTTGAAGATGCAAGTTCATATTACCATTTGATAGGGCAACTAATTTATTTGACAATAACAAGATCTGGCATTTGTTATTCAATTCATATTCTCTCTCAATTTATGCACCAACCACATCAGAATCATTAGCATCTAGCCCTTAGAGTTCTTTGCTATTTGAAATAGTAACCTAGTCAGGCATTTTGTTACCAAGCACTAGCAACTTGAATTTGGCAACTTCTAGTGATTCGGACTGGACTAGTTGCCCACTCAAAAGATGGTCTCTCACTAGTTACTTTATCTTTCTTAGCACATCACCAATTTCATGGAAATGCAATAAACAAATCACCGTGTCTCGCTCCTCAAATAAAGTTGAGCATAGGTTTATGGCCTCCATAGCTTATGAGTTAATATGGCTGAAAAAGCTTCTTATGGACTTATCTATTCATTCAACTCAACCAATTCCTCTTTTCATAACAATAAAGCTGCTAGACACATTATTACCAATCCTGTGTTTCATGAAAGGATGAAAAACATGAAATCAGTTGTCATTTTATTTGTAATTACGTCCAGTGCAACATGCTTAGCTATTGCTACATTTCCTCACAACACCAACTCACTAATGTCTTCGTGAAAGCATTAGGAGTACACTAGTTTTGATTCTTGGTCAGCAAGTTAGGCACTCATAATCTCCATGCTCTAACTTAAGGGGACATATTGAGTAATACCAAAAATCTTGGAGCTAATTTATAGTAACATAATATTATTGCTGATAACCTTTTCCTATTAACAAATATATCATTTATTGATGTATATCTTTTGTTTCCACTTCTGTTGTATATCTGTTCCTAATTTGTTGGTGTGTAAACAATACAAGAGCACATTGCTCTTTTCAATGAGAATCATTCTTGGTGGAAATATTAACTTCTATAAACCTAAAACAATTAGTTTCACGAGTTCTACAATGGGAAGACATAAGGCTATAGGCATATAAAGAGGGGCTCTTGTTTGTTAAGAATCAAGTTTATTTATCATCCTTATTTGAACATACATCAACAGTGGTGTCTTCTCTTCATAATTAGTTTCATAAGGTTATCAAAATACTTTGAAACATAATGTTGCTAGTTTCTTTTGATATGGCAAAAAGAATAGGTCAAGATATTTTGTGTGATCTTGCTTAATTTTCCAATGCAATAAATATGAACACTTGCAACTAGCTTAATTACTTCATTAATTACTTATTCCAACTTAGTTTGGTATGATATTTCCTTAGATTTTGTGGAAACCTTTCCATCTGCTTTTGGAAAGAATGTGTTGCAGAATGTGGTGAATCGCTTATTTAAATATATCCACATTGTACCTCTCTCACATCTTTATATCCTAATGAGTATGTGCAATGGATCAAGTATTTTCAAGTACTTAACCAAACTCTATTAGAACAGGTTTGGATAGTATATAATCAAGTCTGAAATGGGTTCGAGCTTAAGAAACGATGCTCGTGTCGGGTTTAGATTTTATATGTTAGATTTTCATTACTCGTACTTGTTTATATAAATAATTATATATATATATATATATTTGTAAATTTGATATAATATAATTTAAATAAATAGAATCTAAATATTTTATAAAATTATTAAATTTTAATATATATAAATTAGTAATTAAAATGTACAAAGTTAAATGGGTTCAAGTAATAATAATTAGGGTTGTGATAGATTCGAGTAATTGAAGATAAATTTTAATTAGGTTTAGATGAGTTTGGGTATTAAAATTACCAACTAGGTTCAGGTAAGGAAATTTTTATAAGTACCTTACTCGTCGTTTAAAAAATGGATAGTTATCTTAGGCCAAATATTGTTATGTTATTGGTTTTCATTCTCCTTTAGAAGCTACAACATTTGAAGTGGTTTATGATGGACCTTCACCTCTCTCTTGCCTTATTAATTACCCATGCCATGCTTGAGTTATTATAGATTATGCTAAGGATCACTTGGTTTTGCATAATTTGAGAGATAGATTAGCTCAAGATCAAAATCATATGAAGGCATTGTGAATTTCGCTTAAAGAAATTTGTTGGTCCTTTTCCTTCCTTGTCACTATAGAGAGATTCAACCAATTCCCATAGCTATACTTGATTCACATTTTCCATGAAGAATTATTAATCCACTAAGTGGCTCCCAGCTTAAGCATGCTTATAATATAGCTCGTAAGTATCCTCAGTTTTTACACTTGAGGACAAGTACATTAGCAAGGTGGAAAGCAACGTTATGAACTCAATTGAAGTTTAGCATTACTAGAGATACAACCATGGGCATAAGAAGAAGACATAGCTAGTTGAGAGAGAGAGGAATATCAATAATCATTCCCCTTCTAATTACCATAGTTAGGCTTCCTAAACGAGTAGAGGGAAATAATTATTATTGTAAAAAAAAAAAAAAAGCTTGAACTCGTATATTTTTGAAAGTTATTTATATCTCTTGGCGAAGGGTTTACAAATATTGTTTTCTTAGTCCTTAATGGTGGGAATAACACTCAACCGAATTTCCCATTCTGTCTAAAGTTGCTAAAGAAATTCTAACAGTACTCATTTTAACAATTGTAGTTCAACATAATAGGAAAAGTACTTGGTAATATGAGCCTATAATGTGACACCCCTTACCCGTCTACAGTATATCCGAGTAAGATATGTCACACAGTGTACCGGAACACTCTATTTTATCTCAATCATTTTTATTCTTCCTTAATTTATTTTTATCATAGTTTTGAATATAATTTGTGAAATATAATTCATTTAAGTTATTTATTGAAATTATAATTTATTTGAGGTTCCGAAAATTTTATAGAAAATCCGGCAGAGTACCGGCTAAAAATGGAGAAAACAGTTCTTCGAAACCTGTGAAAAACACTTCAAATAATCATATCCAATCATTCTCAAACTCCAATATCAAAATCTCAATATTTTTCAACAACATTTCCATTTCTCAATCATTCATTTCTCATGGTACTCATATATAAGCAATAAATAAATACTCAAATTTTCCATTCATAACCACAATTTTCACTATTTACATTAACATCAAAATACATTGCATAAGTCTCAATTACACAAGAGAAAATAACAGTTAGTTACAAAATACCAAAATGAAACCTAGTGTCCTACCAATGCACTGAAGATGGTGAGGTAACACGGACACTACGCAGAGCTGCAGGAGGTCTCACCCAGTCTGTGGTCTATTAAGCTCTCGGTCAGTATCTCCAGAACCTATGCGTGGCAAAAGCAACTCGCTAAGCAATAATGCTTAGTGGTGCCAATAATAAAATAAAAAGAAATAACATAAAATAAATATGTAGTGAATGTATTGATGTCTCATTGTAAATAAATTTTTGTGGAGTATTTGTAGATTTACTTATTTTGTACTTGTTATATTCATTATTTCATTAAATTTATCCACTTTCATTTTTGGTTGCCCAAGTAACCAATACTGGACAACTGGACCGGATAAACAGGTAAACTGGCACTGGGTATCAAGTACCTCAGGCCCTCACACCATCGGTCACATATGTATCTCCTGGCAGTAATGCAACGTAATAATAAGTCAGATAACATCGAGCACAAGGCCAAATCTCAACACAATGTCGAATGGCTAAAAGCCATGAAATCACTGAATGGCATAATGCCATGTGCGATCGCTAATCGAACCCTATTGGCATGCCAAACTATCCAAACCAATCTTGTTAGGTATACTAGGGCCTTTTACACTTTTGAATTTTATAATTTTTGAATTTCAAGCTTTGGTGTTACTATTCACTTCATTAGTCAACCAAAATGTTGACTTTTGCATAGAAAATGGTACATTGGTTTTAATACTCCCAACATACCACATTTTGCATTCAAAATTTGTTGGTATTGGTTGCCAATACCATTTCTAAGTTTTAAGTTAATGGGGCAGAATTTTCAGTTTTGATACCTTATTTTTACTGTTCCAGTAGTTATCACAAAGTGGGAATTTGGAAAAATGATAAACATGAAAGTTGTTCCTTATTTTGTCTAGTTGAATTTCTTTTTTTGATTCACTCCATTTGGAGTTTTGTAGCTCAAGTTATGGTCCAAAAACCACAATTGGCCGGATTGGAATTTTTCTGGACTGATCATATCTACAGTGCAGTGAATAGTGATTGCAACTCCCTTGTTGGATAGGTTCTGGTCAAAATTTGGGGTGGGTTTCTCCATGAAAGTTTTTGTTCTATATCTTAGCTTGTTGCTGGTAAAATTTCAGGTCAATTGGGACATTCTACACTAAGTTATGGCCAAATAAACAATCACTGTTCATTTGGTCATTCTGCAGAAACAGATTGCAGGACACCCGGATTTGAGCAAGTTTTTGGTCCACTTGGTTTGGTTATATGTGTCACACCCTACCCCTCTGTAAGGCATAACATGATCCCGTAGTATACCTAATGAATTACTAACTCCGTCTACTGATAATCCATTAAATACACTACAAGGGATTTTAAAAACTTTTCTTACTTCTTTTACCGTGGTGAGCACTATTTACAGGTATTAAAAACCTTTTTAAATTGTAGTGATAGAACTAACACATTTGAATTATTTGGAATTTCTGTAAAAATTTTGGCAGAGTGCCATCTGTATTTTGGATAAAACAGTTCTTCAGAAAACCTGTGAAAAACAGTTCAATAAATTTCCAAATCTCAACTTCAACATTTTTCTCAACACAACACATTTCTTAAGTCAAATTCACAGTAATTTTTCAAGGACTGAGATAGAGAAAATATAATATAATTTTTACAAGTCAAAATATCTCATAATTTACTTTACAACTCCAATGTACAATTTTAATTTACAACTGCTCAAAACCAAAAACAATATGTACATACAAAGGAACATACATTACATTACAAAATACAAAATATTGGTATACTCATTATACCCGATAGTCTCTCATCGAGGTACTAGCGACCTAGTCTGCACAGACTGTCTGTCTGTCTACTCGACAAAGAATAAAGCTATCACGAGACAATGTCTCAGTTGTGAACAACATTAACTAAATACAATTTAAATCACAATTCATAAATCATATAAATAGTGGATACTTAAAACCATAGTTAATTTCAAGACAATAATTGTCAACCAGAATTTAAACTCCATTTCTCAATATCACAATAAATTTCAGTAAGTCAGATCATGGTTGAATTCAAAAGACAGTATATGTCAATAAGAGTTTAAATTCATTTCACAATCTCACAATAAATCTCAATAATCAAAACATAGTTAAATTCGAAAGACAGTAAATGTCAATAAGAATTTAACTCCATTTCACAAATTATCAAATTGCATAACAACACAATTTAGTCGAATAAGTTAAGAATACAGTGTTGCCAATTCATTCACAACTTAAGCCATGACACAAATTTTCGATTAATGCCGCGTTGTACACCACGACAAAGCAATCACAACCCCACTAATAGAAATTAATGAGGAAGGGAGCTAGCTATATAATGAGTACTCATCCGATCACCTCAACTGGTAAACCAGAGAGGGAGAAAAATAAACGATCACAACTCCATAAATGGAGAAGAAAAATAAACGATCACAACCCCATAAAAGGAGAAGGAATGATATGATACTGTCATGTTAAGTGTGAACACAAAATCAATTCCAAACATTTTATTCAAATGATTCGTGAGAATCCAATAAATTTCCAAAGTTATAATTTCATTCACAAAATGACAACACAATTCATAATTATCTTTAATTTCCATAAAAACCATTTACAGTGCTTTTCAATCAATAGTATCCATCAAATCATTTACAATGCTTTTCAAGCAATAAATATCCATTCAAACACATTTCCACAATTTAAAACAATAATGTACAAATAGTCATAATTCATTTCAATTGAAAAAATTCAAAAGAAATACTATTGTGCACAAACACAATTTAAATCAATAACATACAATTAATCATATGAAATCTTATTCAGAGTAAAATCAGTTGAAAACTAGTTGTGCACAAACCTCTGATAATTGTCTCCTGGTCTGGACTCAGTGTTTCCTTCCCTTTTCCTGAGTCTTTGGTAACTGAGAAACACAATTTGAAGTGTTTCAGTACTAAAATAAACTGTCTCTAACGATAATGTTCGATAAATAATTCACTAAAGGCTATTATTTGCTCAATTACCTAATATACCGACCCTCAATGCGTTTTAGGTAAATTAGGTTTTAGTGTCCTTAATACATCACATTCGATAGGGTTTTTAGGGTTGGTACGTTTTACCAAACTCATTTCCTTGTTTAGTGCATTTTAATGCAACTTGCTGGATTCCAGGATACTAGTTTGACCTAGCCGGACGACCTAGTTCCCTCGGTTTTTGGGTTTCGGTCAAAACTACAAACTTGTAGATCTTTGTCTTATGGACTGCGGTACAAAATTTTAGGTCATTCCGAGTTAAGTAGACCGAGTTATGGTCATTATACTATTGCTGGTCAAATGGCATCAAATTAGGTCCATTTTAGGTCAATTTGGTCAACTCTGGTTCGGCCAGTTTTTGGACCCGAACTTGTGCAAGCTTTTTGACTTGCTTATGGTCATTTCTGGGCTTTGATGTCTTCATAAGACTTGTAGGTATGGGTCTTAACTATTCATGGTTAAAATTTCGGGTCAATTGGACCTGTTTTGAGTGAGTTATGGCCTAAACACTCACTGCTGCCCAATTGGTCATTTTTCAGGTCCTAATTGTACCTAATCCGAATTGGTCATTTTCTTAGGTCACCTTGCAAGCAGAATTTTGGTATGTTTTCTCAATGAAAGTTGGCACATTTTGTGCCTAGTTCCACCTCCAATTGGTCTCATACCAATTGAGGTTACACATTTAAACTTATTGGCTAAAATGTACACTGCCCTTAGTTACCTTGCTTAAACACACATCAATCACACACTTACCTTGCAAATATGTTTACTTCCCTACCAAATCTGTTTTGGTACATTACCCAAAACATATTCCACTTTACATTAACATTACTTTGGGCAGATTATAATTATCCTCAACACCCCAAATATAATTCACATTTACAAGTTCTAAGTACAATCACATACACACCTAACCATTACAAATCTTACATACACTTTACAATATCAATCTATATACATATCCATCAAACTTCTATGTCAATATTCTGCCACCACCTTCATGAACACACACATTTATTCAAGAATCCCCAAGCTGCCGAAATTCTTCCTCAATACCAAAGTGTCCTACAATCATCAATTTTCATCCAAGTGCAAAAATCACCTTATACATATGAAATATTTTACTAGGATATTAAATCACCATAACCAACATAATTCTCATCAATTATATGTACAAATACTTCATCAATACATGAATACATGGCTGCCCAAAAATGGATATCTCAATAACTCTTCAAACTTAAAAATTTCCTTCACAAAACCAACACCCATAACATGTACACAAAATTTAACAAAGAAATCTTCAAAAATGCTAACTTACCTTATGGTTGGGACTTGTTAAACCTTCACCAAACTTCTTGATTTTAGTATCAAACCCTTCCTTGTGATGTGTAGACAATTTTTCATGAAGGAACCGAAGAGATTGGAGTTGAAATGGAGGGGTTGATGGAGCTTGCATGAAAATGGAAATGGAGTTTTCTTTTTCCTTCAATTCGGCATGTTTAATGGAACCTTGAGGAAGATGAAGTTTCAGCTTATGTGAGGGAATTACAGCTGCCCCATTATGTTTATTTTATTCCCAAGTGGTCCACTCACCAAATTTAAATCATATTATATGTTAATTATTCATTTATCCCACATTAACCCATGATTTTAGCTATTTACTTTAGGTACCACTAAACTAATTTTTCATTTTATTTTCCAAGTGTAATATTATTTATTTTTAATGGACATTTAGGTCAAAAGATAATTCGGGATGTCAAATGACCTTAATGCCCCTGTTCGGGTTGCATTCCCGATTTTTCGGTAATACCAGGTTTTGTCTGTTTTTCGATTTCTCACTTTTCTTTGTACTAATTATTTAATTTTTCTTTGATCTTTCTAATGATATTTATTCTTCAATAAGGGTCTATTTAAGTCCTAAAAATATTTTTCAGGGTTCCCCGCAGTCCAGGGCTAGTCAACGGTCCACGCCGTGACTTCCCGGTGCGGTCACCCATCGCTAGAATTCCCGGCTCGCTTAACTTGATCACATTTCTTTGCTATTATTTTTCCTTTGCTTTTCTTGTATTTTCTTTTCTTGTATTTCATTATTTTATGTCTTCTCACTCATATCGAAGTGTAGTTCTAGGCATCCTAGCTATCCGGACAACACTGGTCACCGGAACAGTAGAACGCACTACCGAACTTAGGGGTGTTACAATATCATGGTTTATTCACCAAAGTTGTGCCATTTTGTGTCTAGTTTCATTTCCAATTGGCCAAACACCAATTGAACCTCTAAAATTTAAGTTATGGCAGTCCAAACAGGCTGGACTCAGATCCAAACCTACAGGTCACCATGGGCAGCCCACCCATACACAAATGCCAAGTCTCAACTCACCTTATTCCCTCCTCACACACATTCAAATGGTTACTAATTGACCATTACAATGTTCATATATCATTTCATGAGCAAACCCTAATTTTGTTCAAGTCTCCAAGTTCTCAAAGTTCAATTTATGCATTAAACTTACAATTTCAACTTAAATCATGTCCTTAAAGATGAATTGAGTGAGAGAGAATAAATTGGGCACTAACCTTAGGAGGGCAGAATTTTCCCTTCAATTTCCTTCACTTTCTTTAGTTTTCTTGGCAGTCAAACACTTTCCCAAGAGGTAAAATCAAGTTTTTGTGAAGAAGACTAGAGGTTTTATGGTTATTTTTCAAGAGAATTTCTAGTGAGAAGTTTGGAATAACAATGGTGAAGGGAGAGGAAAGGGAGAAATGGCTGAAGAAGATGATGAATGCAGAAATTGATTTCATTTTTTTCTCATTTTTTCTCTTTTAATTTGGCTTGTTGAGTTGTGATTGGTGGAGGCCTTCCTAATGACATCATGTGATGTCATATTTAGGTATTTCTTTCATTTTCTTTTCTTTTTTTCTCTACTCATTTTCAATTTAATTTTTAGCAATATTTATTCATATTTTAGATCATAATAATTATTTACTTAACTGGACAAGTCGGCCAAAAATCACCTCTGAAGGTGAAATGACCAAAATGCCCTCCGTTTGGCTTAACAGACAAAAATTGTCTGTACCGATTGAAAAATTTTTCTAAACTTTTTCTTGGCATTCTAATGTCATAGAACCCTCAATAACCCTTCTCTGAAGTCTCAAAAATTATTTTATGAATTTTCTCTCGGGTCTAGGGCTCCTAGTTGCGAGAACCGTAACTTCCCATTGGGTTACCCATCGCTTGGGCATCGGCTCATTTAACTTGGTTGTATTTTATTTCTAAAATTTTTTCTAAATTTTTTCTTATTAATATTTGAGTTAATTATGGTTCCTCACTTTAGTTTAAATATTTTTCCGGACGTTCTAGCTGTCCGGACCGACATCGTCACCTAACATAAGAGAATGTACGGAGTTGCTACCGGGAGGGTGTTACAACTCTTCCCCTCTAATTTAAATTTCATCCTCGAAATTTACCTGATGCAAACAGTTGAGGAAACTGTTGCCTCATCGTCTCTTCACTTTCCCAAGTTGCCTCTTCAATGTTGTGGTGCCTCCAAAGCACTTTCACCAGTGGAATCTGCTTATTCCTCAACTCTTTCACTTCCCAAACCAGAATCCATATAGGTTCTTCTTCATATGTCAAATCCTGTTGTACTTCAATTTCTTCCTTGGAGATGACATGTGAAGGATCTGAGCGGTATCTTCTTAGCAGAGACACGTGGAACACATTGTGGATCTTGTCCAGTTCTGGTGGTAAAGCTAGCCTATAGGCCACTGGACCCACACGTTCAATGACTTCATATGGGCCAATGAACCTAGGGCTTAACTTACCTTTTCTTCCAAACCTCAATACCTTCTTCCATGGTGACACCTTGAGGAACACTTTGTCGCCAACCGCATATTCTATTTCTTTTCTCTTCAGGTCGGCATAAGATTTCTGTCTATCTGAGGCAACCTTTAGATTGGCTTTGATTAGTTTTACTTTCTCCTCAGTCTGTTTCACCAAGTCTGGCCCTACCAGTTTGTCTTCGCCCAATTCAGTCCAAAGACACCGAGTTCTACATTTCCTCCCATACACGATTGCTTCATACGGCCATTTGGATACTAGCTTGGTAGCTATTGTTGTATGCAAATTCCGCGATGGGAGGTATCTATCCCAACTTCCTCAAACTCAATGACACAACTCCTCAAAGATATCCTCAAGGACTGACATATATTTCATGTTATTATTATCATTTTAATTCAATATTTGTATTAATTCACTTGATTCAAATGTTTACCTGCATTACTCTTTACGATTGCCCATCCGTCGAGGATGGCAAGTCAGGCCGTGGAGTTGTGTACCCAAGGACTCATGCAACTTCTTCCAAAATCTCGATGTAAACCTTGGGTCTCGATCAGATATGATGGAAAGTGAAATTCCATGCAGTCTAACTATCTCACTGATATACAATTCTGCTAACTTCTCCAGTGAGTAGTCAGTCTTAACTGGCAGAAAGTGTGCTGACTTCGTCAATCTATCTACTATCACCCATACTACATCATGTTTCTTCTGGGTGAGAGGTAGACCACTTATAAAATCCATG
Source organism: Hevea brasiliensis (assembly GCF_030052815.1). NCBI lineage: Eukaryota > Viridiplantae > Streptophyta > Magnoliopsida > Malpighiales > Euphorbiaceae > Hevea > Hevea brasiliensis. The sequence continues at coordinate 3,249,065 of NC_079507.1, forward strand.
GTGACCCGATCCCATTTCCATTCTGGTATGCGTATAGGCTGTAGCAAACCCGATGGAACTTGATGTTCTGCCTTAACTTGCTGACATGTCAAGCATTTAGTCACATAGTTAGCTATGTCCTTCTTCATACCAGGCCACCAATACTGAAGATTCAAATCATGATACATCTTTGTACTTCCTGGGTGCATAGCATAAACACTGGCATGTGCCTCTTTCAGAATACTGGCTTTTAATTCCCCATTATCTGGTACACATACTCTTCCTTTGTAGTACAGACACCCATTTGGTTTTACCTCATAGTCAGTTACTTTTCCCCCTGAGATTTGGCTCACAATAGCCATTAACTTTTCATCTACCTTCTGCCCATCTAAAATATGCTGTAACAGGTTTGGCCTCACTTGCAACTCAGCCAAAATAGCTCCATCTCGAACCAAAGTTAGACAGGCATTCAATGATCTCAAAGCTGTGATGGATTTTCTGCTCAAAGCATCTGCAACTACATTTGCTTTTCCAGGATGGTAGTCAATTACACAATCATAGTCCTTTAGGAACTCAATCCATCGCCTCTGTCTAAGGTTGAGCTCCTTCTGGGTTGGCAAGTATTTCAAGCTTTTGTGGTCTGTGTAAATGTAGCACTTTTCACCATACAAGTAATGCCTCCATATCTTCAGTGCGAAGATAATTACTGCAAGTTCTAAATCATGGGTAGGGTAATTCTGTTCATGTGGCCTTAGCTGTCTGGATGCATAAGCGACCACCCTCCCCTCTTGCATCAATACACACCCTAACCCATTATGAGAGGCATCACTGTAGACCACAAAGTCCTTTCCTGACACTGGCTGTGTTAACACTGGTGCCTCTGTCAACATAGCCTTCAACTTCTCAAAACTGGTCTGACACTTGTCATTCCAGTCAAATCTGACATTCTTGTGTAACAACTTGGTCATTGGAGCAGCTATTAAGGAAAATCCCTTCACAAATCTTCTGTAATACCCAGCTAGCCCCAAGAAACTTCTGACCTCAGTTGTATTTCTGGGAGGCTTCCATTCCATCACTGCTTCTATCTTTTTGGGGATCCACTCTAATCCCCTCTGCTGATACTATGTGTCCAAGGAAAGAGATTTCACTCATCCAGAAGTCACACTTGGACAACTTAGCATACAGCTTCTTTTCTCGCAGGGTTTGCAGAACAATCCTCAAATGTTCATCATGCTCTTCCCTGGTCTTGGAATACACCAAAATATCATCAATAAAGACCATTACGAACTGATCTAGGTATGGATGGAAGATACGGTTCATAAGGTCCATGAATGCCGCTGGTGCATTTGTTAGGCCAAAGGGCATCACCAGAAACTCATAATGCCCATACCGGGTCCTGAATGCAGTCTTTGGCACATCTGCATCCTTCACCCTCAACTGATGATACCCTGATCTGAGATTAATTTTTGAAAATACTCCTGCTCCCTTCAATTGATCAAACAGATCATCAATTCTAGGCAATGGATACTTATTCTTCACTGTCACTTTATTCAACTGCCGGTAATCAATGCATAACCTCAAAGTCCCATCCTTTTTTTTCACAAAGAGCACTGGAGCTCCCCATGGTGACACACTGGGGCGTATGAACCCCTTATCCAGCAACTCTTGTAACTGGATTTTTAGTTCTTTTAATTCTGTGGGTGCCATCCTATAAGGAGCAATAGAGATTGGTGCTGTACCCGGCAATACCTCAATAGCAAATTTAACTTCTCTTTCTGGTGGCAAACCAGGCAATTCTTCAGGGAACACATCTGGGAAGTCTTTTACTGTGGGTATGTCACACAGATCTGGCTTAGCCTGCCTAGTATCCACCACATGTGCTAGGTAGGCTTCACAGCCTTTTCTCATCAGTTTTCTTGCAACTGTGGCTGAGATAACATTAGACAAGAAATCTGTCCTTTCCCCCACAACTGTAATCTCATTACCCTCAGGAGTTTTCAAAGAAATTCTCTTCAATTTACAATCTACCATTGCCTGATGACGTGACAACCAGTCCATTCCCAAAATCACGTCAAACTCATGGAAAGGCAACTCAATCAGGCTGCTAAGAATTCATACCCCTGAATCCTTAATGGGCAACCCTTGTATACTTTGTTCACCACTACACTGTGGCCCAATGGATTAGTGACCAGAATGTCTTGGTCACTCTCCCCTACTAATATCCCCCTTTCTATAGGTAAGTTGATGCAGATGTATGAATGTGTGGATCCTGGATCCACCAATGCATGCACAGATGTATTGTAGAGGGAGAACGTACCCTTGATAACGTCCGGGGCATCTTGCTCCTCCTGGGCTCTCATGGCATAGGCTCTGGCAGGTGGTCTGCCCTCAGGCCTCTCTGCTGGCTCAGATGCAGGCCTCTGTGATGGTCCCACTGCCTCAGATTTGCCAGATTTCCTACCCCTTTGTGGTGCAGGAATAGGTCTGTCTATTTGTGTTGGAGCAGCTGTAGTAGTTCTGCGTGGACAGTTCCTCAGCTGATGCTCTGTCGACCAACACCTTAAGCAGGCACTAGTCACTCTCCAACACTCCCCCTTATGCCACTTCAGGCAATGTGGACATGTAGAAGATGCTGGGGCTGGTCCCCTGAACCCCATCCCTGGAGAGCTGCCCACTGATGGTGTGGACTGACCTCTCCTAGGGGTAAACTGTGGCCTGGGCCCCTGAGACTGACCCTGACCTTGTGGTTGACCTGAACTCTGTGCAGTTGGACCCTTGAACTTCTTCCCAGATGCAGGAGATGAACTAGACTGACCTGGGCCCCTCTTCTGCTGTCTCTCTCTTCTGGTCTGCTCACTTATTCTTACTTTTTCAACTTTTATTACAGCTTCCACTAACTTGGTGAAGTCGGTGATTCCCAAGGCAATGATCATGATCTTTATGTTGTCATTTAATCCCTCTTCAAATCTCTTACACCTTTTGGCCTCATTAGGGACTATCTCCCTTCTGTAGCGGCTCGATCTGACAAATTCCTTTTCATACTCGGCCAATGTCAACTGTCTCTGCCTCAGGTTAATGAATTCCCTTCTTCTCTCTTCTAGGTATATACTACCCACATATTTCTTCTTGAATTAGGAGAGGAAGAAGTCCCAAGTTATTATTTCTGGCTGTACTTCACTGGACACTGTATCCCACCATTCATATGCATTATTTTGCAACAGAGATACAACAGCTTCTAGATTTTGCTCTGGAGTGCAGTGGAGTTGTTTTAAAACTCTGCCTGTTCTGTTCAACCAATTTTCGGCTGCAACAGAATCATCTTCTCTCTTGCCAAAGAAGTCCACTGCTCCAAATTTTCTTAGTCTTTCCAGGTGTGATTTCTGCTGTGGAGGTGGTGGTGGTGGTGGTGGTGGTGCTGGCATTACCCCAGCCATTTGTCTGAAGAATTCGGCCATTTGCTGGAACATGGCCTGTGGAGGTGGCAGGCTCGCTTGAGTGGCGGAGCAGTTCTCCCTACCCCGGCCTCACCGCAGTGGAGCATGACTCTCCACTTCCTCCTCAACAGCCCTCTGAGATGTAGGGTGTATATCCTATTCAAAATAACAAAGACAAACAGATCTGCATTAGTGTCACCTCAACTCTTACAAATGCAATGCATGGTATGGACTTAATCTAGGCCCAGAAATGCCTAAACCGTGCTCTGATACCACTAAATATGACACCCCCTTACCCGTCTACAGTATATCCGAGTAAGATATGTCACACAGTGTACCGGAACACTCTATTTTATCTCAATCATTTTTATTCTTAATTTATTTTTATCATAGTTTTAAATATAATTTGTGAAATATAATTCATTTAAGTTATTTATTGAAATTATAATTTATTTGAGGTTCCAAAAATTTTATAGAAAATCCGGCAGAGTACCGGCTAAAAATGGAGAAAACAGTTCTTCGGAACTTGTGAAAAACACTTCCAATAATCATATCCAATCATTCTCAAACTCCAATATCAAAATCTCAATATTTTTCAACAACATTTCCATTTCTCAATCATTCATTTCTCATGGTACTCATATATAAGCAATAAATAAATACTCAAATTTTTCATTCATAACCACAATTTTCACTATTTACATTAACATCAAAATACATTACATAAGTCTCAATTACACAAGAGAAAATAACAGTTAGTTACAAAATACCAAAATGAAACCTAGTGTCCTACCAATGCACTGAAGATGGTGAGGTGACACGGACACTACGTAGAGCTGCAGGAGGTCTCACCCAGTCTGTGGTCTACTGGGCTCTCGGTCAGTATCTCCAGAACCTACGCGTGGCAAAAGCAACGCACTAAGCAATAATGCTTAGTGGTGCCAATAATAAAATAAAAAGAAATAACATAAAATAAATATGTAGTGAATGTATTGATGTCTCATTGTAAATAAATTTTTGTCGAGTATTTATAGATTTACTTATTTTGTACTTGTTACATTCATTATGTAACACCCCATTTGCATAGCCTGGAAGATTTCACTGTTCCGGTGACCGGTGTCGGTCCGGACAGTTAAGGGGATTAGAACCACACTTAAGACAACCAGATAAGCCACAAACACAAATAATTAGTAATGTTCAATTAATTAAGTATAAATAAGAAAAACAGAACATAAAAAGTTAAACGAGTCGAGAGTCACAGCGATGGGTGACCTTCTCGGGAACAACTGCGAAGTCATTTTAAACTCAAATTTCGAACTGTAAAAAGTGACGCTGCGGTCCTTAGGACCCTTATAAACACAGTGGAAAAGAGAAAATCACGAAAAAGATCTGTTAAGCCAGTCAAATAATTAGGTCAGGGAGCCGAAAGAAATATAGAATTAATTGCAAACTGGGTTGAACTGGCGAAGGGCAATTTGTTCAATTGACCCCGAGAGCTGACTCCTGACCTAACTGTCAAATAAAATTGGAGAAAAGAAAACTTCAGGATTGAGAATTAAATTAAAGAACTAATAGAAAAAAAAAAAGAGAAAATGGAAAAGTTAAAAAAGTGTAGGAAGATGACATCATGCATGATATCATGCATGATGCCATAAGTCATATAATTAATAAATTAATTAAATGGATTTTTAAGTCTTCCATAAGGATAAAAAAAAAAGAAAAGAAAAGAAAAAAAAAAGTAAAAAGCCTCATCTTCCTCCCATTTACGTTTCTCTCTCCCTCACCATTGTAAACCTCCATTAAAGCTTGCTTTAAGCTTTGAAACCACCATTAAACCCCAAATCCACCCATACTTGCTTCATAAAAACTTGATTTAATCACTTGCGAGGAAGATTGGTCATCAAAGAATTGAAGAAAATTGAGAGAAAGTGAAAGTTCAAAGACACCTAACAAGGTAAGTAATGCAAACTTCAAGTTTTTAGTTAATTAGTGTATGTATAGCATCAAGAGCATAGAAATAAACTTAAAATAAAAAAAATATGTGAGGGACTAAAGTGAAATTCAGCCAGCATGTGTATAGGGGTATATTTGCATGGTTTGATAGATTTAAATACATATGTGAGCTTGTTTGAGATGAAGAAACATGTATGTATGCATGGAATTAATCAAATGCAACAATTTAGTGTGGTTAGGGTTTGGAGGCCTAGGGTTTTGAGGCAACTTTTGGAGAAATGCATAAATGATGACTTTGACCTAATGTTAGATGAAAAATGATAAAAAATGACCAAAAGAGATGTGTGGAAATTGTGAGAATGGAAGTTAAATTCGTAGGGCAAATGGTCATGCTGCTGGCAGCATGACCAAGCCAACTTTGAAGGATCAAAACGGAAATTTTACAAGTCCAATTGATATGCCACTAATTGGGGATGAAAATAGCAGCATGACCAAGCCAGCTTTGAAGGATCAAAACGGAAATTTTACAAGTCCAATTGATATGCCACTAATTGGGGATGAAAATAGACATAAAATAGCACAATTTTCATTAAGGAACCATGGCCAAAAACTGACCAAAACTTAGTGAACCAATTGACCAAAGTGAAATGAGAGCAGTCACATCGCACAAACTGACCAAATGAACAGTAATTATTCATTTGGTCATAACTCGAGCTAGGAAGGTCAAAATGACCTGAAATTTTACCAGTAATTAGATAAGATATAGATCTAAAACTTTCATGAAGAACACCAATCCAAATTATGCCATTAACCTAATCACATGATTGAGCAAAGTTGAGTTACTGAACCTGCAAAACTGCAGATTTCCATTTGAGCAGTAAAGTTCCAATTGCTATAACTCTCTCTAGAAAACACTGATTTAGGTGATTCTTGAACCGATGGAAACCTAAGACGTAGTAGAACATTTCGTATGAAGGAAATTAGACCAAATTATGGACTTAACTTGATCAAATTATTGAATGAATTTGGATCAAAAATCTGCCAGAACCTAAATTGCAGTATGAACAGTACACGTGAACAGTAATTGTATTTTGGCTATAACTTGAGCTACAAAACTCCAATTGGGGTGATCCAAAAATAAGAATACACTTAAGACAATAAGGAACATTTTCTATGAAGAAAGTTTTGCCAAATTCTAACAGTAAAAGGGCCAATGAAACAGTGTAACTTAGGACTCCAAAACCGAAAATTGGCAATTTTGCCTAAAAGACCTAAGTTTTGAGAAAATGACCAAAACCAACAAGTTTAGTGACCAAAATGTAGTATGTGGGTGAATTTGGAATTCCCATACCTATTAAGCCTTAGAAAGTCAACAATTTAACTTGAATAATGCAGTGAATAGTAACCCAAAACACAAAAATTTCGAGAACGTCGAATTTAACACGTTAGAACTAGATAAATGTGAAGCTAAATTTATTTTGGATTTGTGTTAAGTTCTAGTACTGAAACATTGTAAAATTGTGTGTTTCAGTTGAAAAGAATATCGGGAAGGAACCCGAGGAACCGAGTCGAGGCTAAGGGACGACTCGCTTGAGGTTTGTGCACAACATCTCCATACTTTAAAATTTATTGATAAAGTGAATGAAATATGTATTTTACTTGTGCTTTGGAATTGTTGAAAGTTTATTTGTGACATTATTGATGATGTTTTGATTTAAACTGTGAAAGTTATTGTGTATATTTGAAATAGCAATGTTTAGCAAATTGTTAAGATAAGTTTTGAAACCACAGTGTCATGACCATATATTTGAACACCTCACTAGCACGACTAGTGAGGGTAATTAGTTTCGAATTTTGATTCCTTCTCTGGAGAAGTGTTGAGGTGTGCCAGTAGAAAAGGATGTGAATGGATATCCATATATTTGAGCTAGCTAGCCTTGTGATGTGATTTCTCTTTAGCCTCTGGCTATTGAGATTCTATTTGTTTCGAATGGCATGATCTAACTGTGGGTTTTATGAAATGTGTTTTGATACTTCGAAATGAACGTGGTTTGCATTAAAATCTCATAATTCATGTTTTGTGTTTAATGCTCATGTTTAGTCAAATTTTTGAATAAATGTGATTTTATTTTTGCATAAAGATTATTTTAGTATGTTGTGCACCACTGAGTCTTAGTACTCAGCGATAGCTTTTATTGCTGTTGCAGATACAGAGACTAGAGGAGCAGCAGACTGAGCTGCTAAAGATTAAGGATCATTCAACCTAAAGTCTTCGGGTATAATTTATACCCTAATTGTAAATATTTCTTTTGATGTATATATTGCATATAAATGTATGGACATGTAAAAATGGGTCTTGAGCAGTTGTATAAAATTTGTATAATGTTGTAATATATATATTGTAGTTTGAAATTTTCTTAATGTAAATTTTGTAATGATCTATTTAAATTGTTTTGTTTCTAATAAAATATGAATGAAATGGGTTGCTAGTATTTTGATGATCATTGGACAGTGAATTTGAAATTTGAAAGTTGATAAATGTGTTGAGAATTGATTGAGATTGAGTATGAAACTGAAGCAGTTGTTGAGGAAAATTTTTAGAAGTGCTTTTTACAGGTATTTGAAGAACTGTTTTCTCAAAATACAGACAGAACTCTGTCAAAATTTTTATAAAATTTGCAGAAAAATAAAATGGGCCAAAATTTCCAACTAGCCTTCCACTTAATTACATGTTTTAAATACTTATTAGAAATGCTCACCACTTATCAAAAATAAGAAAATTGTTTTAAAATCCCTTGTAGGGTACTTAATGAGTTATCAGTAGGTGAAGTTCGGTAGTTCATTAGGTCTTCTACGGGATCATGTTATGCCTTACAGAGGGGTAAGGTGTGATATGTTTTAGTGGTATCAGAGCAAGTTTTTGAAGTATGTTTTAAATTGTGAATTTGTGTCTTTCTTTGTTAAGTACAACTGCTCAATGTCCATTTTTGTTACATACAGTGCATTACATCATAAATATGAACTAACGGAGGGAAATCTCCATGTGTTATTTGTTCAGGAGATACCCTACTTCAGATTGAAATGGAAGAAGGGGATCGCTCAGTTGAGCAGTTTGTTGAAGTTGAGGCACAAGGGGAAGCCCCAGCTTTACCGAATGTCAGTGGATCCGTAGCACCAGCCCCGCAAATGCCGCAATTTCCTGCACAGTTCGCACGGCAGATGGCGGCAATGTTTCAACAAATGGTCAGGTATGCCTGTTCAAGCTCCACCCCAACCACCGTGGCACAACCATCGCCTCGGCCGGACAATATGATAAATTATCAAGTATGGGGCTGCAGAATTTAAAGGGTACAAGTGGACCACCGCAATGGCTTGAAAGAATGGGCCAGTGTTTAAGAAACCGCACCGCCGGATGAGCTGAAGTTTGCATATTCTGTGTCGCTACTGCAAGGGGATGCGTATGATTGGTGGAAGACCATCCCCCACAGCTTGGTTGAACCACGGTCTTGACCAGGATGACTTCATCGGAGAGTTCGCATGTAAATACATCCCGGATGCATATGTTGATCGAAGTTATAAGAGTTTCGAGTCTAAAACAAGGAAATCGATCGATGGCAGAGTATGAGAGGGAGTTCTCCACTTTGAGTCACTATGCGGGAGTCTCCTTACTACCAAAGAAGGCAAGATGCAAGAGATTTGAGACGGGTTTGAAGCCCAGCATAAGGATGCAAGTTGTGGGATTCCGACATAGTAACTTTTCAGAGCTCATGTCTCAAGCACTTGAGTTGGAAAGAATAGAATCAGAAGCAACCCCAGTGAAAGAAAAATCAGAGAAAGCTAAGAAATCAGACAAAGACAAGGGGGAAAAGTCTGTAGAGCCGAGTTCTGGTGGGACTTCTGGGAAAAAGAAGAAATTTAGCGAACCCAGCAGGGGTCGAGGTGGAAGATTTGGTAGGGGCCGATTCTCTGGACAGAGACCCCCTAGGTGCAGTCGGGATTGAGCAGGGGTTCACATTCTGCCCGCCCCTGTGAGACTTGTGGCAAGATTCACGGGGGGGAGTGCAACTGGGCCACTGGAGCCTGCTTTAACTGTGGAGGCAAGGGCCATATAGCTAAAGACTGTACTAGTGCTCCGAGATATAGTCCAGCTCCTACTACTGCTGAGGGATCTATTCAGAGTCCTGCTCCCAGAGGTTCACAATCATTTGGCAAAGGAAGAGGCAGAGGTAGAGGCACTGCTTCAGGCAGTCAGGGCACAGTTAGTCAGTCGGGACAAGGAAGTGCTTCAACCAGAATCTACACAATGAGACAGCGAGAAGAGGCTGAGACTTCTGATGTGGTAGCTGGTACATTCTCTATCTCTGATCAAGAAGTATTTGTGTTGTTTGATCCGGGTTCAATCCATTCATATGTTAGTACTAGCATAGTTAGTTCACTTGCTGTTCCATGTGTGCAAATGGATTTTGAAGTGCTAGTAACTAGTCCGTTAGGACAAGAGGTCCGGGTCAACAGAATTTATAGAAATTGTCCTTTGGTGATCCAAGGACATGTTTTCCTGTCAGACTTGATTGAAATGCCCTTCAGAGAGTATGATATCATTTTGGGCATGGATTGGTTAGCCAGGCATCATGCTATGATTGACTATAGACTGAAGGCAGTCACTTTTGGTCTCCTTTTGTACGGTGATGTGGTAATACATGGGGAGAGGCATTTACTACCATCAAACATCATTTCGGCTGCACTAGCTAGAAGAATGATCAGAAAGGGGTGTGACACATACTTGGCACATGTGATAGACACCCAAGTGGGGAGTCCAGTACTAAGGGACATCCCTACTGTATGTGACTTTTCGAATGTATTTCCTTATGAATTGCCAGGATTACCTCCAGAACGAGAGGTGCAGTTTGAGATTGATGTTATGCCTGGTGTGGACCCAATCTCCATAACGCCATATAGAATGGCACCTGCAGAATTGAAAGAGTTAAAAGTACAGTTGCAGGAGTTGCTTGATAAGGGCTTTATCCGCCCTAGTGTGTCACCTTGGGGAGCGCCAGTGTTGTTTGTAAAGAAGAAGGATGGCACTCTCCGATTATGCATTGACTATCGGCAGTTGAATAAGGTGACAATAAAGAATAGATATCCATTGCCCCGTATTGATGATTTGTTTGATTAGTTGAGAGGTGCAGCTGTGCTCTCCAAAATTGACCTGAGATTAGGTTATTATCAGCTGAAAGTACAAGAGCAGAGTATTAAAACTGCCTTCAGAACCCGCTATGGCTATTATGAGTTTTTGGTTATGCCATTCAGGTTAACTAATGCTTCGGCTGCTTTTATGGATCTGATGAACACTATCTTCAGACCATACCTCGACCAGTTTGTTGTGGTATTCATAGATGATATATTGGTCTATTCGAGGAATGTAGAAGAGCATGATAGACATCTGCGGATTGTACTGCAGACTTTGAGAGAGAAACAGCTATATGCCGAATTGTCGAAATGTGAATTTTGGCTGAAGGAGATATCCTTTTTGGGGCACATAGTATCAGCAGAGGGTATTAAGGTAGATCCAAGTAAGATTGAAGCTGTCCTTAATTGGAGGCCACCCAGAAATGTCACAGAAATTCATAGTTTTCTAGGTTTAGCTGGATACTATCGTAGATTTGTGAAGGGATTCTCCATGTTGGCATCTCCATTGACCAAGCTGCTTAGAAAAGATGTAAAATTTCAGTGGACGTACAAATGGCAGTAGAGTTTTGATGAATTGAAGAGATGTTTGACTGAAGCTCCAGTCCTGACTTTACCTACTCCGGGTAAAGAATATACAGTATATAGTGATGCTTCTCACAATGGGTTAGGCTGTGTATTGATGCAAGATCGAAATGTCATTGCCTATGCATCACGCCAGCTAAAACCGCATGAGAGGAATTATCCGACACATGACTTGGAGCTTGCAGCTATAGTGTTTGCTCTTAAGATCTGGAGACATTATTTGTATGGGGAGAAGTGCTACATCTATACAGATCATAAGAGTTTGAAGTATTTGGGCACCCAGAAAGAGCTGAATTTGAGACAGAGGAGATGGTTAGAGTTGATAAAAGACTATGATTGTTTGATAGACTATCAGCCAGGGAAAGCTAATATTGTGGCTGATGCCTTAAGTCGCAAGACTATGGCAAGTCTACGAGTTACTCCTTTGTCTTTGGTACATGAGTTGAGATCATTACATGCCAGTTTAGAGATTAATGATGATGGGCAGACAGCAGTTGCATGGCATGTACAGCCAGTGTTGATTGATCAGATCAGAATAGCTGCTGAGAATGATGAAAGGTATCAAAAGCTGTTGGAAGAAGTCCGGCAGGGCAAGAAACCAGAGTTCTCAATCAGAGATGATGGTTTACTGCTACACCAGGGCAGAATGTTTGTTCCTAATAATGTTGATTTGAGGCAGATTATTTTGAAGGAAGCACATGAATCTCCTTTTGCATGCACCCTGGTGGCAAAAAAATGTATAGGGGGCTAAAGGAGCATTACTGGTGGATGGGTATGAAACGAGATGTGGCAGAGTTTGTATCCAAATGCCTAACTTATCAGCAAGTGAAGGCAGAGCATCAAGTACCTACTGGGTTGTTACATCCACTACCAGTACTAGAATGGAAATGGGAAAGAATAACGATGGATTTTGTGATGGGACTTCCGAGGACACAGAAGAGTCATGATGCAGTATGGGTCATTGTCGACAGACTAACTAAGTTTGCTCATTTTCTGCCAGTCTGGATGGATTATAGTTTGGAAAGATTGGCCAAGGTATACATCGATGAGATTGTGAGACTGCATGGAGTGCCAGTATCCATCGTGTCAGACAGAGATCCTAGGTTCACTTCTAGATTCTGGGGTAGTCTTCAGAGAGCCCTAGGAACTAGATTGAACTTGATGTGCATTCCACCCACGATGGATGGCCGATCGAGAGGGTAATTCAGATCTTGGAGGACATGCTACGGGCTTGTATGATTGAGTTTGAGGGTAGTTGGGATATACACTTGCCTTTGATTGAGTTTACTTACAACAACAGCTACCAATCAAGCATTAGGATGCCTCCATATGAAGCTTTGTATGGCAAGAAATGTAGAACCCCGTTGTGTTGGGATGACGTGAGTGAAAGAAAGATGATTGGACCCGAAATCGTTCAGCAAACTGAAGAGAAAATCAGGATGATTAGAGGTCAACTTAAGACTGCATCAGACCGTCAGAAGTCCTACATTGATTTGAAAAGAAGGGATATTCAGTATGCAGTGGGTGAGAAAGTTTTCCTCAAGGTTTCTCCTCGGAAGAGAATTATGAGATTCGGCAGAAAGGGGAAACTAAGTTCTCGTTTCATGGGGCCATATGAGGTTCTGGAAAGAGTGGGTCCTTTGGCATATCGGTTGGCACAACCTCCAGAGTTGGAAAAGATACATAATGTCTTCCATGTGTCTATGTTGAGGAGATATCGATCAGACCCATCTCATGTACTACCAGTAGAGGAAATTGAAGTAAATCCATACCTCACATATGAAGAAGAACCCATAGAGATTCTGGCTTATGAGGTGAAGCAGCTACGAAACAAGCAGATACCGTTGGTAAAAGTGTTGTGGAACCATCATTCGGGCCAGGAGGCTACTTGGGAACGAGAGGCGGACATGAGGAGACAGCACCCACAGCTATTCAGAGATTAATACCAGGTAAAATTTCGAGACGAAATTTATTTTAAGGGGGGGAGAATTGTAACACCCCGTTTGCATAGCCTGGTAGATTTCACTGTTCAGGTGACCGGTGTCGATCCGGACAATTAAGGGGATTAGAACCACACTTAAGACAACTAGATAAGCCACAAACACAAATAATTAGTAATGTTCAATTAATTAAGTATAAATAAGAAAAACAGAACATAAGAAGTTAAACGAGCCGAGAGTCACAATGATGGGTGACCTTCTCGGGAACAACTGCGAAGTCATTTTAAACTCAAATTTCGAACCGTAAAAAGTGATGTTGCGGTCCTTAGGACCCTTATAAACACAGTGGAAAATAGAAAATCACGAAAAAGATCTGTTAAGTCAGTCAAATAATTAGGTCAGGGAGCCGAAAGAAATATGAAATTAATTGCAAACCGGGTTGAACCGGCGAAGGGCAATTTGGTCAATTGACCCTGAGAGCTGACTCTTGACCTAACTGTCAAATAAAATCTGAGAAAAGAAAACTTTAGGATCAAGAATTAAATTAAAGAACTAATAGAAAAAAAAAAAGAGAAAATGGAAAAGTTAAAAAAGTGTAGGAAGATGACATCATGCATGATATCATGCATGATGCCATAAGTCATATAATTAATAAATTAATTAAATGGATTTTTAAGTCTTCCATAAGGATAAAAACAAAAGAAAAGAAAAGAAAAGAAAAAAGTAAAAAGCCTCATCTTCCTCCCATTTACGTTTCTCTCTCCCTCACCATTGTAAACCTCCATTAAAGCTTGCTTCAAGCTTTGAAACCACCATTAAACCCCAAATCCTCCCATACTTGCTTCATAAAAACTTGATTTAATCACTTGAGAGGAAGATTGGTCATCAAAGAATTGAATAAAATTGAGAGAAAGTGAAAGTTCAAAGACACCTAACAAGGTAAGTAATGCAAACTTCAAGTTTTTAGTTTAATTAGTGTATGTATAGCATCAAGAGCATAGAAATAAACTTAAAATAAAAAAAATATGTGTGAGGGACTAAAGTGAAATTCGGCCAGCATGTGTATAGGGGTATATTTGCATGGTTTGATAGATTTAAATACATATGTGAGCTTGTTTGAGATGAAGAAACATGTATGTATGCATGGAATTAATCAAATGCAACAATTTAGTGTGGTTAGGGTTTGGAGGCCTAGGGTTTTGAGGCAAATTTTGGAGAAATGCATAAATGATGACTTTGACCTAATGTTAGATGAAAAATGATCAAAAATGACCAAAAGAGATGTGTGGAAATTGTGAGAATGGAAGTTAAATTCGTAGGGCAAATGGTCATGCTGCTGGCAGCATGACCAAGCCAACTTTGAAGGACCAAAACGGAAATTTTACAAGTCCAATTGATATGCCACCAATTGGGGATGAAAATAGACATAAAATAGCACAATTTTCATTAAGGAACCATGGCCAAAAACTGACCAAAACTTAGTGAACCAATTGACCAAAGTGAAATGAGAGCAGGCTGCCACTGCACAAACTGACCAAATGAACAGTAATTGTTCATTTGGTCATAACTCGAGCTAGGAAGGTCAAAATGACCTGAAATTTTACCAGTAATTAGATAAGATATAGATCTAAAACTTTCATGAAGAACACCAACCCAAATTATGCCATTAACCTAATCAAATGATTGAGCAAAGTTGAGTTACTGAACCTGCAAAACTGCAGATTTCCATTTGAGCAGTAAAGTTCCAATGGCTATAACTCTCTCTAGAAAACTCTGATTTAGGCGATTCTTGAACCGATGGAAACCTAAGACATAGTAGAACATTTCGTATGAAGGAAATCAGACCAAATTATGGACTTAACTTGATCAAATTATTGAATGAAATTAGATCAAAAATCTGCTAGAACCTAAATTGCAGTATGAATAGTACATGTGAACAGTAATTGTATTTTGGCTATAACTTGAGCTACAAAACTCCAATTGGGGTGATCCAAAAATGAGAATACACTTAAGACAATAAGGAACATTTTTTATGAAGGAAGTTTTGCCAAATTCCAACAGTACAAGGGCCAATGAAACAGTGCAACTTAGGACTCCAAAACCAAAAATTGGCAATTTTGCCTAAAACACCTAAGTTTTGAGAAAATGACCAAAACCAACAAGTTTAGTGACCAAAATGTGGTATGTGGGTGAATTTGGTATTCCCATACCTATTAAGCCTTAAAAAGTCAACAATTTAACTTGAATAGTGCAGTGAATAGTAACCCGAAACACAAAAATTTCGAGAATGTCGAATTTAACACGTTAGAACTAGGTAAATGTGAAGCTAAATTTATTTTAGATTTGTGTTAAGTTCTAGTAATGAAACATTGTAAAATTGTGTGTTTCAGTTGAAAAGAATATCAGGAAGGAACCCGAGGAACCGAGTCGAGGCTAAGGGACGACTCGCTTGAGGTTTGTGCACAACATCTCTATACTTTAAAATTCATTGATAAAGTGAACGAAATATGTATTTTACTTGTGCTTTGGAATTATTGAAAGTTTATTTGTGACATTATTTATGATGTTTTGATTTAAACTATGAAAGTTATTGTGTATATTTGAAATAACAATGTTTAGCAAATTGTTAAGATAAGTTTTGAAACCACAGTGTCATGACCATATATTTGAACACCTCACTAGCACGACTAGTGGGGGTAATTAGTTTCGAATTTTGATTCCTTCTCTAGAGAAGTGTTGAGGTGTGCCAGTAGAAGAGGATGTGAATGGATATCCATATATTTGAGCTAGCTAGCCTTGTGATGTGATTTCTCTTTAGCCTCTGGCTATTGAGATTCTATTTGTTTCGAATGGCATGATCTAACTGTGGGTTTTATGAAATGTGTTTCGATACTTCGAAATGAACGTGGTTTGCATTAAAATCTCATAATTCATGTTTTGTGTTTAATGCTCAAGTTTAGTAAATTTTTTGAATAAATGTGATTTTATTTTTTCATAAATATTATTTTAGTATGTTGTGCACCACTGAGTCCTAGTACTCAGCTATAGCTTTTATTGCTGTCGCAGATATAGAGACTAGAGGAGCAGCAGACTGAGCTGCTAAAGATTGAGGATCATTCAGGCTAAAGTCTTCGGGTATAATTTATACCCTAATTGTAAATATTTCTTTTGATGTATATATTGCACATAAATGTATGGACATCTAAAAATGGGTCTTGAGCAGTTGTATAAATTTTGTATAAAGTTGTAATATATATATTGTAGTTTGAAATTCTCTTAATGTAAATTTTGTAATGATCTATTTAAATTGTTTTGTTTCTAATAAAATATGAATGAAATGGGTTGCTAGTATTTTGATGATCATTGGACAGTGAATTTGAAATTTGAAAGTTGATAAATGTGTTGAGAATTGATTGAGATTGAGTATGAAACTGAAACAGTTGTTGAGGAAAATTTTTAGAAGTGCTTTTTACAGGTATTTGAAGAACTGTTTTCTCAAAATACAGACAGAACTCTGTCAAAATTTTTATAAAATTTGCGGAAAAATAAAATGGGCCAAAATTTCCAACTAGCCTTCCACTTAATTACATGTTTTAAATACTTATTAGAAATGCTCACCACTTATCAAAAATAAGAAAATTGTTTTAAAATCCCTTGTAGGGTACTTAATGAGTTATCGGTAGGTGAAGTTCGGTAGTTCATTAGGTATTCTACGGGATCATGTTATGCCTTACAGAGGGGTAAGGTGTGACACATTATTTCATTAAATTTATCCACTTTCATTTTTGGTTGCCCAAGTAATCTATACTGGACGACTGGACCGGATAAACGGGTAAACTGGCACTGGGTATCAAGTACCTCAGGCCCTCACACCATCGGTCACATATGTATCTCCAGGCAAATGTAATGCTAATAAGTCAGATAACATCAGGCACAAGGCCAAATCTCAACACAATGTTAGAATGGCTAAAAGCCATGAAATCACAGAATGGCATAATGCCATGTGCAGTACTGCTAACTGAACCCTATTGGCATGCCAAACTATCCAAACCAATCTTGTTAGGTATACTAGGGCCTTTTACACTTTTGAATTTTATAATTTTTGAATTTCAAGCTTTGGTGTTACTATTCACTTCATTAGTCAACCAAAATGTTGACTTTTGCATAGAAAATGGTACATTGGTTTTAATACTCCCAACATACCACATTTTGCATTCAAAATTTGTTGGTATTGGTTGCCAATACCATTTCTAAGTTTTAAGTTAATGGGGCAGAATTTTCAGTTTTGATACCTTATTTTTACTGCTCCATTAGTTACTGTTGCAGTGGGAATTTGGAAAAATGATAAACATGAAAGTTGTTCCTTATTTTGTCTAGTTGAATTTTTTTGTTTGAATCACTTCATTTGGAGTTTTGTAGCTCAAGTTATGTCCAAAAACCACAACTGGCTGGATTGGAATTTTTCTGGACTGATCATATCTATAGTGCAGTGAACAGTGATTGCAACTCCCTTGTTGGATAGGTTCTGCTCATAATTTGGGATGGGTTTCTTCATGAAAGTTGTTGGTCTATATCTTAGCTTGTTGTTGGTAAAATTTCAGGTCAATTGAGCCATTCTACACTGAGTTATGGCCAAATGAACAATCACTGTTCATTTGGTCATTCTGCAGAAACAGATTGCAGGACACCCGGATTTGAGCAAGTTTTTGGTCCACTTGGTTTGGTTTTATGGGCATGGTTTCTTCACCAAAGTTGTGCCATTTTGTGTCTAGTTTCATTTCCAATTGGCCAAACACCAATTGAACCTCTACAATTTAAGTTATGGCAGTCCAAACAGGCTGGACTCATATCCAAACCTGCAGGTCACCATGGGCAGCCCACCCATACACAAATGCCAACCCTCAACTCACCTTATTCCCTCCTCACACACATTCAAATGGTCACTAATTGACCATTACAATGTTCATATACCATTTCATGAGCAAACCCTAATTTTGTTCAAGTCTCCAAGTTCTCAAAGTTCAATTTATGCATTAAACTTACAATTTCAACTTAAATCATGTCCTTAAACATGAATTGAGTGAGAGAGAATAAATTGGGCACTAACCTTAGGAGGGCAGAATTTTCCCTTCAATTTCCTTTACTTTCTTTAGTTTTCTTGGCAGCCAAACACTTTCCCAAGAGGTAAAATCAAGTTTTTGTGAAGAAGACTAGAGGTTTTATGGTGATTTTTCAAGAGAATTTCTAGTGAGAAGTTTGGAATAACAATGGTGAAGGGAGAGGAAAGGGAGAAATGGCTGAAGAAGATGATGAATGCAAAAAATTTTTTCATTTTTTTCTCATTTTATCTCTTTTTAATTTGGCGTGTTGAGTTGTAATTGGTGGAGGCCTTCCTAATGACATCATGTGATGTCATATTTAGGTATTTCTTTCATTTTCTTTTCTTCTTTTCTCTACTCATTTTCAATTTAATTTTTAGCAATATTTATTCATATTTTAGATCATAATAATTATTTACTTAACTGGACAAGTAGGCCAAAAATCACCTCTGAAGGTGAAATGACCAAAATGCCCTCCGTTTGGCTTAACAGACAAAAATTGTCTGTACCGATTGAAAAATTTTTCTAAACTTTTTCTTGGCATTATAATGCCATAGAACCCTCAATAACCCTTCTCTGAAGTCCCAAAAATTATTTTATAAATTTTCTCTCGGGTCTAGGGCTCCTAGTTGCGAGAACCGCAACTTCCCACTAGGTTACCCATCGCTTGGGCATCGGCTCATTTAACTTGGTTGTATTTTATTTCTAAAATTTTTTCTAAATTTTTCTTATTAATATTTGAGTTAATTATGGTTCCTCACTTTAGTTTAAATATTTTTCCGGACGTTCTAGCTATCCGGACTGACACTGGTCACCGGAACAGTATAATGTACGGAGTTGCTACCGGGAGGGTGTTACATATAATCTTTAGATGAATAAGCATGTGTTGATAATTAGACATTTCTTAGCATAGGCAACATAAAACACCACAGAGACCATGGAATAATAATAAGTAAGGTGAACAACGATTAAGATAAATAAAGCTTCTTAATAAATGTAAAAGAACTATGTAGGCTCTTAATTCTTTTTAACTCTTAATGAAATCAGAGGTTTTTGAGGGAATTTTCTAGTATATTTCTCAATGTAAAAATATTTTGTATATTCTGCTATTTATACATAAGAATCCTAACTATACAAGGAAACATAAATCAATCGGAAACTAATAGAAATAGGAAACAAGATATAAAAAATAATCCCCATAATACAACATTTAATTTCGAGTTTCTAACGCTCCTCATCAAGTTGGTTCTTATATATCATACATGCCCAACTTGAAAACTAAAAGGTGAACATTTTGCTGTTTAATCCCTTGGTGAACATATCGGCCAACTGATCTTTAAAAGTCACACGAAAGACTTAATGATCCATCCATAATTTTCTCCTTTATGAAGTGTTAGTCATGTGACATTCCTTACCCATCTACAGTGTAGCCGAGCAAGATATGCCACACAGTGTGCCGGAGCACCAAATCATATTTCAATTCAATTTACCCTTTTTACTTATTTATTTACAATTTTTGATTAATCTAAATTTTTTTGCAAATTTTATAGAAAATCCGGCAGAGTGCCGGCTGTAAATTGGAAAAATAGTTCTTCTGAATCTGTTAAAAACACTTTCAATAAAATCATCACATCATTCTCAGCCAACCACCAATATATTCTCAACAATTTCTCAAATGACTTCAGTATCTCAAAATTAAATTAAATTCATATCACAGTCAACTCAATGAGAAATGCTCATATTTATTACTGAACATAGTTTATAGATAATTACATCAAAAGCATAATTACATGAATTTATAATATACATTATAGAAGTTTACAAAATACAAATATCAAAATATCAAAAGTGGCCTAATGTCCTACCAAATGCACTGCAATGTGAGGTGACTCTGAACTCTGCGTGCAGATCTGAAAGCTCACCCAGTATGAGGTTTGCTGAAATCCCCAGCTATGCCTCCAGTACCTGTGCGTGGCAAAAGCGACGCGCTAAGCAATTCTGTTTAGTGGTGATAATATAAAATAAAATAACTAAAATAATATAAATATGCAGAATGTATGTTTACATTTTAGGTAGACTTAATTTCTGGCATTTATTGCAGTATAATTTGATTAAAATTTTGCAAAATTCATTATCGTTGCCCGAGTAACCCATACTAGTCGACTGGACTGGATAAATGGATAAACTGGCACTGGGTACTAAGTACTTCGGACCATCACACCATCGGTCACATTGTGTCTCCCGGTGTGCAACAGAACAGCTAAGAAGCTGTAATAATCATTAAGGATATAATTCAAGTATAATAACTCAATTAACATAGCTAAAGGCTATTTTATCACAGAATGGCATGGGAGGCCATGAAACAAAGAATGGCATAAAGCCATATGCAGTACTGCTAACAGAACCCTATTGGCATGCCAACCCATCCAAACCAATCTTGCTAGGTATACTAGGGCATATTACACTTTTAAGTTTCACAATTCTTGAAATTCAAGATTTGGTTTTACTATTCAATTCATTAGTCAAAAAAATGTTGACTTTTACATGGACAATAGGTACATTGGTTTTAATACTCCCAACATACCACATTTTGCATTCTAAAATTATTGGTATTGGTTGCCAATACCATTTCTAAGCTTAATGTTAATTGTTCAAAATTTTCAGATTTCAAGCTTTGTGTTTACTGTTCCATTAGTCATTTTTGCAGTGGGAATTTGGCAAAATGGACAACATGAAAGTTGTTCCTTATTTTGTCTAGTTACATTTTTTTTTTGAATCACTCTATTTGGAGTTTTGTAGTTCAGGTTATGACTCAAAAACCACAATTGGTCATATTATAATTTTTCCAAAATTTCTGGACTGACCAAATCTATAGTATTTTGAGCAGTGATTGCAGGTCACTTTTTGAATATGTTATGGTCATAATTTGGGTTAGGTTTCTTCATGAAAGTTGTAGGTCTATATCTTAGCTTATTTTTGGTAAAATTTCAGGTCAATTGGACCTTTCTACACTGAGTTATGACCAAATGACTAAACAATGTTCATTTGGTCATTTTATCTAGGCATATTGCAGGTCACCCGGATTAGGGCAATCTTTAGGTCTACTTGGTTTGATTTCTGGGCATGGTTTCTTCACCAAAGTTGTGCCATTATGTGTCTAGTTTCATGTCCAATTAGGCTTGCACCAATTGAACCTCTATAATTCTAGTTATTGCTGCCCAAACCTGCTAGACTCATGCCCAGTCCTGCAGGTCACCAAGGGCAGCCACACCAACATTAATTCCCACTAAACCAACCACTTCATTTCTTATTAAAACAAAACCAAATGGTCACTACTTGACCATTAAAACCTACTTTCACCATTACATGATCAAAGTCTCATTTTCATCCCAAACCTTAACTCAACTATCTCAAACCATGCATTAAAACTTGCATTTCATTACTCCACTTAAGAGATTAATACTAAGGGCAGCCATACTACCATTTTAGCTATATGAAAATCATCAAATTCTTACCATAACCAAGGCTACCGAAAATATGGGATGGGCATACACATGGTATTTATTAAATTTCTTTGTAATTTTGCACTCAATCATACTCCTTCAACATGAATTTAAAGAGAAAATCAAGTTTAAGTCACTAACCTCTAATGGAGTGAAATTCCAACTTGCTAGGGTTCTTCTTTTTCACTTCTTTTTGCTCCCAAAAGACTCACCAAGATGAAAGAACAAGTTTTTGTGTAGAGGGGTGAGACGACAATGAAGAAGGGATAAGGCTTTCTGATTTTTTTTCTTTTCTTTTCTGCCCATTAAGTCTTTTTAAACAAATTAGTGCCATTTGTCGACATGTGATTGGGTGGGAGAATACTAATGACATCATAATGATGTCATAATCCTCATTTCTCTCATTTTCTATCCTTTTCTTGTCTATTTAATTTCAATTAAATTTTTAACAATATTTATTCATATTTTATGTCATATAAATTATTTATTTAACTGGACAAGTTGGCCAAAAATCATCTTTGAAGACGAAATGACCAAAATGCCCTCCGTTTGGCTT
Source organism: Hevea brasiliensis (assembly GCF_030052815.1). Lineage (NCBI taxonomy): Eukaryota > Viridiplantae > Streptophyta > Magnoliopsida > Malpighiales > Euphorbiaceae > Hevea > Hevea brasiliensis. The sequence continues at coordinate 3,271,298 of NC_079507.1, forward strand.
AACGAGCCAAAATTGTGTGTACCAATAGAAAATTTTTTCTAAGCATTTTCTTGGCATTCTAATGCCATAAGAATCTCAATGACCCTTCTCTGGAGTCCCAAAAATTATTTTATAATTTTTCCCCCGGGTTTAGGGTTGCTAACGGCCTTCACCGTCACTTCCCCTTCGGGTTACTCATCACTGGGGTTTTGGCTCGTTTAACCTTAGTGTATTTCATTTCTAAAAATTTTTCCTTGATTTTTATGAGTATTATTTAGTTTCTTTATAACTCTCCACTTTGGTCTAATTATAATTTGAAACATTCTAGCTGCCCGAACCGACATTGGTCACCGGAACAGTAGACTGTACGGACTAGCTAAAGTAAGGATATTACAAGTCAATCTTTATGTGTTTGGTCCGATCATACTGTACTGGATTATTAATAATATTGATAGCTTTGTTATCATAGAACAAGTATAAACCATTTGTTTCTGACAATTCCATTTCTTCCATTAACTTCTGTAACCGCAATAATTCACAAATGCCTTAAGCTATGTTTCTATATTAAGCCTCTACACTAGATTTAACAGTCACATTTTGTTTCTTACTTCTCCAAGTGATCTAGTTACTATTAACAAAAGTACAATAACCTATCATCGACCTCCTATCATTAAGTGATCCAGCCTAATCTACATAAAGGCTTTTATCTGAAGATGTCCATACTTTGAGAAAATAAGTCCTTTTTCAGGGATGGATTTTGAATATCTCAAAATGCAAAAAACATCTAAGTGAGACTCATGGGATTCATGCATATATTGACTCACCTTATTGCATAAGATATGTCTGGTCTAGTGTGTAAATGGTATATTAAATTGCTAGCTAACCTTTGATATCTCCCTAAAGCCACTGACTCTCTAACACCAGCTTACAATCTATGATTTGCTTGATAGGAGACTCTACTGGTTTATAGCCAACATACCTATTTCATTCAGAAGATCCAATGTATACTTTATTTGAGAAATAAAGATCCCTTTAACTGATATGGCAACCTTTATTCTAAGAGAGTACCTCAATTTCCTCAAGTCTTTAATTTCAAATTCTCACGCTAGGCGCTTCTTTAACTAGGCAATTTCTTCCTTATCATTTTTTGTTATCACTATATCATCCACATAAATAATAAGTAATGTGATCTTACCCTTACAGTGCTTCATAAATAGAGTGTAATTAGCATTACTCTGATAGAACCCAAAGGAGATTATAGCCTTGTTGAATTTATCAAACCATGCCCTAAGAGACTGCTTTAGGCCATACAAAGTCTTTTTCTATTTGCAAATCTTCCCCTCTAGTTTCCTCATCATTAAACCCTAGAGGTATTTCCATATATACTTATTTGGCTAAGTCCCATGTAAAAAAGCATTCTTGACATTGAACTGATGTAAATCCTAGTCAAGATTTTTTGCACATGCATAATAAAATCTTAATGGTGTTTATTTTTGCAATAAGAGCAAAGGTCTCACAATAATCTACACCATATGTCTGTGAGAAACTTTTGCTACCAATTTGGCTTTATTTCTCTTAATTGAGCCATTTGTTTATGGTTTTACAGTGAACATCCACTTGTATCCAACTGGTTTATTTCCAATAAGGAGAGTAACAAAATCACGTCCCATTATTTACCAAAACCTTCATCTCCTCAACCATAGTAGCCTTCCATTTTAAATCAAGATATGCTTCCTTCCAATCTTGTGGGATAAAAACAAAAAAAAATGACAAGACAAAAGCTCTATAGGATTGGGATAATGAGTCATAATCCACAAAATTAGAGATAGGGTGTTTGGTAAAAGCTCTAACCTATTTTCTTAAGGTAATAGGGACATCAAGATCTGAATTAGTATTAGAACTAGCAAGGATGTAAGGGATTCATTGCACACCTCAGGTTGTCCAGGTTTAAATCCAAAAATTATGCTTTATCAAGAGTATCATGTTTAATGGCCTCATCCATTCTATTCCGACGAGTGTATGTTCTCAAATTCAACTTATTCAATCTCTCTGTAGGTTGGGTGATCTTTCCTGAACTATTTGAGGTGATTCATTATGAACATTATTAACCTCTCCTTGAGGGATTAGGAGGAAATAGGATGAGGAAGGAAAAATCACCTCTTCCCTCTTATTTTCCGCTAAAGAGGTGTCTAAAAATATGGTTCAAATTCCCTAAAAGAGACACCCATGTTCACAAAATATTTCTTGGAAGGTGGGTGATAACGTTTGTACCCTTTTTGAGTGCCAAAATACCCTACAAAAAGACATTTAAAAGCTTGAGATTCTAATTTCCCCGCATTGTCTTATAAATAAAGCACACATAACTAAAAACTTTGGGTGGAATAGTTCAGAGTTTTTTCCTTGCAAAACTTCCAAAGGACTTTTAAATCTAGAGTTTTAAGAGGCATCCTATTAATCAAATAGGCTGCCAAAAAAATAGCATCTTCCTAGTAAGATTTAAGAAGGTTTATAGTGTACATTCCTAATTTTTATTCCCTAAAGAACATGTACATTTGATGCAGTGAGGAGCCCAATGATGAAAGCTTCAAATGGCTTCAAGGATGCTAACAGTACTGAAGAGATGTTTATAAGATGTTCTACATGTAAAATAAAAATTAAATAGGTATAAATAAATATAAAAAATAATAAGATAGGTTAGAAAAAGTAGTAGGGACTACAAGCAAAGGCATGGAGTAGTAGGGACTACAAGCAAAGGCATAGACCTTTTGTGCTTCAGTTGGACTCAACCGAGAGCTATAATGAACCAGAGCAAGCCTAAGGAATGCCAATTGGAGCAAGGCCCATTAAGACCTTGGTCCAAGCCAATGTTTGGCCAACTTAGAGGAAAAGAGAGTGAATCTGATCTTCCTTTTGCACTTAAGGGAGAATCGGATAAAAAAAAAGGAAGAATATAAAAGAGAGATTTTAAAAATGAAATAAAAAATACATAATAGGCAACCAATGTCTCATATTGGCCGAATATCAAAGTTCAAAAAAGATGAAATCTACTCTTTTAAGCTAAAATGGAAGATGTCAGCTCTTTTTTAGCTAAATAGGAAAATATATGCTCTTTCTTCCAAGAAAATAAATAAAATAATATTTTTGTAACACCCCTCACCCGTCTACAGTGTAGCCGAGCAAGGCGTGCTACACGGCGTGCCGGAGCACCTGATCTTATCTGATTTCATTACAGTTCTTGATTTATTTGTTCAAAAACTTTATCTGAGGTTTAGGCTATTTTTACTTTTATTAAAATCTGACTAATTTGGAAAATTCAAAAATTTCAATGCTAATCCAGCAGAGTACTGGCAGTAATTTGGACTAACAGTTCTTCTGAACCTGCCAAAAACAATTTTAATATATACTCAAATTCACAACTCAGAATCAGTCTCAAAATTTTTCATACTCAATCTCAATCAGAATCATCATGATCAGATATTTAACTCATATATCAAAATTCTTACATTTTATTATTTTGCACAATTTTCCAATTAATTACATAAATTTGTCAAGTACAGGATGTACAAATAATTTACATTATACTTAGAATGAACAAAATACATAACATGTATAAATATGAGCCCTATCTACATGCATTGCTGAGGAGGTGACAACCTTCAATTCTTCTGACACTTCTGCAGATCTGGACTCCAAAAATCTCGATCGCCATCTGGTTTTACCTTCAAGACTGCGAAGGAAGCAATTCCATCGCGCTAAACATTTCTGCTTAGTGGTGCAATAGTATAACAAGAAATAATATATACAATTAAAGAAAGAAATAAATCATAATTCAGATACTCAAGAATCAATTTAATTTGGTATGGTATTTCTAGTATCAACGATCTTATATACTAGTTTGTTCCTCTTTGGAAGTGCTTAGTTTATAACTTTTCAGTAATACTACCCAGTATACAAATTATTCTCACTGTATTGTATTTCAAGTCTCTATGGTTCTGCAATTTATATTTTTTTTATGTTTCTTTTGCTAATTTCTTTTACTCATTCATTCTATACTTAATTTAATTGTACTGAAATTTCATTATACTTAACTTAACTTAGCTTCCCGAATTGAATAATGTTTTAAATGACTGCCCATATAGCCTATACATCGACTGCATCGATAAACGGATATACTAGCACTGGCTACCTAGTACCTCGGGCCGTCACACAATCGGTCACAAAGTATCTCCCGGTGTGCAAACAGTGCGGCTAAAAAGCCATATAATCAATCAGGCATTAAGCCGAGGATAATAACACAAACTGTATAGCAATATGCTATTAAAATCATAGTATGGCATAATAAGCCATAAAACACAGTATGACGTAAAGTCATTTACAGAACAGCTGGCAGAATCCTATTGGCATGCCAACCTATCTAAACTAGTCAACTAGGCAAACTAGGGCATATTACAAGATTAAATATTTATTTCTTTATTTTCAGGGTTTACTGGTCATTACACAATTCACAGGTCAATGAAAATATTGACCTTTTTATACATCATGGATAAGTTGATTCTAGTATCAATATGTCACAATTTGCATTTCAATATGCTGCCAATATAGTGCAATTTACCATTTTTACAAGTTGGCATTCATTGCCAAATTGCTTCAAGCATCATTGTATGTAAATGTCAAATTCTCTATTTTTTGTGTGCTAGATTGGTCTAGATTAAAGTCCTATTTCTCTTGGTTTTTAGCTTCTGGTCAAGGAAGCAAAATTGTAGCTCTATGTCTCATTGCACGCGGCGAAAAATTTCAGATCATTCCGAGTTGTATAGTCCAAGTTATGGTCAATTTACTAAAACTGGACAGATTGCACCTTTGGTGCAAAATTTGGTCAATTTCTCAATTTTTGTGTGCTAGATTTGTCTAGCTTAAAGTCCTATTTCTCTTGGTTTTTAGCTTCTGGTCAAAGAAGCAAAATTGTAGCTCTATGTCTCATTGCATGCGGGGCAAAATTTCAGGTCATTCTGAGTTGTGTAGACCAAGATATGGTCAATTTGCTAAAGCTGGACAGATTGCACTTTTAGTGCACAATTTGGTCAATTTTTAGGTCACTTTTGGTTTGGCAGTTTTTGTGCCCGAACTTGTGCAAGCCATTTGACTTGGTTCTGGTCATTTCTGGGCTTTTGTGTCTCATAAGACTTGTAGATATAGGTCTTAACTATTCATGGTCAAAATTTCAGGTCAATTGGTCCTGTTTTGAGTGAGTTATGGCCTAAACACTAACTGCTGCCCAAATGGTCGGGCTGTGCCTTAAATGCACTAATCCGGATTTGGTCACTTTTTAAGGTCAGTTTCTAGGCAGAATTTTGGCAACATTTCTACATGAAAGTTGGCCTATTTGGTGTCTAGTTTCACCCCATATTGGCCTCATACCAATTGGGTTCACAGTTTGGCACTTATGGCCTAATTTATGTGCTGCCTTCAATACACAACCTGCACAAAGCACATACACTCCCAATTTGATATTCCTTCTCCTCCTCATTACTACAATATTCAATCAACAACACTTCCATATATATATTGTACACAATTCCAGCAAAAATTCTGGGCAGAATACTCAAGTGCACAAGGCACACTATACACCATTAAACTTCAATATTTACATCCACCCAAATTCAATGTGCATTAACACTTATGTTACACAAACACTTTCATTTTAACTTCACATGCTGCCCACAATTTAACACCATTACATTTCATTAATAAACTACATATTCACACACACAAATTCATGATTTAATAGGCTGCCCAATATGGCAGTTTGCCCAAGGCATTAAAGCTCCATTTCACACCCTTAATTCAAATGTTCTAATTCAACAATTCACATTCAATCAATTCAATTCCTATACATATATCCATATCAAACTTCATCTTTAAACTCATCTACATCATTTAAATACATCAAAATCCCATGAATTTCTTGGCTGCCGAAATGAAGGGCTCACCAAATATACATTAATTTATTTAATTTCTTCACAAATCAACTCACCCAAGCTCAAAACAAGATCAAATGAAAGAAAATGGGGGAGATTAAGCACTAACCTTAATTCAAGAACTTCCCAAGCTTGTGAAACTTCAAAATTTTCCTTTCTTTTTGCTGCCTATAGCTTTCCCATGAGGTAAGGACCAATTTTAATGAAGGGACTCTTGAGTTTTAAGTGGAAAATGATGAGTTTGGTGAGCTTGCATGGAACTCATCCATGGAGGAAAGGGAGAGCTCCATTTCGGCATTTTAGAGAATTGGAGAAGATGAAGTGAGTTAGTGGATTGTTCCTTGTCATCTTATGTGTTTTATATGCCCACTAACTTAGGTTTATTATTATTATAATTCAAAGTTTCAATCTTTGCAAATTCATCCCCCACTTTTCCTTTAATTACATTTCATATTTAATTTCATTTTTCATTAAATTTTCAAAATATAATACCACTTATTTTTCATGGACATTTAAGTCAAAAGTCAACTCTAGGTGTCAATTGACCAAAATGCCCCACTTTGGGTTATATTCCCGATTTTTCGGTAACACCGATTTTTGTCTGTTCCTCGATTTTTCGTTTTTCTTTGTACTAATTTATTAATTTTTCTTTGATATTTCTAGTGTCAATTACATTTCAATAAACCTTTATTTATGTCTCAAAATTAGATTCAGAGGGTTCCCCGTCGTCCTGAGGTTGGCAACGGCCTTCCCAGTGCGGTCACCCATTGCTGTGGTGCCGGCTCGTTTAACTTAGCTTCATTTTCTCTCTTTCATTTTTGTTTGATTTTTCTTGTATTTTATTTTTATTTATTTCATCATTATATGTCTGTTCACTATCACCGAAGTGTAGTTCCAGACATACTGACTTGTCTGGACTGTTATTTGACTACTGGAGCAATAGAACGTACAAAATATGTACAGTGGGGATGTTACAACTCTTCCCCTCTAAATAAAAATTTCGTCCTCGAAATTTACCTGATGTGAAGAGCTGAGGGAACTGTTGTCTCATTGTCTCCTCGCTCTCCCATGTTGCCTCTTCCGTGTTGTGGTGTCTCCATAGGATTTTCACTAGTGGAATTGTCTTGTTTCTGAGCTCTTTTACCTCTTGTGCCAAGATTTTAATTGGTTCTTCTTCATATGTCAGGTCAGGTTGTACCACAATTTCTTCTATTGAGATGACATGTGAAGGATCTTATCTGTATCTTCTGAGCATCGAGACATGGAACACATTATGTATCTTGTCCAGCTCAGGTGGTAAGGCTAATCGGTAGGCTACTGGTCCCACACGTTCAATAACTTCATATGAGCCAATAAACCTAGGGCTTAATTTTCCTTTTTTTCCCGAATCTCAACACTTTCTTCCACGGTGATACTTTGAGAAATACCTTCTCGCCAACTTCATACTCAATATCCTTTCTCCTCAAGTCAGCATAAGATTTCTGTCGGTCTGAGGCAACTTTCAAATTGGCCTTTATCAGTTTCACCTTTTCCTTTGTCTGTTTTATCAGGCCTGGCCCCACTAGCTTATCTTCACCCAACTCAGTCCAACATACAGGTGTTCTGCATTTTCTCCCATACAGTGCTTCATAGGGTGCCATTTGTATGCTAAATTGATAGCTATTATTGTATGCAAATTCTGCCAGTGGAAGGTATCTGTCCCAACTTCCCTCAAACTCAATAACATAACTTCTCAGCATATCTTCGAGGACCTATCACACATATTCAGTTATTACTATCATTATTATCATTATCAGTTCAATTTATTGTTTACAATAACTCAATGAGTTTCAAAATTTACCTAGATTATTCTTTATGACTGTCCATCCGTCTGAGGATGAAAAGCTGTACTAAATGGAGTTGTGTGCCCAAGGATTCTTGTAATTTCTTCCAAAATCTAGATGTAACCTCGGGTCTCTATCAGATATAATGGAAGGTGGAATTCCATGTAGTCTAACTATCTCACTGATGTACAATTTGCTAGCTTTTCCAGTGAGTAGTCAGTTCTGACTAGTAGAAAATGTGCTGATTTGGTTAACCTATCCACAATCACCCATACTGCATCATGCTTCTTCTGAGTGAGAGGTAGACCACTGATAAAGTCCATAGTGACTCGGTCCCATTTCTATTCAGGTATGTTTATGGGCTGTAACAAACCTGATGGAACTTGATGTTCTGCTTTGACTTGCTGACAGGTCAAGCATCTAGTTACATGGTCGACTATGTCCTTCTTCATACCTGGCCACCAGTATCGGAGTTTCAAGTCATGGTACATTTTTGTGCTTCCTAGGTGCATAGCATACACACTGTTATGTGCTTCTTTCAGAATACTGGTTTTCAACTCTTTATCATCTGGTACACATACTCTATCTTTATAGTACAAGCACCCATTTTCTTTCACTTCATATTCAGTTTCCTTCCTCTCAGTGATTTTGCCCATAACAGCCATTAATTTCTCATCTGTCTTCTGTCTATCCTGTATCTGTTGTAACAGATTCGGCTTCACTTGCCACTCAGCCAAAATAACTCCATCATGAGTTAAGGATAGTTGGGCATTCAGAGATCTTAATGCTACAATAGATTTTCTGCTTAAAGCATCAGCGACTACATTTACCTTCCCAGGGTGATAGTCAATCACACAATCATAATCTTTCAGGAATTCAATCCATCGCCTCTGTCTCAAATTAAGTTCCTTCTGGGTTGGCAGATACTTCAGACTCTTATGGTCTGTGTATATGTAGCATTTTTCTCCATACAAGTAATGCCTCCATATCTTCAATGCAAAAATAATTGCTGCTAACTCTAAATCATGAGTAGGGTAATTCTTTTCATGTGGCCTTAACTGCCTGGAAGCATATGCGACCACTTTCCCTTCTTGCATGAGTACACACCCTAACCCATTGTGTGAGGCATCACTGTAGACTACAAAGTCTTTTCCAGACATTGATTGTGTTAACACTGGTGCCTCTGTCAACATAGCCTTCAGCCTCTCAAAACTGGCTTGACACTTGTCATTCCAGTCAAATTTCATATTCTTGTGCAGTAATTTGGTCATTGGAGCATCTATCAAGGAAAATCCCTTTACAAATCTTCTATAATATCTAGCTAACCCCAAGAAACTTCTGATCTCAGTTGTATTTCTAGGAGGCTTCCATTCCATCACTGCTTCAATCTTCTTGGGATCCACTCTAATCCCTTCAGCTGATACTACATGTCCAAGGAATGCAATCCCATTCAACCAGAACTCACACTTGGACAATTTAGCATACAATTTCTTCTCCTTTAGAGTCTGCAGAACAATTCTCAAATGCTCATCATGTTCTGTTTTATCCTTGGAATACACCAGAATGTCATCAATGAAGACCACTACGAACCGATCTAAGTATGGATGGAAGATACGGTTCATATAGTGTCGACAGTAAGGTTTACCTTAAATGAACCTATAATCATATATTACCATGCACTAGAATCTCTCTGTTATAAAATCTCAATTTGAGCTGGAGTTATAGTTTATGTCAAACCCCATTTGCTATGAATATTATATTCTCTTTTAATTCCAATTCTTGATTAAAAAGATTTTCTCATCAAAAAATCTTTTCTGATTAAATCTGTCTGTCCTGGCCAGGAACTTAAAACATCAAGAATAATTAAATGAACATAGGATTTTATCCCTATTTACTTAGGGTAACAGATTCCATCTTGATCAACACCTACCTCCATATATAACTAGTAGGAGCCAACACATGCCCATATACCCATACACAGTACAAGTATGAAAGCAGTATCAAACTCAAATCACCTATATACAAAATAACTGTATTATCTCAGGTCTAAAGATTATATGCACTGATATGATTTATGACAATGCATTGACAAGAGTAAACTCCACGTGCTTGTCATAAGTGTCACTGGTTCGGCCTACTTATCATGCATAAGTGCCTATCATGTTTGTTATATGGCATGAGACTCACCATTCCATCTTATTTATATCTCATATAAATAACTTGGGAACAAACATAATTACAATCTTTCTGGATAAGTCATGTCCTTATTGTGAAGTATCCTCGATTGTGAACCAATTTACGATACTTTGTGCTAAAAATATTGTCACTTGTATTCTTAATAACTTAAGAATAGAATTTTTAACAAAATATCAATGGACCTTTTCTATTACACATAAATATGTTATGTAAACGGAAAAGTGAAAATGCCTTTTTATTAATAAAACATGTACAAGATACATACTAATTGACATGACAGCAGTGGCTATAGAAAGTATGAAGGTAAAGAGGTTCCTAAAGGGGCTAGACAGAAAGTATGTAAACCTGGCCATGATGTCTAATTAGTCTTTCGATGTGGTAGTTGATCGAGCCCGATAGATTGAAATCAGCTATACAGGAGATGACAGTGGAAAGGCAAAAAAGAATAGAGCAGAGGGTTCTTCAGGTGTTCCCTACATGGGTAGCACAGATAGTGGAGGCCAAAGTCATTACAGAGGAAGAAGTAGAAACAATAAGAAGGGTGGTTTTAAACACAGATCTCGAGGATTCAGACCAAGGTACAGATCCAACAGTGGTCACAGTTTAGGTTACAACAGTTCTGAGTCTGGTTTAGGATCTTCCTTGGCACCTTGCACGCAGTGTGGAAGAGGACATTTAATACCTTGTATGAGGGGTTCAGGAGGATGTTTCCGATGTGGCCAACAGGGTCACTTTGCTAGAGAATATCCCATGTTCAGTGAGCCACAGATAGGGTCACAGGGTTCTGTCATAATTGTCCCTCGTCAATTATATCCTGGTGCTTCCAGCATGGCAGGCAGTCAGTTCAGTGGCCAACAGGCCCGAGGACAAGGAGGACGTGGATTTGGAGGCAAGTCAGGAGATAGAAGTTAACTCCAGGATTTTGTAATGCAAGGTAGGGGTCAGGCTCGGGTTTTCACCTTGACCCACCAGGATGCTCAGGCTTCCAATGTAGTTATAGCAGGTATTCTTCTAGTCTGTTCCTATGAGGCTCGTGTTTTGATAGATCCGGATGCTACGCACCCATTTGTCTCCCCCATTTGTGCCTTGAGATTGGGGAGGAACCCTACAACTCTAGAATGCTCCTTGTCTGTAGCTACCCCTCTTAGTGACAATATAGATGTGGATATGGTTTTTTCGGGTAGCCCAGTGGTAGTGGATGGAAGGATCCTCCCACCAGTAATGGATTTCAATATAATTTTGGGAATGGACTGGCTGGCAACTCATTGTGCCACTTTAGACTGCAAGAACAAAAGAGTGTACTTTCATATACCTGGTGTGGAAGAGTTTAGCTTCAATGGTAACAGGAGCATGGTTCCATATAACTTGGTGTCAGTAATTAGTGCTAAAAAGATGTTGAGGCATGAGTGTCAGGGTATTTAGCATTAGTGAGAGATACATCTGTAGAAGGTATTGACATTGAGAATGTTCCTATTGTCAAAGAATTTATGGATGTCTTCCCTAAGGAGCTTTCAGGGTTACCACCAAGAAGGGAAATAGAGTTTTGCATTGACATTGTGCCGAGTACAAACCCCATATCAATGCCGCCTTACAGAATGGCCCTAGCAGAATTGAAGGAACTGAAGGAGCAACTACAAGAGCTTCTAGACAAGGGTTTTATCTGTCCAAGTACCTCCCCCTGGGGCACTCCTATTCTATTTGTGAGGAAGAAAGATGGGTCCTTAAAGTTATGTATTGATTATAGATAGCTGAACAAGGTGACTGTGAAGAACAAGTACCCACTTCCTCGGATCGATGATCTATTTGATTAACTCCAAGGGGCTAGATTCTTTTCCAAAATAAACCTATGATCAGGCTACCATTAGTTGAGAATCAAGAATGAAGATGTACCAAAGATAGCATTCAGGACTAGATATGGTCATTATGAGTTCTTGGTGATATCTTTTGGACTCACTAATGCACCAGCGGCCTTCATAGACTTGATGAACAGGGTGTTCAGGCCATTCTTGGACCATTTTGTCATCGTTTTCATAGATGACATTCTAGTATATTCTTGGACCGAGGAAGAACATGTGTGGCATTTGAGGATGGTGTTGTAGACTTTGAGGAAGCACCAGCTATATGCCAAATTTTCAAAATGTGAATTTTGGCTAGAAAGCATCTCATTCTTAGGACACATGATTTCTAGTGAAGGTATTCAAGTGGATCCCAAGAAAATTGAGGTGATAACTGATTGGCTTAGGCCCACAATAGTCACTGAGGTACGAAGTTTTCTGGGGCCTAGCTGGCTACTATAGGCGCTTTGTACGAAATTTCTCCAGGATAGCTGCTCCTCTAACTAAGTTAACTCAGAAGAATTTTTTGTTCATTTGGACAGATGATTGTGAAGAGAGCTTTCAGAAGCTTAAGGAATGTCTAACGACAGCCCCTGTGTTAATATTACCGATGAGTAGTGAAGGATATACCGTGTACTGTAATGCCTCCAGAGTTAGTTTAGGGCGTGTTTTGATGCAGCATGGAAAAGTACTGGCTTATGCTTCAAGACAGCTAAAGAGGCATGATCAGAACTACCCCACCTATAAATTGGAAATGGCGGCTGTAGTCTTTGCATTAAAGATCTGAAGACACTACTTGTATGGTGAAGTGTGCGAGATATACTGTAACACCCCTCACCCGACTACAGTGTAGCCGAGCAAAGTGTGCTACATTCGGTGCCGGAGCACCCTATCTTATCTTACTTTATTCCTTTCATAATTTGATCTCATTATATTTTAATATTAATTATTTTTCGTCGGAGAAACCAGCGGAGTTTCCCCTATTTTATTACCAGTTGACGTATTTTACTATTTATGTGTTTGAAAATTTCAATAATATTTCCAAAATAAAATCTTATCCATGCTAATCATAATTATCTCATCAATCATTCTCATAATTTTCTCATATTTCAAATCTCATCCATACATTTCAATTTCATAATCATTTCCATACATTTCCATTCATACTCAATTCATATGTAAACATTCTCAAATTCAATGAGCAAAATTTTTAAATTTCCTTAATTTACATAATTTACAAAATAATTACAAAATTTCATAATTTACATGATGTATAAACTAATTACATATGAAAGAGCTAATTTATTAATTTACATCACATTTATATTAATTACCTATTCCTAATCTACATTATAATGCAATATCTAGCATTTTATACAAAATACAAAATATGATCTATATGGGCCCTATCTACATGCATTGCTGAGGAGGTGACAACCTTGAATACTCCACCACTTCGCAGATCCGACTCCAAAAATCTTAGTCAAAGTACCTGCGCGAGGGAACAAATCCATCGCGCTAAGCATTGCTGCTTAGTGGTGCAATAATATAACAAGAAAATGAAATAAACAAATAAAGAAAGAAAGAAGCATAATTTGAATATTTAAGAATCAATTTAATTTAATACAATGTGTATAATATTAATTATCTTTTGTTCTCATTTGTTTCGCTTTGGAAGCGTTTAATTCCAAAATTCACAGTGATAATGTACAACATACAGAATTAATAAAAATACTCAGATTATATTTATATGGCAATAGAAGGTACATTTAAAATATTTAGTTAAGTTATACCTATTTTTGCAACTCTTTTATCATTTTACTTAACAATTTTTATGTGGTTTAGATCATTTCATAATTGTAACTAATTCTTTTGAAGTCTTATTAACTCATTTATTTGATTTCTAATATTTTTAATTACTAATAGTCTTAATTTATTTTAATAAATTACACTGCCCAAGTAACCTACGATAGGCTGACTAAACTGGATAACGGGTCGTTGGCACCGATTGCCTCGGGCCGTCATACCATGGGACGCAGAACGTCAACCACGTATGCAGTCAGTATGGCTAAGAAGCCATGATATCACATAATCAGGCATAAAAGCCATGAATGTTGGCATAATGCCATGAATGCGGGCATAAAGCCATGAATACGAGCACAAAACCATAAATACAGGCATAAAGCCTTTTTGCAGTACTGCTAAAACAATACCCTATTGGCATGCCAAACTATCCAATCTGACACACATGTCTAGGCAATACAAGGGCACATAATATCATTAAATATTAATATATTGTGTTTTATGACTTTATTATTTCATGATAAATTTCAATTATAATTCATACATTCATTTGATCATTTATATGATCACAATTCACATCAATTATCCTTTTATACCATTTTACTCAAAATACTCCTCCTCTCTACAATAATGAGAACTAATGTCTCATTTATACATTAATATGGTTTATTTATTTATTCATTATGTTATTCATATTGATCACAATTCTAAACAATGGTTCACATATACCATTGTATTCAAAACATTTTTCCTTTCTCATTTATACATTCAAGAATCTACTTATGTAATTACAAATTTTATATTTCAAGTTGAGTTACTAATATTTTATGAATTCCATTTGTGATGGGCATATAAGCCCTAGCTATCTATTCACATCAATTAGGTGACTTATTTTTCATGTTTCAAGTAATCCATGAATATTTCATGGATTTTAAATTTATGGCCTTAATTTCTTTTTAACAATTTTGACTAGGATGCATAGCCTACATTTGTCATACAATTCTAAGCATTTAAGCTTAGAATTGGTTCTAGGTTTTCATCTTAATTCACTAATCATTTTGATTACTATTCACCTACTAGTCAACCAAAATGTTGACTTTTTTATACTTAATGGATATATTAATTCTAATTACACCAAGATCCCATATTTTGAGTTTTATATTTGCTAGTATTAATTGTCAATTGCAATTTAAAGTCCCCTAGATGCATTTCTAAATTTTAAACTTTGAATTTCAAGTTTAGTGTCACTATTCACCTCATTGGTCAACAAAAATGTTGACTTTTGGATAGAAAATAGGTACATTGGTTTTAGCACCCCCAATGTACCACATTTTACATTTAAAACTTGTTGGAATTAACCACCAAATCCATTTCCAAACCTAAAACCAAAAGAGCAGAATTTTCAGTTTTTGTGACCCAACTTTACTGTTCCATTGGGTCCTGTTGCAGTGGGAATTTGAGGAAATGGTAAACATGAAAGTTGTTCCTTATTTTGTCTAGTTGAATTTATTTTTTTGAATTACTCCATTTGGAGTTTTGTAGCTCCAGATATGGTCCAAAAACCACAGCTGGCCGGATTTCAATTCTGCAGAATTTACCAAATCTATAGTACCATGAACAGTGACTGTGACTGCCATTTTGGTTAGGTTCTGGTCATAATTTGGGGTAGGTTTCTTCATGAAAGTTGTTTTTCTATGTATTATCTTGTTGCTGTAAAAATTTCAGGTCAATTGACCATATCTACAGTGAGTTATGGCCAAATGAACAGTTACTGTTTATTTGGTCATTTCTGCAGGTGCTGTTGCAGGGTATCCGGATTGGGGCCAACTTTTGGTCCACTTGCTTTGGTCTTTTGGGCATGGTTTCTTCAGAAAAATTGTGCCATTATAAGTCTAGTCCAAACACCAATTGAACCTACACAGCCAAAGTTATGGCTGTCTAAGTGGGCTGCAATCTCAGCCACCATGCTGCACTCTCTAGGCAGTATACTCATTCACTTTGCCATTCTATATTTCAGTCCCAATTATGGTCAAATTTCCTCAAATGGTCACTAATTGACCACTAGAATGTTCTTTAACAATTTCATAAGCCAAGTCCAATTTTTCACTCCTAAACCCTAGCTCAAATTCAAGGGTTACACCAATTACCTTAGTTAGCATACCAATTCATTATACTTGTGTATATGTACCTTAAACATCATTTCTAGTCCACTCTAAGTCTAACAAAACACTCATTCCTATTCCTTCAATAGGGCTGCCGAAATTCATGGTAGGCATACACTCAAATTTGATTCATTTAACCCACAAATTCATATTGATTTCAAGTCTCTAACATAGAAAATAAGGGTTTTAAGTAGATAGGTGCACTAACCTCTTGTAGGGCAGAATTTTCCAAGCTTTAACTTCACTTTCCTTCCTTTTCTAGGCTGCCAAACACTTCCCCAAGATGAGTGGACAAGTTTTAATGAAGGTGACTTAGGGTTTAGTAGTGGAATTTCATGGGAAATGGAAGTAATTAAAGGAAACTTTCATGGAGGGTTATGGAGGGGAGGTTCACGTTTTGAGGAAGAAGAAGAACCAGAAAATTGGTTTCTTAATTTGCCATTTTTCTCTTTTTAAAGAGTCTTTGTTGTGTTGTTGAATGGTGATTAGTGGAGGGCACTTAAATGACATCATGGTGATGTCATAATTAAGCATTTAAGTCATTTTCTTTTTCTTTCTTTTCTATTTATTTTTAATTTAATTTTTAGCAATATTTATTCATATTTTAGATCATAATAATTATTTACTTAACTGGACAAGTCGGCCAAAAATCGTCTCTGAAGGCGAAATGACCAAAATGCCCTCCGTTTGGCTTAACGGGTCAAAATTGTCTGTACCGATTGAAAAATTTTTCTAAGTATTTTCTTGGCATTCTAATGACATAGGAACCTCAATGACCCTTCTCTGGAGTTCCAAAAATTATTTTATGAATTTTTCCCCAGGTCTAGGGCTCCTCGTTGCGAGATCCGCAACTTCCCTTTGGTTACCCATCGCTTGGGCACCGGCTCGTTTAACTTGGTTGTATTTTATTTCTAAAATTTTTCCTAAATTTTTCTTATTAATATTTGAGTTATTTATGACTCCTCACTTTAGTTTAAATATTTTTTCGAACATTCTAGCTGTCCGGACCAACACCGGTCACCGGAACAGTAGAATGTACGTAATTGCTACAATGAGGGTGTTACATATACACTGACTAGAAGAGTTTGAAGTACATCTTCCAAAAGAGGGATTTAAACTTAAGGTAGAGGAGATGGATGGAGCTTCTAAAGGACTATGATTATATCATTCAGTATCATCCTGGGAAGGCCAATGTAGTAGCAGATGCTCTGAGCAGAAAATCATCTGGCAGCTTGGCGCACATATCAGCAGAGAGGAGACCGTTGATTCAGGAAATACATGAGTTGATGGATTAAGGTCTGATCTTGGATATTTCAGATGAGGGGGTATTACTGGCCCATTTTTCTGTAAGACCAAACCTATGAGACAGAATCAGAGTTTCTCAATACAGGGACTTACAATTGATGAAAATTATAGAAAGAGTACAGCAGAGTGAAGGATGTGAATTTGGATTTGCTAATGATGGCGCTCTTATACAAGGTTCCAAGATTTGTGTGCCCGACATGGACAACCTCAGGAATGAGATCATGTAAAAGGCACACTATACACTCTACATTGTCCACCCAGGCTCCACCAAGATGTATCATGATGTGAAAGATAGCTACTGGTGGAATGGCATAAAGAGGGGCATAGCAAATTTTGTGTCCAAGTGCTTAACTTGTCAGAAGGTGAAGTTTGAACACTAGAGGCCGTCAGGAAAGCTGCAAGAGCTCCCTATCCCGGAATGAAAGTGGGAAATGATCATGATAGATTTTGTAACTGGGTTGCCTCGTGCCACGCGGGGATATGGTCGATATGGGTAATTGTAGATCATCTGACTAAAATAGCTCATTTCTTGCCTGTGCGAACCACCTATTCTGTTGCACAATATGCCAAGCTCTATGTTCAATAAATAGTCAGATTGCATGGAGTTTCTGCTTCCATAATATCTGATAGAGGGCCCCAATTCACTTCTCAATTTTAGAGACAGCTACAGGAGGCACTTGGCACATAATTAAACTTCAGTACCGCCTTCCACCCTAGATAGATGGGTAGTCCGAAAGGACAATTTAGACACTGGAGGATATGTTTTGTATGTGTGTCTTGGATTTCGGAGGTCAGTGGAATGATCAGCTACCCTTGGTGGAGTTTGCCTAAAACAGCAGTTATCATTTCAATATTGAAATGGCACTCTACGAGGCATTATATGGCAGAAAGTGTAGATCTCCGTTGTGCTGGACGAAAATGGGAGAAGCAAAGGTGCATCATGTAGACCTAGTGCAATACGCTTTTGAGATGGTTCCTTTAATCAGGGAACGATTAAGAACGGCTTTTAGTAGGCAGAAGAGTTATGCTGATCTCAGACGGAGGGATGTGGAGTTTGCAGTAGGCGATTATGTATTCCTGAAGGTTTCTCCGATGAAGGGAGTTATGAGATTGGGAAAGAATGGCAAGTTGGCACCTCGATATATTGGACCTTTTGAAGTTACTGATAGAGTTAGAGTAGTTGCCTATCGATTAGAGTTATCACCCAGCCTTTCTCATGTTCATCATGTATTTCACATCTCCCTACTCAGGAAATACATACTTGATCCTTCTCATTTGCTACAACCCGATACAATAGAGCTGAAAGAAGACTTGATGTTTGAGGAGCAGCCAGTGCCATAGTGGACTACCAAGTGAGGCAACTAAGATCAAAATAGATTCTTATGGTTAAGATTTTATGAAGGAGCTAATCAGTGGAAGAATGCACCTGGGAGTCAGAGCAGGACATGCGTAGCAAGTACCCTTATTTGTTCAATGTGTAACTCTGTTCTTTTATTCTGTCTTATGTAAAAAATTCAAGGACGAATTTTTTGTAAGGGAGGAAGAATGTAACAACTCGAATTTTTTTTAAATTATAAATAAAATAAAAGGAAAATATTAAGTTATTAATATTGTGTGATTTATTTGAGTTGAATTTAAAATAAAGAAAGATAATTAAAAATATATAATAATAATAATAATAATAATAATAATAAATAATAAAAGAAAAAGAAAAAGAAAAAAAAAGACAACTTTAAAGCTTTCTGCGTGTAGCGTCCCCCTCCCCCACCATTTTCTTCTCTCTCTCTCTCTCTCTCTCTCTCTCTCCTTTTCATTTCTTCTTTTTCATTTTCTAGCCATAACTTCTTCCTCCGATCACCGTTTTTAGCGTTCTTGGTATCAAAATGTTCCTCTCTTCATGGGCATCATATAGATACCAAGTTTGCAAGGTATCGTTTCCTAGTTTGTACAAATCAAACTTCAGAAGTTTTAGCCCATTTTGACTTTTGGACTAGATTTCTCGCAAACCGTGAACCCCACGAAAAATTCAAGAGTATCGGAGTGATCCTCTCGACAAGAGCTTTGCGGCAATACCCATTTCAAATTTTTCTGACACCATTTTTTGGTGGGTCCCATAGAACTTTGCAATGTTTTTTCGGGCATTACATGAGTTTAATAAATTTCATAAAAATTATATACTAACCCTCGTGTTGTGGGCTTCACGTAGGTATGCTCATTTTGCAGATATTCGACAGTTGCTTGGGTTTGTAATTTCGAGCCAGGCAGGCAGGTTATCAGGAAAGCTTCAGAATCGAGTCGAGATTTTTTGCTACCCCACCATTTTCAATGCCTCGAACGCGTCCCAAGGGTCAGAATTGGCATAGATAAACCTGAACCCTCATTTTTCTTAATTATCTAGGACTGATTTTGATTAAAAATCTATAAAATATTTGTAGTAGGTTAGAAAATTATAATTCCTTTTGCATTAACTTAATAATATTGCTAAGGACTGCGGGGCAAAAATTTTAGAATTTTTAGAGCTCATTTGGGTAGTTTTTGCAAAAGGGTTAGTTGTAGGGACTAAATGGTAATTTTTCAAATTGTGGTGGTTGACTGTTTGGATGGGCCCAAGAGAGGCCATGTGATATGATTGAGTTGTGGTTGTATGACTTATAGATATAGAAGTGTATTTTGAACCCTTTTGCAAGTTGAGTAGGTCCTAAGTATAGGGGAGACTCTGTCGGATTTTCGGCACGACTTAGGGTGTCTTTGGTTCCTTTTAAGCTTGTATTGAATCAATTATATTAAATAATTATAATGAAATTGTTAGGTGAGCCTGGACAGCCTTCCTCTTTCGCCTAGCCGCCATAATGACCTCGGTTCACGTCTTTGAGTAAAATATAGATTTTAATTATAATTTCAATATTATTATATGTTCAAGCATGCCCACGTATCACTTATAAATATATATCTATGTAGTTAAACGCTAGGCATATTTTATATTGCATTCTTAATTGATGAAGTGCGATGGATGTTGTTTTATGGTAATTTGGAGCAGTGTGCGTGTGCTGGCGTCTGTGTGGTGTGTGGTGTGTGGTGTTGGATATGGACAGGATGGGTAGACGCGGCTGGAGTGTGACTCGCTAGGATCCGATCCTTTTATGGATAAGTCGGGGTAGGCATGGCTTGAGATGATCTCGCTGGCCCCCCGTATTTGGTCTATTAAGCGAAAGTCCGACTTGAGATGTACTCACTAGCAAAGGTTGGATTAAGAAAGCTGTATAGGGGATTAGCTCCCATATATGTACTGTTTGAATTTTATTGGGTGTGTGAGTGCTTTAAATTACCTTTTTGCTGTTATGATGTGATTTGTATGAAAATTATGTTGGTGTTGCATTCCACTCTTCAGGATTTATTAGATTTAGATAGCTATAGAAATTATGGTAAAAATCGGTATTTTACTTTTTGAGTCAAACGCTCACTCCTATTCACCTTATTTTTCTAGGATACAGGAGATTTTTTGTTGAGTTCTAACCTGCCTCTCTCCTTAGCAGGCAATCGATTAATGTCTATTATGCTTGTATAGTTTTATTAAATTCTAGACCACGCATGTGTTAGGAGTATTTTAATCAATTTGGGATTATAATATAATTTTATGTTGAATTTGTAAGAGCATTAAATGCATGTATCTGTGCGTGTGATTGGATTGAATGAGGGAGCTGAGCTCCCATTTGATTTTGTGACATGATGAGTATGTGGAGGGTGAGCTGAGCTTCCCAATTTGTTATATATTTTGCTTACAGGTCGAGTGAGTCAAAAACTCCCCGTTGAATGGTCCATGTTATGACCGGACTCTGTTCTGGTTGAATTCTTGAAATTGAGCTTAAATGGGCCTTAGGATTGGGTTAAGGAATAGTTAGGCTTACTATAGGCTTCGAGGGCTTTACGCTAGCCCAGATCCTAGTGCCGGTCCGGCCCATAGGTTGGGTCATGACAAGGTAAAAATAAAACAAGCTATGCATGATAGAGACATGAGATGTATGCTTAGGGTTGTTTATGTACTTATTTATTCCAACATGTTCAAGATCAACTCAAAAGTATAAAATATATTAAAAACATGTTAAATAGGGCAATAAGGTAAATGGGGTAATAAGTTAAACATAGAAACCAAGCATGACATAGGCTATTTATATGCACATATAATGAGTGTCGAATGTTTAAATAAACAATATGTGCATGTTTAATCTATATTTGCATTTTATGATCAAGAACATTAATAAATAAATAATAAGACAGGATATAAGAAACACAAGTAGGAGGCTGGCCTTTATTTTAGGGTAAATCCAAGTAGAGAGGGTGCCTAACACCATCCCTCTTCCTTACCCACTATAACCTAGGCTATTGGCCTTATAGTAAGAGAAGGGTAGTAGACCTTTGCGAAGGGTAAAGTCGTCATCGATATCCCTTCTGAAGTTTTTGCCCTAGTTATCATCCGAGTGGCAACTCTAGTCAATCCTTCATCTCTCGAAGTGTTTATATCTAAACTCCATGGTAGTGTTATGGGAAGATAAAGCTAAACCAGTTATGGAGAGCAACTTGCCGCCCCACATAGTAAACATGAGAGCTTGAGCTACCTCAAATAAATGTCTATCTTTCCTCTCAGACACTCCATTTTGTATACCAGTATTAACAAAACTGGTTTGATGCAAGATGCCAAGTGACTCCAAATAAGCCTAAAACACTCCATTTCATATATTTTACACCATTATTAGCTCTTAAAACTTTGACCTGAGCATTAAACTGTGTACAAATCATTTTATGAAATTGTTGAAAGGAAGGAAACACTTAATTTTTCTCTCTCATCAAATAAACCTACGTCATTCTAGTGTAATAATCAATAAAAATAACAAATCATTTATAATAAGATAAAGAAACCATTTAGGTAAACCCCCATACATCATACTGAATAGTCATAAAATGAACCAAACTTCTAATATTTTTCAAAGGGTACGAATATTTTGTTTGTTTAGCAAGTTCACAAATGGCGCAAACTAGCAAATCTGATTTACATTGTTCAAACAAAATAGGATATAATCTCCCTGAAATTGAAAAAAGATGTATGCCCTAGACGCTTATGCAACTAGATCTCTTCATTAGCATTCATAGATTGTCCTAACAAAACTTGATTTGTGACAGGATTTGAGAAACCACAACTATCATCTAAGAGATGCAAATCGTCTTGCAATCTACCATTGCCCATCGTCCTCCTTGTGTTCAACTCCAGAAATATGCAATGAGTCGAAACAAATTCAATTTTATAATTAAGAGCTTGACACAGACAAAAAAATGATGAATAAAGGTTACATTTACAGCAAAAGTGCCAGCAATAGAACTTGCTTTAGAAATATTGTTAAAAATCCATCCACCATGCAGGCTTTTTCTTTTCCTGAATATGCAGAGGAAGTGGAAAATTTATTCAAAAGGCTCATCCTGTTTGTCTGCTTTAGAATCTAAAACCCAAAAAGGATTTGTCAAGATTGACAAGTATTATCTAATTTGACTAAAATTGAAAAAGCCAAGTGTAGAATGTTGAGATTACTCGAGACAGCAAACACTAAGGATTGAACTTCTTCATTGACAAAAAATTATATATCATTTACTTCTTCAATTCAGATATATCCGCGTGTGGTCAGGTCAAGGTCTCTACTTCGTAAACTACTACCCTGAAATGTATCTTATTAAGGCTCTAATCACATGGTTAAAAGGTTAAAAATGCCAAAAAAAAATGAAAAGAAAAATTACAAGATAAACAAAGTTAATAAAAATATAAAAGTTTTTTAGTATAAATACAACCCTCTCAGGAGTCAGGACAGGGTATGACAAATTCACTCCGCATGCCATCCCAAGTTCTTCAATTGTTACACAGGCAGACCCAATAAGAAATTTCGGCAGATATGAGATTAACAGATCCTAAAACTGTAAAAGGTAAGCTTTCATAAATATAGACTACAAGCTATGCAAAACAACTCCTATTGCTAATTGGTTAGGTAAGCTCCTGCAATGTGTCTTTAAACAGAGTAGCTAGGTCCTAGTGACCACTCTCTGCAAGCTCTGCTTGTCCACTCTTTTGTGTATCATTGCTCAAATGTTGTTCATCCCTGCCAGACCTAAACTCTTCATGCCCACCGAATTCCCCAAGTCTCTCCTGCAATAATAAATCACCAAAATTGTATCATAGCGGAGATTTTATTGAAAGTATGACTTTATTAATTCTATACATTTCTGTTTTATAATGCATTAAAATGGGGATATTGCCTTTATGTGGAGCACTTCTGTTGTCCAAGAAGACTTGCTTTGTTGTGGTGTCTTGAGTGCCTTTTGTGAAGATGATCATTTTCAATCAACAGCCAAACCACACTATAGTGTTATAGTGCACAGTTTTTTCTTCTTATTTTTAACTGTAATGCAAATAAAAATAAAAAGCACCTTCATTGCAAATTATTCCTAATTGTTTTTCCCAACTTGAATTTCTAATATAGTTCTGCACACCACTGGATTGGCTCTCTTCCAAGTAAAATTTTCCAAGGTGTGTAGTCATAGTGACCTAAATAATCATGAATTTGATGATGGAAATATCTTACAATCTGCTAACCACTTCTTCATTGTATGTCCAGCACAGGATGGGTGGGTGATGAGCAGTAAAGCGCCGCCCCCCTCCCCCCAAACAAACAAAAAAAAAAGAATCAAAATTAAACAGATCAAACCAGGAAGAGAACATCACCTTGAGAGATGCATTTTCCGCAAGAAGTTGCTCGTAGTCGCTCTTGATCCGGTTTACTTCTGATCGCAGATTGGCATTTTCTTCTTTTAGGGCTTCAGCACGCTGGGCCAACTCATCACATTCGGCCTGATTCAATGCCCACACACAACCCAGTTAATACGAATAGAGGCATATGCCGGGATATAACTGCAAAGCATTGGATTCTGAAGAACAGTTGATTACCTGTTTACGCAACCTAGAACGGCGAGCAGATTCTCTGTTTGACTGTTTTCGCCTCTGTCGCTTCACCTCTCTTTCATCCTATCAATAAATAAATTACTTAAAATATGTAAATACATAAGAGACTATATGATCATTGTAATTGAATACAATACACGTCCAGCTCACAAGCTACTGTCTTTCAAATAAAATACTTTTTATCACTTCAATTGGGTCTGATTCAGAACTCAAACATAGTTAATAACATAATTATTAACTAATATTGACAAACTATTTGCAATTTAATTGGTAACTAATAATTTGAACCAAACAATTTTGAAGCTTTCAAAGGGCCAGACCAAATTCAGCAGTTTTATTTTATTAAAGGCAATTAATCTAGTCGAAAGCAAGAAGGGTAGCAGAAGAAAAAGATTTCCATAAATGTCAATAATTTTCTAGTCAAATATAAATGGGATTTGATATATTAATTTTATTTAAAAATATAAGAAAAGGTAAACACTCCCACTCTCCGCTATCCATATTCTACAAGACTGACAATCATTTACAATTTCAAATTTTCCAACTGCCTACTTCCCTCCCTCCCACTTCAAAGTTGCTCACAATCTTGCCTTCTAATAACAAAACTTCAATTCCTTTTCTCAAGAGTATGAATTTTTTGAACAATATTCTTGCACTAGAATCACCAAAACACCAGGGCTTCCCATTGCTAGGGGTGTTCAAACGGTCGGTTTGATTCTGAACCAAACCATAATCTAAAAATATATACTGAACCTATCTGAACTGATATCAAGGACCAAACTGAAAGCTTGGTTTGGTTCCCTTCGATTTTGTCGGGTTTTGGAAGGAGAAATTCCAAGAACAAAAAAAAAACAGATTCTCCAAAATACATATTCCTTAGCAGAATTACAACAAAAATAAAGCAAGTTACTTGATGATATATTAGAAAAAAAAGCATAAACCAAGAAAAATTACACGCCAAATCATAAGAACAGATGAGCAAGCAAAACTGCAACACCCAAGGTACCAAATACCCACAAAATTGCAAAATGCCTCCAACAAAACCAAGCAAAATTGCAAAAATAGAGATGAGAGAGAGAGAGAGAGAGAGAGTTAATGTCTGCATGCAGAGAGAACCAACAAATAGACTCCTCTCTCCTCAATGATGGGTGACTAGGCGAAGGAGGGTAGAAAGTAAAGACTGAGGGAGGTGCAACATGAAGAAAGGATGTGAGACCGAGACCTTGTGCAGTGGCCAAGGCAGAAGGAGCAACATGCAGTGAGGCAAGACCAAGACTGCAACAAGTCACAGATCTGGAGAGGCAAATGAAGAGAAGGTGGTGAAGGAGGAGGAGGTGAAGAAGAACAGCAGAGCCAGAGAGAGGGGGAGGCAAGATTAAGAGGAACTGAGAAAGGGAGGCGTTTGGGTCTGCCTACGTGAAAGGCAAAATGATGACAGCATAGAAATTCTTATATATAGGGATGCAAAACGACAAAGTACATGCATAAAACTTTGGTACGGTTTAGTTAGTTCAGTTTTTTTACTGAAATAACCGAACCGAAAAACTGAAAATTTTTTAAAATGATAACCAAAATCGAACTGAAATATCGAAAAACCAAATTAGATCAGTTTGGTTCAGTTATTTGGTTAAAACCAAAATCTACTCTCCCCTAATTGCAAGCACCAACATATCACATATCTTTACCATTATTTTAAATACATATAGTGTGGCAGATGAAATCTCCAATGCAAACAGAACTTTGTGAAGTTGAAGCTTCAACTAAAAAATCATTTTATATTTTCTCCCCATATCTCTCTTTACTTTCTTCAGTTTACTAAACCATAAAATGCAGTTCTTCTATTTTTTTTTTTTTGGGGTAGAAAATGCAACTATTTTTGATGCGATACCCTTTTAGTTTAAAGCATCTAGCATATCAAGAAATCATCTCTGCTACTGCTTCCTTAACACCAGTATACAAAGCCTAGAAACCATAGAAACACTTAACAGGCAATAACTGAAAACACTGAAACTGAAACATCAAATAAAAAAACAAAGCCTCGCCTAAATCTAAAACTGCAGTAAAACAGGGCTTTAAGAGATGCATTAATGTCATATACCTCAATTGAGTAGACACCAAACAAAATCAAAGCACAATTTCTATGTTACAAATTCCCAAAGAATTATTACTTTTATTCTGTCTATAAGAAAGGTGCTTTGATACGAAACAGAATTTAAATTCTGCAGATGGTGAAATTTGAATTGCTTCATGAGTGAATTGTTTCAACTACCAATTAACATGACGAAACTTGAAATCTAGATACAAGAAAATGACAAAACCAATTTTGCATAGAAGTTGGAACCTTAAATGGTTGCTTAAAACACTGAGTGGACTATCAGAAATTCAGAATATGACCAATAAGCAAATTAAGAACACGAGTGCATGACCGAGTAATGCTACGGATTAAGAAAAGCAGTTGCAAGGCTTAATTAAACCCCCTGTCCACAAGTCTTAATTCCCATGCATTAGAAGAGTTTAAGAGAGCCCTAAGCTCCCGAAGGATATTTCCTTTTCTGCCTTTTTTTTTTTAAAAAAAATTAATAAATTACAGATATCATCCAGGATATATCATAACCTAAAACGAAGAAGAATTTACTTTTATCAGTAGTAGAGTGCACTAGGTAGGTTTGTGAGTATAAAATTCATAACAGTTGGTGTAAAAGAATGACAAGAAAAAGAAATTCCAAAAGTTTGAAACCAACAATTCACGGACAAAGATTAACCTGTAACCAAATCTGCGATTGAACAGTATCCCGAGATCCAGTAGAAACAATTCCTCCAGCTACTGGAGTATTTGGAACCTTCCCATGGATTGCAGGGATAGCAGATGAAGCTGGGGCTCCCCAGTAGTCCATTCCAATATTTAAGTTGGTTGTGGGACCAGGTAGAGCTCCTGGGGCACCAGTAGCCGGTATTGGCATGACGGACATTGTCTGGTTCATGATTGTATTAGGCATACTCTGTCCTACGTTCTGAGGGCAATGCACAGAACCACCATTCTGAGATGCATCAGCTGTAATATAGATATTATACAAATTCTTCATTATTAAACATGTAATTGCCAACATAGTGACTATTGATATAAAAAAATTATTACAATTGAACCTTCAACAGAATCTTGCCTTCCACCTGACATCATTTGTGAGTCCTACAAGGGTCAAGGAAATCAGAATATATGAAAATCCTATTACAAGGAAACAAATAAAGAAATTGTCTTGATTCAATAAGATTAAGACCTTGTCCTATAACATGAATCGTAGTACCCATAAAATTTACTAGGGATAACAATTGCGCTATCTCAAAAATATGCCTAGATCAGGAAAATTTTTAAAGAGCTCATCTTAAGGAGTAACAATACTTAAAGCTTTAAAATTCATCATTCCCCAGCCCTAGTTGATCACTCTCTCTCTCTCTCTCTCAAGAAAAGAAAAGAAATATTATTAATAAGAATAAAGAAAACAACTCGGAGGATAGGGTACCCTCTTTAACAATTACAAACAACAAACACAGAAACAAACAATTAATGGAGAAGGGACACCCTAATCATATTAAATAGTGCTAAAGACAGTCCTCTAAAATCCCAAGGGATCTCATTCAAATAAGAAAAAAGGCCATACTGACACAAATTAGCAGTTCAATGGTCTTATCCATAAAAACAACAAAATGACCTAGATCTCCCCAAGGCCAGACAGTAGAATTTCCTTCCAGTCCTGAACCTATGCATCACCCTAATCCTCAAAAAAGAGGAAGAAAAGTTGAAAACATATTTTTAAATATACTCAGTCTCAGACACCAAAGATTTAACCAAAAGAAAGACCTCTTTTCCTAATAAACAGTTAATACTATCATAGTCCCTTATAGGCTTCTCAAAGCTAGGTGGTGCAATAGGTGTCTACCATCTTAGCAGCACATGAAGTCCCAAAACTTTGCCAATAAACTAAAGACCTAGTTGCAGCATTATCAAAGAAATGGTCTTTAAAACTAAAAATATTTGTGGAGGCAAGATAAAGATGTTCTCTTCCAGGAACTTCTTGATGTAATTAGAATTCTCTTCACATTACTATATATCATCAAGAACCAGTACCTGAAAGATCCAGCAATTATCATTTTTTATATACTCTAAAATTTCAGTTATTCACATAGTTATTGAAGGCTCAAGGCGCACCAAGGTGCCAGTGGGTCCTGAACCTAAGCGCAAGGCACAGCTGTGCACCTGAGCAAAGTGATGCGAAAAAATAAAAAAAAAACAATTCATAAAAATAAATTATATAAGCACTATAAATTTAATTAATATAATATTAATTATAAATAAAAATATAAGTAATATATTATTTATTTTATTGCTTATTTTATTTTATTGCACTACTACCATTGTCAATTAAATTACATATATGAATGGAAATTATTATTAAATGTATTATGTTAATTTTACTTTTAATCAAATTTAATATTAAAATGATAATTTTAATTTTCTATTTTATTAAATTTTTAATTTTTACTATATATTTAATTTAATAATATTTAAACATAACTTAAATCATGTAAATTCAAATCTATATATAATTAATTAAATTTTTTCTTGAATTAAGCTTCTGAGATATAGATACCTAATTACGAAAGTTGGGGTTTGAATATGTACCTATATGCAAATATATAGTGTCATTAGATATTTTATTATAATATTGTTAAATCAGATCAAAACCCTGCACTGCAGAAAAAAGAAAAAAAAGTGGAAAATAAAGTTCGTCAATGGCAAAAAGAACAAAAAGCACCGCAGAGGATCAACAGAATAAAAAAAAAAAAAGCAGTGGAGCAAAATCACATCTTCAAGAAGCCAAAAAGAAAATTCATGGCTTCAAGAAGCAGCAGAAAAGCAAGAAGAAAGAGAAAAGAAGAAAGCAAAAAGAAAGAGAGAAGAAGAAAGCTCTTTGGAGCCTTGACGTCTTGTGGGCTGTGACTATTTCTTTTTTTTTTTTTTCCTTTTGTTTATGAAGGTTGCCTGCATGAGGCATGCCTGGGTGCACCTTCGTGAGGCCGAGCGCCTCTCCTTGCCCGAGGCTCCACCCCCTGCGCCCCATATGCCTTGCG
Source organism: Hevea brasiliensis (assembly GCF_030052815.1). Classification (NCBI taxonomy): domain Eukaryota; kingdom Viridiplantae; phylum Streptophyta; class Magnoliopsida; order Malpighiales; family Euphorbiaceae; genus Hevea; species Hevea brasiliensis. Next base: position 3,300,503 of record NC_079507.1, read on the forward strand.
CCTCAAGCGCGCCTTTGATAACTATGTGATACAGAATACACTTCTAAAGATTTTAGGAGTATTTATTTTAGGAAAAAAAAAATAAAAAATAAGAATTTTAGTTTTTTTATGATTATCTTAAATAGTTTAGGTTCCTAATTAAATTGGGATTCTTCAATTCCTAATTATAATTGAATTAGGTTTTTAAAATCCTAATGAGATTGAGATTCCTAATCCTATAAATAAGACCTAGGTTTTTCATTGTTAGCAGTTTTTTTGTTATGGCAATTTTATGATATCAATAAACTTTGAGAATTAGTTCTTTTTTCTTCAAGGATTGGTCCTTGATTTTTTTCTTTGCTTTTGATTCTTTCCTTTGTTCTACATCACTATGGTTATTCATAAACTATGCTTTCTAGTCCATCTTGTGCAAAATGACTTTTTCATATGGAGAATGCCTTTGACTTTTGACATCTTGAAGAATGGAAAAATCTGTTTCCTAATTAAATATAATGACATTGAGGAACATAATCCCAAAGAAGCTTAATTCCTTACCAATGGCCAAACCTATTAGGTAGATGAACTGATGAAGTTAGACAAGCCATAACCAGGGTAAACAAAATTACAATTAAGTTGGACATAGATTAATTTATCTCTAGTAATCTTGACATATTGACACAAATTAATACTTAATCTTGACATATTGACACAAATTAATACTTAATCTTGACATAATGACACTTCTAACCATGCCTCCTTACAGATATACTTTCAGGCTAGTAAAAATTCACAGGAAGCCACAGTGCCAATTACATGGTATCTTTTTGCTTTACCCTAGGATAAGCACACATCTACTGCAATATTAAGCTATATTGTATACTGTGCTAATTATGAAAAGTTAACAGGATAAAAACAAGGCTGACGACAACCTGAAAGAAATTACTTGTGTGGTGTGATTTTCAGCCCATTCATTAAAAGGTGATAATAGCAACATGTCCAAAAAATTTATTCACTTATCAAAATTGGTAATAGACCGTACGTAACACATGATCATCAGTATTATGATGTATTCCTTGATCAGAAAAGAAAAAAATGATGGGAAAAAAAAAGGAAAGGAAATCAACATTGACTCTAACCAAATTTTCATCCTCATAATTCATTATAAATACACTGTTAGCAGCGATAATACCCACATGTGCTTGAGAAATATGAACTACACTATTTCATCAAAACATTTACAAAGGCATGCAAACAAGAAAAAAAAATTCTTCTGGCAAAACAAAGGAACTTGATGCAGCTTGAAGCTCAAAGAGAATACCACTCACACAAATACACAAGTATTTGAGAGAAAACTCTGCTGAAAATAATATTATTCATCAAAAACTAAACTGAAATACATAGAATTAAAGTATATTCATAGATATTTTAATCTCCTAATCCTAATAGGAAATAAATCTACCATTGAGGAATTCTAGACAAACTAAAATATATTAGGAATCCTAAATAAAATAGGAAAAACTATAACTTGGATAAAGTAGGAAAACTAATAACTAGTCCTAATTGAAATAGTAAAAGAAAACAAATAGTAATTAAAATGGAAAACAATAAGAAACTAAATCTGCAGCCTTAATTTAACTAAATATGAACATTAAGAAAAACTAAATCTAAACATTATCTCGTCCCAAAAAAAAAATGCTCCGCATCAGACTTCCTCACTTGCAAAAACTCATCCTCGAGTTAGAACAGCTTGCAATGACCCAAAATTTTGCACCGTTAGCTTCCATACCATTCTTCTCCACTTAGAATAAGCCAGTCCTCGGATTTTGAAGTGTAAGAGAATTAGGAACTTTGTTAGTGGAGCACACCATATTGCCCTCTTGGTCAATGTCAACAATGCTGAATTTCACAAAATTGAAGTGAGTATCATCACATTTTTCTTCATATCCACCTATGCTTGGACAAATAAAATCTACAAAAACCATCGGAATTAAAGAGTGGAGAAATCTTCAATCCTTATCATCTCCGTGACTTGATTTTCTCCAAGTTCCAATATTGTCCCTATGGATTCCCTTTCCTCAACTTCTATTGGAATCTCCAAAAGGTGATATTTGTTCTTTCTTTCAATACGTTCCTCAAGCTCTTCATCTTCAATCATAGCAAAAGCAAACTCGATCAAAGATTGTAGTTCAGACGCTTCAAACTTAGACTCCTTCACTTCAAGTTGCATGTTTGAATCCCGATGCTCCCTTTGTTTCTTTAGTTTTTCATTTTTCAGCCACTAAGGGCTTTGGTTGGACCTCTTGCTAACAATGTTGTTTCTGCCGGAATAAAATATGTTCATAATATAAATGCAAAAAAAATTTTTCCAGCAAATACTTTATCATAACCACATACAAATTGGCTATTTCCCTTCTCACTTCCTTCTAGATTGTAGCCATTCCCACCAAGCAAACGCTCCACCTTTCAACCACCAAGCCACCATTTGACTCTTTTTCAAGTGCTATGCCCGCATGGTTGAAGAATTTGTCCACGTTTATCCAATCTGTCTGAAATCTAGGCACCTCGCTTGGGAAGCCTCTAGGCGAGGCACCTTCAACTAGGCACCCAAGCGAAGCATCACCAAGCGCCCCAAGTGAGAAAAAGGTGAGAAATTAAAAAAAAAAAAAAAAAAAAGTGTTGAGAGAAAGAAAAGCTAACCAAATATGTTTTCACCTTTTGGCATCCACTTGATGACTAGAGAATTTGGATTTTGAGTTTGCATAACATAATGAATGAAATTGAATAATGCATCTAGAATTTTAAATTATATTATGTGCTTTATGGTTTTTGCTTTATGGTTTTTGCTTTACCATTTGTTTTATTAGAGGAATTATTTTGATCTTAAAGCTTAAAATATACAATATATTATGAAACATGAATATGAAATTTGACAATTTATTGATTGTGTAATATGTTAGATTTTTTTACAGTGTATATTTAATTATTTACTGTTTTAGAATAAATTAACGCCTCACTTCACTGGGGCAAACGCCTTGGGCGATAGAGAACCTTCTCGCCTTAAGGGCACCTAATGCTTTTGACAACACTGATTGACACAAATACACAAGTATTTGAGAGACAACTCTGTAGAAAATATTATTATCTATCAAAAACTAAACTGAAATACAAAGAATTAAGACCTATTTATAGAGATTTTAATCTCCTAATCCTAACAGGAAAATAAATCTACTATTGACTATTGAGAAATTCTAGAAAAACTAAAACACATTAAGAATCCTAAATAAAATAGGAAAACTATAACTTAGATCAAATAGGAAAAATGATAAGTATTCCTAATTGAAATAGGAACATGATACAATTCCTAATTAAAATGGAAAAAAATAAGAAACGACATCTACAGCCTCAATTTAACAAAATAGGAAAATTAAAAAAAAAAAAAAAAAAAAAAAAAAAACCCTAAATATTCACATTATCTTGTCCCAAAAAAAAAAGCTCCGCATCGAAACAACTCTGAGTGATAAAGTTAACGAACCAGAAAATCCACATTTGAAGCGACTGATGAAATAGAATAGAGCTGAAGGTAGTAAATAGAAGTTAAGATAAATCACTAAAGTGAGTTAGCTGCATTACACTTACATTCTGAGAATTTGCATCACTTCCTTCACTTGTACCTTCACTTGCACTCTCAGCACTACATATCAAGAGTAATTCCAACATCAATTGATGTACTTGTGAATACCAATAAGTCAATGCAGCCAATAGACACTGAAAAAAAGGGACCACCTAACCCCATTAACAATTCTAATAATCAGACGTTTCTCAGTACTCGGAAAAATAATAAGAAACACAAATCAGTAAGCCTGAGCAATACTGGATTTCCATTCCCTGGAACTATAAATGCTACTGACATATAATCTTCAAAAATAAGATAGTAGGTTGAAAACATATCCTTTTAGTTTCTGTAAACAACTTTCATGGATTAAATTAATTAAGAAACAGCACAAAATTATAAATCTGGTCAGGATGATTCAGGCAGGCAGAGAAAGGTCCTTCCGTAAGTGGCTTTTCCTTACATCCAAATAAATATCTTCCAGTTGTAAACTGGCAGTTACTTCACCCTTGCCTCCTCCCTCTGTCCTATACAATTTCATCCAAACGCCGAATCAAAGGTGCATAAATGGGTAGCTTGGACGTTGGAACAAAATGCAAAGACCAATAACTTTTACTACCAACAAATATTACAATTATCCAACACCACATATTCCATTCATGCACATGTCAGGCAATATTACCTTTTAGAATAAGCTCCATTAGCAGACGCTCCAGATGTTTTACCAATCTCATTACTCTTCCCTGTAATCATGTTTAAACTGCCCAAACTTCCTTTGGACCTTTTAATGGGCAATTTTTCCTTCACGTCAGATGGCTTTCCATCAGCTTCTGTGCTACCAGGTGTATATCCCTATACCAAACTTAGTATGAGTTCATTTCTACGTAAGCATAAGGTCAAACGTATCTTATAAGGAGAAATAATTGCAAGACAAATTAGGCACAGGAAACTCACAGATGTCTCATTGATACCATTCGGTGAAGGCATTGCAAAAGGACTAAAAGGGTAAGATCCCTATATAATGAAAAGGTTAGCGTTTGGATGAATAAAAAATATGAAGATAACACGATAATTTACAAGGAAAAAAAATATGTAGAGCATGGAGAAAATAATACCGGAGGAATAGATGGATGAGCATATAAGCCACCATGAGGATACATTGCAACATATGGATGTGGTGGCGTACCATATGGAGGCATGATATGCTGTGATAAAAAATTTACATTAGAACTGCACCAATTTCCAATAAGAAGGTGAATTACATAAACTGATCAAGAACAATAAGAAACTTAATACACTGGAAACATTTAAAGCACACTTGAAGACTGTGAGGCAACACCAGCATAAAGAATATCTAAATCATCAGAAGATTAGATAAGACAAAAGTTTTTATGCAATTCAAAAACAATTTACTACATTTTGATGGCTAGGGGCATGTAGTACATTAGCCAACAGATACATTTCAATTGATGGTCATGTTAATTCAACCCTACGAATTGCATCTAGCTCAAACCAATGGAAAAGCTAACAATTGAATACGGAGCAGAACAAGCTGAGAAAAAGCCTCATTTGAATTAGGCATTATGCTCTGATATGAATGTAACTCCTGACAAATTTAAAAATAATATCATAACAAAAGGTGGTTCACATTTTGAAGCAAAACTAATATAAAAACAAACAACAAATTATTTTTGCAACAAGTTATAAAAAGTAGCATCATCTTAATAATTTTTTTAAAAGTAGCATTATCTTAATAAAAAAAGATTAAAAACAGAAAAACATGTTCACCTAGGCTAATGAACAAGTTCAATCAGGCAAAATATCATGCTCAAGCTCATCGAAACATGAAAGTTCAGCTCCATTTTAGCTAGAAGCCAATGGTCTAGTTAGTTCATTCTATCTCCAGAATAAGATAGTTAAGAGATTCATTACTTCAATCTCTCTCCAAACTGCTCGCTACCTTCTTTCTTGAGAGAAAAAAATTCAATCTTTAACTTAAACCATAACAACAAAATGTAGCCAGTTTATGCTGTTATATGCATTAGTTTCAATAATACTTGAAGCATAAACCTTAAATGTCAATAAGAAGTTATGAATACCTGAACCCCCCACATATAAGGATGAGCTTGGGGACTTGATGCCAAGAACCCATGTGGAGGTATAGGAGAGTATGCCTGTTAAAGAAACAACAACACATTTGACAATCCCAGTACTAAATGAAGAAAAAAGGTTTTTTTTTTTTAAAAAAAAAAAACGTTATCTGTAGTACCTGAAATCCCGTCCAGTCAGGATTTACAGCACCAGTGCTGGTGGTTGAAGACTGCTCCTGAAGAACATAGGACTAAAGTGGTTCACTTTGAGCAGGTAAAAGTGTGTAATCTAAAACGAGCAATAATGACTTCAATAAACACACAAGTAGACCTGCGCAGTGGTGCCAGCAAGGGCCTTTGCCTCTTTCTCCTTTGCTGGTTTATCCATATCACTGCTGCCCATAGTTAAACAATCTTTTCAATAATTCTTCAAACCATCCTACAATAAAACCAACATTATCATCACAATAGGGACTTCTTACCCGTTATGCACAGGTAAACAACTCAAAGTAGACCCTATCCTGAAATTGCTAAGAAAAAGAATCAGCAGTGCCAAAATTTGCTGCAAACATTTCCAACCCATGAAAAGGAAGCATCTAATAAGTTCAACAGATTCCGAGCAAACAAGCAAATTCGCATAAGGGCTTATACATAGATACGAATACTATTTGCAAAATAGAATAATTCGACAACTTCAAATTAATAACTGAAGATACAAACTATTGATTGTATAAAGGAAGATATGCTATCATGCATATAGAGAGAAATTTTACCTGCAGACTTAAAAGCGTATCACTTAACCGAAAACCAACAAAACAAAACCTTAATTCGATTGATGGAAACCTGTCTATAGAAGCCAAAAAAAAAAACACTAATAAAACAAAACCCTAAAATAGGTATAACAATTCAAACTAGCATTGAAATTAACAGCTAAAACTAACTAATTCAGCCAAATTCAATTACCAGTTGTTAGAACCTCAAAAGACCAAAATCGAATCCTGATCCACTGAAAGAGTAAGAAATGTAAGAAATTGATAACCGAAAACGACAATGGAGGCTACAGAAGTCAATCAAGAAAAGACTAGGAGATAATAATGGAGGAGCATTGACAAAAATAAAAAACAAAAATCAAAATTAAGGTGAGAATTTGGGGGAGATCGGAAACTAGGGTTTGTTGGGATTACGGGTGAGTTATTGGTGTAGATGTTGGAGGTTCACGGCTCACATTCTGTGGTCTTCATACTGTAGTCGCTGATGCAGAGGAAAGAAAACCTTTCCAACTAGGCGAGTTTTTTCCTAGTTTATGATGGTGGCTATTGGTCTTGATTACGGTCATCAGTGATTGGGGAAGCTCAAATTTTCGAGTAAATTAATAACCCAACTTAGGTTTTGTTTCATTATCATCTCCTGTTTATATTTAAAAGAAAATTTTAGTACTAATTGTTTTGCTAAGGGGCAAGTAATTAGCACTCGTAAAATAAAATTTTGGCAAGGGCTCAATTCAGTCCTTGAGAATTGATCAAATGATCACATAAGTTTTGGTCAATTTTTTTGCCATTTAATCCATCACGATTAATTAAAACACTAAATTAGCTCAAAATTGACATGGTCAATGTAACTCTACCAATTTAGGTGGGTATTTTCTCATTATAATTATCCAAAACCTAAACAAATCTCCAAAACCAATAACTTAATATACATTATCTTTCTCAACAAACAATATGCAAAAACTTTATTCTCTCTGAAAATTCTAGAAAGTACAAACGCTAACTGCTCTTGGTCACGGAAGATGACACTACATGCATGTGACTAAGCAATGGATCCTAAGCAACAGTGACAATGATAAGACTTTTTTTCCTGACATTTTTATTGAATACATTTGTTATGCATGAGTTAATATCATTGTCGTGGGTCATATATTAAGATTTGCATGTGATAGGATTTGGGTCTTGGGTAAAGATATAGTATAGGAAATAGTTTTAAATTACTCAATATTGTGGGGAGTAATTAGAATAGGGATTATTTTAAAGGTAAGTTTAAAAGCGGTCCCAAATTTGGACAAAATAGCTTTGAAATTTGAATGGGTATGTTTAGAATGTTATATTAAGCACATTTACTATTTCTAATGCATTACATTTTTTTTTTTAGTTATCTTTTTCTGATGCTTTCTTGTTTTGGCTTTTCGGTTATTTTTTCTTTTTTTTTTTTATCCACTTGGTTGTATGATGTGGAATGGGATTAATAGCGTTAGTCAATGCATTTAATTGATCTTTTACATCATTATGAGGAAAATTTTTTGGAAGAAAATGGAGTTCTTAGATATAAGGGAGGGACTCATTTTTAGTTAATGACTTTGATCCGAATTACTTATGTATTTGGGATCTTAGAGATGTATTTAAAAAGCATTTAAAATACTACAATGTGAAAAGAATTAGGGTGCAAGAACCATTTAAGTCAATGAATGAAGGATTGTTCTTATTAGTTGATGACAATTCATCCTTCAAGATTGCAAAGGCAAAAGAGATTCACTTATATAGGGAGCATGAGGTGGACATACCATAAAGATGTGAATCTTTCCCTTCACTACCACTCATTGCCAGTTCCTTAGATCTTAGCCCTAGCGAACCCAATGTTAATGTGAATAATTTTATGGTAATTGATAAGCTATTTGGTGATGGGAATCAAAGTGCAGAAGGTCAATGTTTTAATGAGAAAGGGATAAAGACACATTCTAGTTTTGTTAATAAAGAGGAAAATCGTTAATGTATTTTTAAGGACAATGTTGATATTAATGAATTTGTTAGAGACTTTGGTGGTTTAGGAGATGATGTCCCTATAGTTGATAGTTGTGGGGTAGAAGGGAAGTCAAGTGGTGGGGTAGAAGGGCAGTCAAGTGATGGGGTAAAAGGGCAGGGTTGTGGTGGGGCAGCAAGGCAGTCAAGTTGTGTGGTAGAAAAGTAGGATAGTGGTGGCGTAGAAGGGTAGGGTAATGGAGAGACAGGAAATAAGGAATCATTAGGTGAAGAAATTATTGATGACCCTAATGAGGATGAACAGTCTAGTTCAAGTGAGGAGAGTAAGAGCAATGCTAGTGAGTATTTTTCCTCAAATGACCCTAGTTCATATGAGTCCCTCAATGAATCAAGTGGGGGTGAAATAATAGAGGTGTTTAACAGGAGGAATAAAAGGACAAAGTTTGATAAAAATTCTAAAAATCCAAGTTTTAGTTTAGGAATGGAATTTGAAGATGCAATAAAATTTAGAGAGGCAATTATTAGATATTTTAAAGCTAGGGTTGAAAATTAAGTACATAAAAAATAAGCCACATAGGGTTAGGGCTAAATGTCAGAAAAAGTGTCTTTTTATAATATATGCTAGTAGAAGCAGCCCTAATGACCCATTTGTGATAAAGACTTTGAAGTTTGCTCATAAGTGTTATAGGATTTTTTAGAACCCAAGGATTAGTTTAGCATTCATTGCAAATTATTTTAAAAGTAGAATTTATCAAAGGCTAAATATAAAAATTAGAGAATTAAAAGAATTTCTAAAAGAGGAGCTTAGGGTTAATGGAACATATTCAAAGTGCAAGAGAGTAAAGAGGTTATTACTTAGCGAAATAGATGGTAGTTATAAGGAAGAATATGCATGCATTGAAGTTATGCAGCATGCATTGAAGTTATGCAGCAGAGATAGAGAGGTCTAATCCTGGATCAATTTATATAATTGATTTGTGTAAGGAAGTTTTGAGACAAAGGAAAAGGGTGTTTTATAGGATGTTTGTATATCTGAAAGCGTGTAAGATGGGATGGTTAAGTGGATGCAAACCTATTATAGGAATGGATGGGTCTTTTCTAAAGGTTTTATGTAAAGGACAAGTTTTATGTGCAGTTGGCAAGGATGGGAACAATCTCATGTTTCCAATAACATGTGTAGCATGTCAAATAGAGGATAAGGATAATTGGAGATGGTTTTTACAATGGCTAGTTATGCAGTTAGATTTGAAGGATGGAAGTGGGCTGACTGTTGCATATGTTATGCAAAAGGTAAGTTTATAATTCATTTAATATATTTTCATATAATGTTTGCAAATATTTACTAATATTTGTTGATTATTTTTTTTTTAAGGACTTGTTCCAACAATATAAGAAGTTATTCCATAAGCAGAACATAGGCATTGTGCGAGGCACACATATGCAAATTGGGTTAAGAATTGAAGAGGTGGTGAATGGAAAAAGAAGTTCTATGCATGCGCATAGAGTACTTATGAAAAGGAATTCAAAGATAACTTAAAAAGACTAGTAAAGCATGGTAAAAAGGCTATTGAAGATTTACTTCATTACCCATCAGAAAATTGGGTTAGGGCTTATTGTAGCAGTAGATGCAAGAGTGATATGGTTGATAACAATGTGTTTGAAACTTTCAATTCATGGATATGAGAAGCCAGAGATAAGCCTATTATCACAATGCCTGAGCAAATCAGGGTGCAAGTAATGAATAGGATAATGGATAACAGGAGATCTGTCAATAAATTGATAAATTAGTGGAGTCCAGAAAGCATGAAGAAGTATAAAGAGCATTTGAAAACTTCTACAATGGTTATGAAATCAGCCAAAGAGATAATAGACACACAGTGTTTTTAGACAAACAAGTGTGCACATGTAGGTATGGGACTTGACTGGCATCCCATGTCCTTATGCTATGTCTACATATTTCCATGATGGTTAAGACCTAGTGAGGCATATTTCAAATTAGTATCACAGAGACATATACACGAGAAGTTATCAATTCTCAATCCAACCAGTCAGAGGGAAGCAGTTTTGGAAATGTGAAGAATTTGAATTAGTTCAACCACCATAGTACAAGAGACAACCTAGGAGACCAAAAAAGAAAAGGGTGAAGAGAGTAGATGAGCCAAGGAAACTGACAAAATTTGGAAAGATGAATAGAGATGGTCACAAAGTGACTTGCAGCATTTGTAATTAAGTAGGGCATACCAAGAGGTCTTGTAAGATTTTATTCAGAGCTGGAAATCCAAACCAGGTTACTATTTAAAATGTCACTAATGAGAATAATGTAACAAATCATCAAGGCAACCAAAATGCAGAAGAACATGTGCAACCACAGCCACCATCAGTAGCTTCACTCCAAAGAGAGATGCCTGTAGCAAGCTGTAACACCCCTAACCCGACTACAGTGTAGCCGAGCAAGGCGTGCTACAATCGGTGCCGGAGCACCCTAACTTATCTTACTTTATTTCTTTAATAATTTTGAATTCATTTAATTTAATATCATTTATTTTTTTTTTTATGGAGAAACTAGTAGAGTTTCCCCTATTTTATTATCGTTTGGCGTATTTCAATATTCACCTGTTTGAAATTCAATTCAACAATATTTCTAAAATAAAATCTTATCCATGCTAATCTTAATTATCTCATATTTCAAATCTCATCCATACATTTCAATTTCATAATCATTTCCATTCATACTCAATTCATATGTAAACATTCTCAAATTACATAAGCAAAATTTTCAAATTTCCTTAATTTACATAATTTACAAAATAATTACAAAATTTCATAATTTACATCATAATACAATATCTAGCATTTTACACAAAATACAAAATAGGATCTATATGGGCCATATCTATATGCATTGCTGAGGAGGTGACAACCTTGAATACTTCAGATACTTCCGCAGATCAAAACTCCCAAAATTCCTACCAAACGCGTCCATTGGGTTCTAACTCAAGACTGCACGAGGAAACAATTCCATCGCGCTAAGCATTGCTGCTTAGTGGTGCAATAATATAATAAGGAAATAATATACAAATAAAGATAGAAATAAAACATAATTCAAATAATTAAGATTTATTTATACTTCACATGCGGTTTCTAAAATTTAATATGTTTTATCCTAATTTAGTCTTCTTTGAAAGTGTTTATTTGCCAATGTACAGTAATAATGTACAAAGAAAAATGATTTGAAAATAATAAATTTATGCTTATATTGTTATATAAGCACATTTGCAATATTTATTTATGTTATAATTTTCTTTGCTAATCTTTTAGCATTTTCTCTATACTTGCTAGGTTGTCTCAGATTATTTCATAATAAGTAAATTTTGATATCTGTCCAGTTCATTTCGATTCTTTCTAATAAATAACTATCCTAATTTATTTTAGGTCATCTTACTCATTTATTTTATTTAATTTCTAATGTTTTTAATTGCTAATATTCTTAATTTATCTCAATAAATTTCACTGCCCAAGTAACCTATGACAGGCTGACTAAACTGGATAAGGGGTCGTTGGCACTGGACACCGCGGTGCCTCGGGCCGTCATACCATGGGACGCAGAACGTCAGCCACGTATGCAGTCAGTATGTCTAAAAAGCCATGATAACACATAATGGGGCATAAAAGCCATGAATGTTGGCATAAAGCCATGGATGTGGGCATGAAGCCATGAATACAGGCATAAAGCCATGAATACAGGCATAAAGCCTTTCGCAGTACTGCTAAAACAATACCCTATTGGCATGCCAATCTATCCAATCTAACACACGTGTCTAAGCAATACATGGGCACATAGTACCATTAAGAGTTTATATATTTTATAGCATTCTAATTTTGTTTATAATGGAAACATAATTTCCAAATTCATATTTCTAGGTAATTTATGCATTCATCGTAATATTTATACTAATTACAATTCACATTCATTTAATCTCATGTACCATTCACATTCAAAACATCTTTCCTTTCTCTCTTGATGGGAACCTAAATCACAAATGACACTTTTATCACATTTATTCATTCAACAATCTATTCATGTAAGTACATTTCATATTTCAAGTTTTGGTGTCACTATTCACTTTATTAGTCAATAAAAATGTTGACTTTTGGATAGAAAATAGGTGCATTGGTTTTAACACTCCCAATGTACCACATTTTGCATTTAAAACTTGTTGGAATTAATCACCCAATCCATTTCCAAGCTTAGCACTAAGGGGCAGAAATTTCAGAATTTGTACCATAACTTTACTGTTCCATTAGGGACTGTTACAGTGGAAATTTGAGGAAATGGTAAACATGAAAGTTGTTCCTTATTTTGTCTAGTTGAATTTCGTTTTTTGAATCACTCCATTTGGAGTTTTGTAGCTCTAGATATGGTCCAAAAACCACAGCTGGCCGGATTTCAATTCTGCAGAATTTATCAAATCTACAGTACCATAAACAGTGACTGCCATTGCCTTGTTGGATAGGTTCTGGCCATAATTTGGGGTAGGTTTCTTCATGAAAGTTGTTTTTCTATGTCTTATCTTATTGCTGTAAAAATTTCAAGTCAAATGGACCATTCTACAGTGAGTTATGGCCAAATGAACAGTTACTGTTCAAATGAACAGTTCATTCTGCAGAATTGGCTTGCAGGGTATTCGGATTGGGGCCAACTTTTGGTCCACTTGCTTTGGTCTTTTGGGCATGGTTTCTTCAGCAAAATTGTGCCATTATAAGTCTAGTTTCATGTCCAATTGGCCAAACACCAATTGGACCTACACAGCCAAAGATATGGCAGTCCAAACAGGCTGGACTCACAGCCTCCTTGCTGCTGTCACTAGGCAGCATGCCCATTTCAGTTTGCCATGCAATAGTTCACTCCTAATTATGGTCAACTTACCCCAAATGGTCACTAATTGACCATTAGAATGTTCTTTAACAATTTCCTAAGCAAAGTCAAATTTTCACTCCCAAACCCTAGCTCAAATTCAAGGTTGTCACAAATTTCCTTAGTTAACTCTTTCATTCCATATATATATATATATACACTTTAAATATAATCTCTAATTCACTCTAAGTCCATTAAAAACACTCAATCCTATTCCTTCTTTAGGGCAGCCGAAATCCATGGGGTATATATACACATGAGTTTAGTCCATTTAATTCACCATTTCTTAACAATTTCAAGTTCCTAACATGAAATAAAAGAAATACTTACATAAATAAGCACTAACCTCTTGTAGGGCAGAATTTTCCAAGTTTAAACTTCACTTTCCTTCCTTTTCGAGGCTGCTAAACACTTCCCCAAGAGGTATGAACAAGTTTTAATGAAAGGTGTTTAGGGTTTTATAGTGAAAATTCATGGAAAAATGGAAGTGATGCAAGAAATTTTTATGGAGGGCTATGGAAGAGAGGTCACGTTTTGAGGAAGAAGAAGAAGAAGATGACCAGAATTTTTGGTCCATTTTGTATCTTTTAAATGTTTTAAGAATGCTTGTTAACTTGTGATTGGTTGGGAGTAAGATAATGACATCATGTGATGTCATTATCCCTAATTTTCTTTATTTTTCTTTTCTTTTCTTTTCTACTAACTTTAAATTAATTTTTCATCAACATTAATTCATATTTTATGTCATAATAATTATTTACTCAACTGGACAAGTCGGTCAAAAATTGCCTCTGAAGGCGAAATGACCAAAATGCCCTCCGTTTGGCTTAACGGGTCAAAATTGTCTGTACCGATTGAAAAATTTTTCTAAATATTTTCTTGGCATTCTAATGCCATAGGAACATCAATGACCCTTCTCTGGAGTCCCAAAAATTATTTTATGAATTTTTCCCCGGGTTTAGGGCTCCTAGTTGCGAGAACCGCAACTTCCCTCTAGGTTACCCATCGCTTGGGCACCCGCTCATTTGACTTAATTGTATTTTATTTCTAAAATTTTTACTAAATTTTTCTTATTAATATTTGAGTTAATTATGGTTCCTCACTTTAGTTTAAATATTTTTTCGGACATTCTAGCTGTCCGGACCGACACTAGTCACCGGAACAGTAGAATGTACGGAGTTGCTACCGGGAGGATGTTACAACTCTTCCCCTCTTATTTAAATTTCGTCCTCGAAATTTGTAACACCCCTAAGTTCGGTAGTGCGTTCTACTGTTCCGATGACCAGTGTTGTCCGGACAGCTAGGATGCCTAGAACTATACTTCGTTATGAGTGAGGAGACATAAAATAATGAAATACAAGATAAGAAAATACAAGAAAAACAAAGGAAAAATAATAGCAAAGAAATGTAACCAAGTTAAGCGAGCCGAGAACCCTAGCGATGGGTGGCCTTGCAGGAAGTCACGGCGTGGACCGTTGACTAGCCCCGACTGCGAGGAACCACGAAAAATATTTTTAGTACTTAAATAGACCCCTATTGAAGTATAAATACCATTAGAAATATCAAAGAAAAATTAATTAATTAGTACAAAGAAAAACGGGAAATCGAGAAAACGACAAAAATCGGTGTTACCGAAAAATTTGAAATGCAAACCGAAAAGGGGCATTTTGATCATTTGACACCTAGAGTGGACTTTTGACCTAAATGTCCATGAAAAATAAGTGGTATTACATTTTGAAAATTTAATGAAAAATGAAATTGAAGATAAAATGTAATTTAAGGAAAGTTGAGGGCAAAAGTGCAATTAAAAGAAATCTTAAATTAAACCA
Organism: Hevea brasiliensis; assembly: GCF_030052815.1. Taxonomy (NCBI): domain Eukaryota; kingdom Viridiplantae; phylum Streptophyta; class Magnoliopsida; order Malpighiales; family Euphorbiaceae; genus Hevea; species Hevea brasiliensis. The sequence continues at coordinate 3,315,679 of NC_079507.1, forward strand.
ATTTTTAATTAACTTAATGGGGCACCACGTGGGACATTTAGTGGCCATATAAAGCCACCTTTGGACAGCACAATCTGCATCTTCTTCTTCATTTTTTTCATTAGCCGTATTGCTCTCCCATAGAAACCTCCATTGATGTCCCTAAACCAAGCTCCATGCATCCATTTTCAAGCCATTTTCCACATGATTTCCTTCATTAAATTTAGTCTACACAGCTTGGGAAGTGTTATGGCAGCAAAAAGAAGCACGATTGGTGAGGTTTTAGCAAGCTCTAACAAGAGGTAAGTGTCCATTTTCTTCCCTTGCCTAATTAAAACTTGTTTTGAGGTTGTTGGTAGTATTTTGGTTGAAAAATTGAAAGAATTACTTGAATAATTATTGGGTGTAACTTTTGGCAGCCATGGAAAGGAAAGGTGAGCAGATTATTCTCACTTGTAATTGATGTTAATTGATGAGAATTGGTGGGGATTAAAGTGCTTAAATGTAAAAGAGCTTAATTACCATGTGTATGTGTGAATTGTGCATTGAAAATGAGGTTAGGAAGTCAATATGGGAGATTGAAGTATATGTGTAAATTGGGCAGCCTTGATGTGCTTAGGAAGGCCTTAAATTCAAGTATATTTAATGTTGATTTAAGAACAATGAGATGTATGTTATTGATCTTGGTTAGTTGGATTAAGTTTGAGCAATTAAATTGTTGTTAGACATGGATTTGATCAATTGAGTGTGATGGAGAATTACTTGAGTTGAATTTGTATTTGGACATTGATTTAATTGCTGGATATTTGATCACATATATTGTGGCTGGATATTGGTTGTAGTATATTGATATTGGACAATTGACCTAAGTATAAAGTGCATAATGTCTATTAGAATTGCAAAAATTTGCAATGCAAAGTGTGTTAGTAAAAAGCAGTGTGCATTTTAGGCTCTAAATGGAATTGTGTGACTCAATTGGTATGAGACCAATTGGAGGTGAAACTAGGCACAAAATGTGCCAACTTTCATTAAGAAAGCATACCAAAATTCTGCTTGCAAGGTGGCATGAAAAATGACCAATTCGGATTAAGTGCAAGTGAAACCCCGACCAATTGGGCAGCAGTTAGTTTTAGGCCATAACTCACTCAAAACAGGTCCAATTGACCTGAAATTTTAACCATGAATAGTTAAGATCCATACCTACAAGTCTTATGAAGACACAAAAGCCCAGAAATGACCATAAGCAAGTCAAACAGCTTGCACAAGTTCGGGTCCAAAACTGGCCGAACCAAAGTTGACCAAAATTGACCTAAAATGACCAAATTTGATACCATTTGACCAGCAATAGTAAAATGACCATAACTTGGTCTACATAACTCGGATTGACCTAAAATTTTGCCCGCGTTCCATAAGACATAGATCTACAAGTTTGTAGTTTTGACCGAAACCCAAAACCGAGGGAACTAGGTCATTCGGCTAGGTCAAACTAGTATACCGGAATCCAGCAAGTTGTATTAAAATGCACTAAACAATGAAATGAGTTTGGTAAAACGTACCAACCCTAAAATACTATCGAATGTGACATATTAGTGACACTAAAACCTAGTTTACCTAGAGCATCGAGAGTTGATATATTAGGTGATTAAGCAAATAATAGATTTGATGAACTACTTATCAAGCATTATCGTTAGAGACAGTTTAATTTAGTCTTTGAAACACTTCAAATTGTGTTTCTCGATTAGTAAAGACTCGAGGAAAGGGAAGGAAACACGAGTCGGACAGAGAAAGTCATCGAGGTTTGTGCACAACTAGTTTTTAAGCGATTTTATTTGAATATTTCATATGATTAAATGACATATTTTCTTATGTATTATGTTTAACAAGCATTGGATTTAATTCAATGATTAACTGAAAATTGTTATAGTATGTATGAATTTAGCTTTGTGAAATGGTATTTCCACAAGTATTAAGCATTGTTATGGATTGAATAAATTATGTTTTGGAAAATTGTGATAGAACATGTTTTGAATTGTTATGGTAATTTTCATGGGAAAATGCAAATTTATGATTTGAATTGTGATGAGCATAAAAATTATTGGATATTAGAATTGACTTTGAATCGAATTGTATTGTGATTTATGCTCACTGAAAGGAATGTGATATTGTTTTATATCTCACTATAGATGCTTGACTAGGTTATTACCGTCTCTCTCATTTGTTGAGAAGACAATGGAGTTAGTTGTGTTTTGATTACCATGGTACGTGCACGGCTTAGATTTTCCTCGATTTGAGGTTAGATCTAAGTTTATTTTATCGTTATGGCCCTTGCGGAAGATTCATTATTGTGATGGTATGCGTGCACGATGATTCGACCTCCCGACCATAGGGAGTTAGAATCGATTCGACTTCCCGACCATAGGGAGTTAGAATCACATCGAATATGGCCCTTCGGATTAGTCTTGCATAGTTAGTGAGATAAAGATTGATTTTTGAGATAAATATTGATTTTTGAGATACATTATGTTTTTTGAGATACAAAATGGATTTTGAATGGTAAGGAATTGTGATTTCAATTATGGTTTATGTATAATTGATTTTGTTGGAATTACTTAAATGGTTAGTCATGATTTGATAAATTGAATTTTGTGATCAAAGTCATTTATACAAATGATTTACATTATTGGAAAGCGAATATTTTGAGTTTTGAAATTTGATGAGTATTGATTCCCAATTTATTTCTATAAATTTTGTCAATGTATATTGTACTATATTTTAAATTATAGTTGTGCACCACCGAGTTCACCACTCAATGATAGCTTTGTATCTTTGTCGCAGTAAGAAGAGCATAAGAGCGATAAGTAAATTTCCTTGAAGATATATTCAGATCGACTCGGGTATATCATAGTTATACCCATGTACATAGGTTTTGATGTATGCATGTAATAATATGTATATAAATTATTTGAGCAGTTGTATAGAAACTCTTGTAAAATATTTTGGTATGTAATTAAATGTAAATTATTGTAAATGTAAATTTGAGATTTCATTTACTTGAATAGTTTTGTATTATATTTCTTGTATCTCGATCTTTGAAAAATCACTGGATTTGAGTTGGGAAAAATGTTGTGTTGAGAAATATGTTGGAGTTGAGATTTGCAAATACATATTGAAGTGCTTTTTACGAGTTTTACAAGAACTGCTTTATCCAAAATACAGAGGGCACTCTGCCAAAATTTTCTGAAATTCCAAATAATTCAAATGTGTCAATTCTATCACTTGATTCAAAAGGTTTTAACACCATAAATAGTGCTCACCATGTAAAAGAAGTAAGAAAAGTTTTGAAAATCCCTTGTAGTGTATTTAATGGGTTATCGATGACGGAGTTGGTAATTCATTAGGTATACTACGGGATCATGTTATGCCTTTCAGAGGGGTAGGGTGTGACATGTTTTAGTGGTATCAGAGCAATGGTTTTAAAGTGAATTTTGAACTGTGAATTTGAAATCTTTTTGTCAGTGACTACAACTGCTCAAATGTTTGATACATATAGTACATTTACATCATAAATATGAACTAATGGAGAGGAATCTCCTTATGTTGGTTGTACAGGAATAGACAATATTGTGAAAAGATATGGAAGAGAAGAATGAGACAATAGAAACGATGCAGTGATGGCGGAAGAACAAGTTGAGGCCCAGCTCCACAAAGTGTCGAAGAGTGCATTTGCAGTTTCTGGTACAAATTCTGCACAAATGGCCCAACAAATGGCCACTTTCTTTCAACAAGCGGCTAATAATCACACCAAGCCCAAGTATGCACCCAACCCCACAAGGGCGGTGTGAAATGGAAAAAGGAGAAACCTATGGGTCGAGCTCGAGCAGAATTTGAGAAAGAGAAAAGAATTTGAGGACCCCCGAGCTCAGGGATACGATAGAGATGGATCATTAAGACAGAAACCACTAAGGTCCAGTCATCGAACAACTAGAAGTTCCTACCCTTCCCGCCAATGTGAAACTTGTAGAAGATATCATGGTGGGATATGCTATAAGGCCTTTGGAGCCTGCTACAATTGTGGAAAACTTGGACACTTTGCTAAAGATTGCACTAAAACACCTCGATCTGCTCTCCGGAGTTCACAGACTGTCAGTCAGAGTCAAGATAGAAATAGAGTTGGTACTCCTCACCACTATAACACAGTGAATCAACCCGAATATAGTAGCGCACCATCGGGCGTCCACTATGCGCCAAGGAGAAAGAGCGAAACTTGGATGTAGCTGCTGGTAAGTTCTTAATCTTGGAAAGAAACAATTAGTTATTATTTGATCCCAAAGACTACATAGTTGTGTGTTAGTGTCGAATCAGATGTTCATTTGTTATTCCTTTACTTGGAAATGAATTTTGATGTATTAGTGACTAGTCCTTTAGGGTAATAACTATAATAACAAGTATGATTGACATTAATTTAGAAGAATTATTAACTAAAAGTATTTTCTAACATGCCATAAATTATAAAGCTAATTGGCAAGCCTACTTAATGTAAGGCAAGAGGACCTAAAAGTAAGTTCTGATAATAGTATTGCTCTAGATGAGGGCAAAGATGTTACTGTTAGAAATTATTAATGGATATTGTAATAAGAATCTATTTAGGATATTAGTGGATTAGAGAAAGATAATATGTTAGAAAACCTAGCCCATTATGTTATAACTTAGTGACTATATAATGTTCTCAATGTTTGTATTGTAAGTGCGATTCTGATGCACACGAGATTATTGTAGAGCTACGTGCTTCCTCATGGTACAATAAATTAAGAATATTTGTAAGTAATCTATAAATTGATACAGTTACACCCGAATAGAGTACTAGTACTGGAAATAAATATGAAAATTTTAGTCAGAAATTTAAGACTTCAGAACTAGCCTATCAAACGACTACACTTGTAAGGTAGCTGGAGTCAGTAACTCGGTTACAATAATGTGAACTACCTGTACCACAGTAATTGCTATAAGCTTAAAGATATCAGTACGACTTATCATCCTCAAACGGATGGACAATTGAAACAAGTAATTCAGGTAAATTCGGAAACTCATTGAGTTCCTATAAATAATGAAATGAAATGATAAAAATAACCTGTAAAATGTGATAAGCCCTCAAGAATATATCGAGAACTTGTGTCATTGAATCCGAGAGGAGATGGGACAGATACATCCCACTAACAGAATTTGTATACATTAATAAGTGTCAAGCAAGAATAAAAGAGGAACCCTATGAAACATTGTAAGGAGCAGATAACTATGGATTTTGTGATGAGACTTACAAGACACAGAATAGTCATGATGCAGTATGGGTTATAGTTGACAGACTAACCAAGTCTGCTCACTTTTTGCCAGTTCGAATGGACTATAGCCTAGAAAGATTGGCCAGATTGTACATATATGAGATTGTAAAACTGCATGGAGTGCCAGTATCAATTGTGTCTGACAGAGATCCTAGGTTCACTTCTAGATTCTGGGGTAGTCTTCAGAGAGCCCTAGGAACTAGATTGAACTTCAAAGACAAACATTCCACCACAGACAGATGGCCAGTCTGAGAGGGTTATTCAGATATTGGAGGATATGCTACGGGCTTGTGTGATTGAATTTGAAGGTAGTTGGGATACACACTTGCCTTTGATTGAGTTTGCTTATAACAACAGCTACCAATCAAGCATTGGGATGCCTCCATATGAAGCTTTTGTATGGTAGAAAGTGCAGAACTCCCCTATGTTGGGATGAGGTAGGTGAAAGGAAGATGATTGGGCCAGAAATTGTTCAGCAGATAGAGGAAAAGATCAGATTGATTAGAGATAGACTCAAGACTGCGTCAGACCGTCAGAAGTCCTATGTTGATCTGAAAAGAAGAGATATTGAGTATGCAGTGGGTGATAAGGTATTCCTCAAAGTTTCTCCTTGGAAGAGAATTATGAGATTTGGCAGAAAGGGGAAACTGAGTCCTCGTTTCATTGGACCATATGAGGTTCTGGAAAGAGTGGGTCCTTTGGCATATCGGTTGGCATTACCTCCAGAGCTAGCAAAGATACACAGTGTCTTCCATGTGTCCATGTTAAGGAGGTACAGATCTGACCCATCTCATGTACTATCAGTTGAAGAGATTGAAGTAAACCCAGACCTCTCATATGAGGAAGAACCCATAAAAATTACGGCTTATGAGGTGAAGCGGTGAGGAATAGCAGATACACACAGTTAAAGTCTTTGTGGAACCATCATTCGGGCCGAGGAAGCTACTTGGGAACGTGAAGAGGATATGAGGAGACAACACCCACACTGCTCGAGAGACTAATGCTGTAAAATTTCGAGACGAAATTTATTTTAAGGGGGGGAGAATTGTAACACCCCTAAGTTCGGTAGTGCGTTCTACTGTTCCGATGACCAGTGTTGTCCGGACAGCTAGGATGCCTAGAACTATACTTCGTTATGAGTGAGGAGACATAAAATAATGAAATACAAGATAAGAAAATACAAGAAAAACAAAGGAAAAATAATAGCAAAGAAATGTAACCAAGTTAAGCGGCGAGAACCTAGCGATGGGTGGCCTTAGGGAAGTCACGGCGTGGACCGTTGACTAATACAGATGCGAGGAACCTGGAAAATATTTTAGTACTTAAATAGACCCTATTGAAGTATAAATACCATTAGAAATATCAAAGAAAAATTAATTAATTAGTACAAAGAAAAAGCGGAAATCGAGAAAACGACAAAAATCGGTGTTCTGAAAAATTTGAAATGCAAACCGAAAGGGGCATTTTGATCATTTGACACCTAGAGTGGACTTTTGACCTAAATGTCCATGAAAAATAAGTGGTATTACATTTTGAAAATTTAATGAAAAATGAAATTGAAGATAAAATGTAATTTAAGGAAAGTTGAGGGCAAAAGTGCAATTAAAAGAAATCTTAAATTAAACCAATTTTTAATTAACTTAATGGGGCACCATGTGCGACATTTAGTGGCCATATAAAGCCACCTTTGGACAGCACAATCTGCATCTTCTTCTTCATTTTTTTCATTAGCCGTATTGCTCTCCCATAGAAACCTCCATTGATGTCCCTAAACCAAGCTCCATGCATCCATTTTCAAGCCATTTTCCACATGATTTCCTTCATTAAATTTAGTCTACACAGCTTGGGAAGTGTTATGGCAGCAAAAGAAGCACGATTGGTGAGGTTTTAGCAAGCTCTAACAAGAGGTAAGTGTCCATTTTCTTCCCTTGCCTAATTAAAACTTGTTTTGAGGTTGTGGGTAGTATTTTGGTTGAAAAATTGAAAGAATTACTTGAATAATTATTGGGTGTAACTTTTGGCAGCCATGGAAAGGAAAGGTGAGCAGATTATTCTCACTTGTAATTGATGTTAATTGATGAGAATTGGTGGGGATTAAAGTGCTTAAATGTAAAAGAGCTTAATTACCATGTGTATGTGTGAATTGTGCATTGAAAATGAGGTTAGGAAGTCAATATGGGAGATTGAAGTATATGTGTAAATTGGGCAGCCTTGATGTGCTTAGGAAGGCCTTAAATTCAAGTATATTTAATGTTGATTTAAGAACAATGAGATGTATGTTATTGATCTTGGTTAGTTGGATTAAGTTTGAGCAATTAAATTGTTGTTAGACATGGATTTGATCAATTGAGTGTGATGGAGAATTACTTGAGTTGAATTTGTATTTGGACATTGATTTAATTGCTGGATATTTGATCACATATATTGTGGCTGGATATTGGTTGTAGTATATTGATATTGGACAATTGACCTAAGTATAAAGTGCATAATGTCTATTAGAATTGCAAAAATTTGCAATGCAAAGTGTGTTAGTAAAAACAGTGTGCATTTTAGGCTCTAAATGGAATTGTGTGACTCCAATTGGTATGAGACCAATTGGAGGTGAAACTAGGCACAAAATGTGCCAACTTTCATTAAGAAAGCATACCAAAATTCTGCTTGCAAGGTGGCATGAAAAATGACCAATTCGGATTAAGTGCAAGTGAAACCTGAAAACTGACCAATTGGGCAGCAGTTAGTATTTAGGCCATAACTCACTCAAAACAGGTCCAATTGACCTGAAATTTTAACCATGAATAGTTAAGATCCATACCTACAAGTCTTATGAAGACACAAAAGCCCAGAAATGACCATAAGCAAGTCAAACAGCTTGCACAAGTTCGGGTCCAAAAACTGGCCGAACCAAAGTTGACCAAAATTGACCTAAAATGACCAAATTTGATGCCATTTGACCAGCAATAGTAAAATGACCATAACTTGGTCTACATAACTCGGATTGACCTAAAATTTTGCCCCGCATTCCATAAGACATAGATCTACAAGTTTGTAGTTTTGACCGAAACCCGAAAACCGAGGGAACTAGGTCATTCGGCTAGGTCAAACTAGTATACCGGAATCCAGCAAGTTGTATTAAAATGCACTAAACAAGGAAATGAGTTTGGTAAAACGTACCAACCCTAAAATACTATCGAATGTGACATATTAGTGACACTAAAACCTAGTTTACCTAGAACGCATCGAGAGTCGATATATTAGGTGATTAAGCAAATAATAGATTTCAGTGAACTACTTATCAAGCATTATCGTTAGAGACAGTTTAATTTAGTACTGAAACACTTCAAATTGTGTTTCTCAGTTAGTAAAGACTCAGGGAAAGGGAAGGAAACACTGAGTCCGGACAGAGACGATCATCGAGGTTTGTGCACAACTAGTTTTTAATCGATTTTATTTGAATATTTCATATGATTAAATGACATATTTTCTTATGTATTAAGTTTAACAAGCATTGGATTTAATTCAATGATTCTGAAAATTGTTAGAGTATGTATGAATTTAGCTTTGTGAAATGGTATTTCCACAAGTATTAAGCATTGTTATGGATTGAATAAATTATGTTTTGGAAAATTGTGATAGAACATGTTTTGAATTGTTATGGTAATTTTCATGGGAAAATGCAAATTTATGATTTGAATTGTGATGAGCATAAAAATTATTGGATATTAGAATTGACTTTGAATCGAATTGTATTGTGATTTATGCTCCTTTGAAAGGATTGTGATATTGTTTTATATCTCACTATAGATGCTTGACTAGGTTATTACCCGTCTCTCTCATTTGTTGAGAAGACAATGGAGTTAGTTGTGTTTTGATTACCATGGTACGTGCAGGCTTAGATTTTCCTCTGATTTGAGGTTAGATCTAAGTTTATTTTATCGTTATGGCCCTTGCGGAAGATTCATTATTGTGATGGTACTGTGCACGATGATTCGACCTCCCCGACCATAGGGAGTTAGAATCTGATTCGACTTCCCGACCATAGGAGTTAGAATCACATCGAATATGGCCCTTTCAGATTTGTCTTGCATAGTTAGTGAGATAAAGATTGATTTTTGAGATAAAGATTGATTTTTGAGATACATAATGATTTTTGAGATACAAAATGGATTTTGAATGGTAAGGAATTGTGATTTCAATTATGGTTTATGTATAATTGATTTTGTTGGAATTACTTAAATGGTTAGTCATGATTTGATAAATTGAATTTTGTGATCAAAGTCATTTATACAAATGATTTACATTATTGGAAAGCGAATATTTTGAGTTTTGAAATTTGATGAGTATTGATTCCCAATTTATTTCAGTAAATTTTGTCAATGTATATTGTACTATGTTTTAAATTATAGTTGTGCACCATTGAGTTCACCACTCAGCGATAGCTTTGTATGCTGTCGCAGGTAAGCAGAGCATAGAGCAGTAAGTAAATTTCCTTGAAGATATATTCAGATCGGCTCCAGGTATATCATAGGTATACCCATGTACATAGGTTTTGATGTATGCATGTAATAATATGTATATAAATTATTTGAGCATTGTATAGAAACTCTTGTAAAATATTTTGGTATGTAATTAAATGTAAATTATTGTAAATGTAAATTTGAGATTTCATTTACTTGAATAGTTTTGTATTATATTTCTTGTATCTCATCTTTGAAAAATCACTGGATTTGAGTTGGGAAAAATGTTGTGTTGAGAAATATGTTGGAGTTGAGATTTGCAAATACATATTGAAGTGCTTTTACAGGTTTTACAAGAACTGTTTTATCCAAAATACAGAGGGCACTCTGCCAAAATTTTTACAGAAATTCCAAATAATTCAAATGTGTCAATTCTATCACTTCAGTTCAAAAAGGTTTTAACACCTGTAAATAGTGCTCACCACTGTAAAAGAAGTAAGAAAAGTTTTGAAAATCCCTTGTAGTGTATTTAATGGGTTATCAGTAGACGGAGTTGGTAATTCATTAGGTATACTACGGGATCATGTTATGCCTTACAGAGGGGTAGGGTGTGACATGTTTTAGTGGTATCAGAGCAATGGTTTTAAAGTGAATTTTGAACTGTGAATTTGAAATCTTTTTGTCGGTAACTACAACTGCTCAAATGTTTGATACATATAGTACATTTACATCATAAATATGAACTAATGGAGAGGAATCTCCTTATGTTGGTTGTACAGGAATAGACAATATTGTGAAAAGATATGGAAGAGAAGAATGAGACAATAGAACAGTCTGTGATGGCAGAAGAACAAGTTGAGGCCCCAGCTCCACAAAGTGTCGAAGGTCTGACTGTACCAGTTTTACCGGTACAAATTACTGCACAAATGGCCCAACAAATGGCCACTTTCTTTCAACAACTGGCTAATAATCTGTCAGCCCAAGCCCAAGTACAGACCCAACCCCCACAAGGGCAGTGTGAAATGGAAAAAAGGGAGAAACCTATGGGTCAGAGCTCGAACAGTAATTTGAGAAAGAGAAAAGAATTTGAGGAACCCCGAGCTCAGGGATACGATAGAGATGGATCATTAAGACAGAAACCACTAAGGTCCAGTCATCGAACAACTAGAAGTTCCTACCCTCCCCGCCAATGTGAAACTTGTGGAAGATATCATGGTGGGATATGCTATAAGGCCTTTGGAGCCTGCTACAATTGTGGAAAACTTGGACACTTTGCTAAAGATTGTACTAAACCACCTCGATCTGCTCTCCGGAGTTCACAGACCGTCAGTCAGAGTCAAGATAGAAATAGAGTTGGTACTCCTCACCACTATAACACAGTGAATCAACCCGAATATAGTAGCGCACCAGTCAGAGCGTCCACTATGCGCCAAGGAGAAAGAGCAGAAACTTCAGATGTAGCTGCTGGTAAGTTCTTAATCTTGGAAAGAAACAATTAGTTATTATTTGATCCCAGCACTACTTAGTTGTGTGTTAGTGTCAGAACTGTATGTTCTGTTGTTATTCCTTTACATGGAAATGAATTTTGATGTATTAGTGACTAGTCCTTCAGGGTAATAACTATAATAACAAGTATGATTGACATTAATTTAGAAGAATTGTTAACTAAAAGTATTTTCTAACATGCCATAAATTATAAAGCTAATTGGCAAGCCTACTTAATGTAAGGCAAGAGGACCTAAAAGTAAGTTACAGTAATAGAATTGCTCTAGATGAGGGCAAAGATGTTACTGTTAGAAATTATTAATGGATATTGTAATCGGAATCGATTTAGGATATTAGTGGATTCGAGAAAGATAAGATGTTAGAAAACCTAGCCCATGAGGTTATAACGTAGTGACTATATAATGTTCTCAATGTTTGTATTGTAAGCTGCAGATTATAGTACTGACACGAGATTATTGTAGAGCTACGTGCTTCCTCGTGGTACAATAAATTAAGAATATTTGTAAGTAATCTATAAATTGATACAGTTACACCCGAATAGAGTACTAGTACTGGAAATAAATATGAAAATTTTAGTCAGAAATTTAAGACTTCAGAACTAGCCTATCAAACGACTACACTTGTAAGGTAGCTAGAGTCAGTAACTTGGTTACAATAATGTGAACTACCTGTACCACAGTAATTGCTATAAGCTTAGAGATATCAGTACAACGTATCATCCTCGAACGGATGGACAATTGAAACAAGTAATTCAGTAAATTCGGAAACTCATTGAGTTCCTATAAATAATGAAATGAAATGATAAAAATAACTCAGAAATGTGATAAGCCCTCAAGAATATATCGAGAACTTGTGTCATTGAATCCGAGAGGAGATGGGACAGATACATCCCACTAACAGAATTTGTATACATTAATAAGTGTCAAGCTAGCATACAAGTGGCACCCTATGAAACATTGTAAGGGAACAGATAACTATGGATTTTGTGATGAGACTTCTGAAGACACAGAATAGTCATGATGCAGTATGGGTTATAGTTGACAGACTAACCAAGTCTGCTCACTTTTTGCCAGTTCGAATGGACTATAGCCTAGAAAGATTGGCCAGATTGTACATATATGAGATTGTAAAACTACATGGAGTGCCAGTATCAATTGTGTCGGCAGAGATCCTAGGTTCACTTCTAGATTCAGGGTAGTCTTGAGAGCCCTAGGAACTAGATTGAACTTCAAGACCTGACATTCCACCCACAGACAGATGGCCAGTCTGAGAGGGTTATTCAGATATTGGAGGATATGCTACGGGCTTGTGTGATTGAATTTGAAGGTAGTTGGGATACACACTTGCCTTTGATTGAGTTTGCTTATAACAACAGCTACCAATCAAGCATTGGGATGCCTCCATATGAAGCTTTTGTATGGTAGAAAGTGCAGAACTCCCCTATGTTGGGATGAGGTAGGTGAAAGGAAGATGATTGGGCCAGAAATTGTTCAGCAGATAGAGGAAAAGATTAGATTGATTAGAGATAGACTCAAGGCTGCGTCGGGCCGTCAAGTCCTATGTTGATCTGAAAGAAGAGATATTGAGTATGCAAAGTGGGTGATAAGGTATTCCTCAAAGTTTCTCCTTGGAAGAGAATTATGAGATTTGGCGAGAAAGGGGAAAGCGAGTCCTCGTTTCATTGGACCATATGAGGTTACGGAAAGAGTGGGTCCTTTGGCATATCGGTTGGCATTACCTCCGAGCTAGCAAAGATACAGTGTCTTCCATGTGTCCATGTTAAGGAGGTACAGATCGACCCATCTCATGTACTATCAGTTGAAGAGATTGAAGTAAACCTGCACCTCTCATATGAGGAAGAACCCATAAAAATTAAGCTTATGAGGTGAAGCGGTGAGAATAAGCAGATACACACAGTTAAAGTCTTTGTGGAACCATCATTCAGGCCAGGAAGCTACTTGGGAACGTGAAGAGGATATGAGGAGACAACACCCACAGCTGTTCAGAGACTAATGCCAGGTAAAATTTCGAGACGAAATTTATTTTAAGGGGGGGAGAATTGTAACACCCCTAAGTTCGGTAGTGCGTTCTACTGTTCCGATGACCAGTGTTGTCCGGACAGCTAGGATGCCTAGAACTATACTTCGTTATGAGTGAGGAGACATAAAATAATGAAATACAAGATAAGAAAATACAAGAAAAATAAAGGAAAAATAATAGCAAAGAAATGTAACCAAGTTAAGCGGCGAGAACCCTAGCGATGGGTGATCAGACCGAAGTCACGGCGTGGACCGTTGACTAGCCCCGATGCGAGGAACCCTGGAAAATATTTTTAGTACTTAAATAGACCCCTATTGAAGTATAAATACCATTAGAAATATCAAAGAAAAATTAATTAATTAGTACAAAGAAAAACGGGAAATCGAGAAAACGACAAAAATCGGTGTTACCGAAAAATTTGAAATGCAAACCGAAAAGGGGCATTTTGATCATTTGACACCTAGAGTGGACTTTTGACCTAAATGTCCATGAAAAATAAGTGGTATTACATTTTGAAAATTTAATGAAAAATGAAATTGAAGATAAAATGTAATTTAAGGAAAGTTGAGGGCAAAAGTGCAATTAAAAGAAATCTTAAATTAAACCAATTTTTAATTAACTTAATGGGGCACCATGTGCGACATTTAGTGGCCATATAAAGCCACCTTTGGACAGCACAATCTGCATCTTCTTCTTCATTTTTTTCATTAGCCGTATTGCTCTCCCATAGAAACCTCCATTGATGTCCCTAAACCAAGCTCCATGCATCCATTTTCAAGCCATTTTCCACATGATTTCCTTCATTAAATTTAGTCTACACAGCTTGGGAAGTGTTATGGCAGCAAAAAGAAGCACGATTGGTGAGGTTTTAGCAAGCTCTAACAAGAGGTAAGTGTCCATTTTCTTCCCTTGCCTAATTAAAACTTGTTTTGAGGTTGTGGGTAGTATTTTGGTTGAAAAATTGAAAGAATTACTTGAATAATTATTGGGTGTAACTTTTGGCAGCCATGGAAAGGAAAGGTGAGCAGATTATTCTCACTTGTAATTGATGTTAATTGATGAGAATTGGTGGGGATTAAAGTGCTTAAATGTAAAAGAGCTTAATTACCATGTGTATGTGTGAATTGTGCATTGAAAATGAGGTTAGGAAGTCAATATGGGAGATTGAAGTATATGTGTAAATTGGGCAGCCTTGATGTGCTTAGGAAGGCCTTAAATTCAAGTATATTTAATGTTGATTTAAGAACAATGAGATGTATGTTATTGATCTTGGTTAGTTGGATTAAGTTTGAGCAATTAAATTGTTGTTAGACATGGATTTGATCAATTGAGTGTGATGGAGAATTACTTGAGTTGAATTTGTATTTGGACATTGATTTAATTACTGGATATTTGATCACATATATTGTGGCTGGATATTGGTTGTAGTATATTGATATTGGACAATTGACCTAAGTATAAAGTGCATAATGTCTATTAGAATTGCAAAAATTTGCAATGCAAAGTGTGTTAGTAAAAACAGTGTGCATTTTAGGCTCTAAATGGAATTGTGTGACTCCAATTGGTATGAGACCAATTGGAGGTGAAACTAGGCACAAAATGTGCCAACTTTCATTAAGAAAGCATACCAAAATTCTGCTTGCAAGGTGGCATGAAAAATGACCAATTCGGATTAAGTGCAAGTGAAACTCAAACTGACCAATTGGGCAGCAGTTAGTTTTAGGCCATAACTCACTCAAAACAGGTCCAATTGACCTGAAATTTTAACCATGAATAGTTAAGATCCATACCTACAAGTCTTATGAAGACACAAAAGCCCAGAAATGACCATAAGCAAGTCAAACAGCTTGCACAAGTTCGGGTCTAAAAACTGGCCGAACCAAAGTTGACCAAAATTGACCTAAAATGACCAAATTTGATGCCATTTGACCAGCAATAGTAAAATGACCATAACTTGGTCTACATAACTCGGATTGACCTAAAATTTTGCCCCGCGTTCCATAAGACATAGATCTACAAGTTTGTAGTTTTGACCGAAACCCGAAAACCGAGGGAACTAGGTCATTCGGCTAGGTCAAACTAGTATACCGGAATCCAGCAAGTTGTATTAAAATGCACTAAACAAGGAAATGAGTTTGGTAAAACGTACCAACCCTAAAATACTATCGAATGTGACATATTAGTGACACTAAAACCTAGTTTACCTAGAACGCATCGAGAGTCGATATATTAGGTGATTAAGCAAATAATAGATTTCAGTGAATTACTTATCAAGCATTATCGTTAGAGACAGTTTAATTTAGTACTGAAACACTTCAAATTGTGTTTCTCAGTTAGTAAAGACTCAGGGAAAGGGAAGGAAACACTGAGTCCAGACCAGGAGACAGTCATCAGAGGTTTGTGCACAACTAGTTTTTAACTGATTTTATTTGAATATTTCATATGATTAAATGACATATTTTCTTATGTATTAAGTTTAACAAGCATTGGATTTAATTCAATGATTACTGAAAATTGTTATAGTATGTATGAATTTAGCTTTGTGAAATGGTATTTCCACAAGTATTAAGCATTGTTATGGATTGAATAAATTATGTTTTGGAAAATTGTGATAGAACATGTTTTGAATTGTTATGGTAATTTTCATGGGAAAATGCAAATTTATGATTTGAATTGTGATGAGCATAAAAATTATTGGATATTAGAATTGACTTTGAATCGAATTGTATTGTGATTTATGCTCACTGAAAGGATTGTGATATTGTTTTATATCTCACTATAGATGCTTGACTAGGTTATTACTGTCTCTCATTTGTTGAGAAGACAATGGAGTTAGTTGTGTTTTGATTACCATGGTACGTGCACGGGCTTAGATTTTCCTCGATTTGAGGTTAGATCTAAGTTTATTTTATCGTTATGGCCCTTGCGGAAGATTCATTATTGTGATGGTATGCGTGCACGATGATTCGACCTCCCGACCATAGGGAGTTAGAATCGATTCGACTTCCCCGACCATAGGGAGTTAGAATCACATCGAATATGGCCCTTTCGGATTAGTCTTGCATAGTTAGTGAGATAAAGATTGATTTTTGAGATAAAGATTGATTTTTGAGATACAAAATGGATTTTGAATGGTAAGGAATTGTGATTTCAAATATGGTTTATGTATAATTGATTTTGTTGGAATTACTTAAATGGTTAGTCATGATTTGATAAATTGAATTTTGTGATCAAAGTCATTTATACAAATGATTTACATTATTGGAAACGAATATTTTGAGTTTTGAAATTTGATGAGTATTGATTCCCAATTTATTTCTTGTAAATTTTGTCAATGTATATTGTACTATGTTTTAAATTATAGTTGTGCACCAGAGTTCACCACTCAATGATAGCTTTGTATCTTTGTCGCAGGTAAGAAGAGCATAGAGCAGTAAGTAAATTTCCTTGAAGATATATTCAGATCAGCTCCAGGTATATCATAGGTATACCCATGTACATAGGTTTTGATGTATGCATGTAATAATATGTATATAAATTATTTGAGCAGTTGTATAGAAACTCTTGTAAAATATTTTGGTATGTAATTAAATGTAAATTATTGTAAATGTAAATTTGAGATTTCATTTACTTGAATAGTTTTGTATTATATTTCTTGTATCTCAGTCTTTGAAAAATCACTGCGGATTTGAGTTGGGAAAAATGTTGTGTTGAGAAATATGTTGGAGTTGAGATTTGCAAATACATATTGAAGTGCTTTTTACAGGTTTTACAAGAACTGTTTTATCCAAAATACAGAGGGCACTCTGCCAAAATTTTCTGAAATTCCAAATAATTCAAATGTGTCAATTCTATCACTTGATTCAAAAGGTTTTAACACCTGTAAATAGTGCTCACCATTGTAAAAGAAGTAAGAAAAGTTTTGAAAATCCCTTGTAGTGTATTTAATGGGTTATCAGTAGACGGAGTTGGTAATTCATTAGGTATACTACGGGATCATGTTATGCCTTACAGAGGGGTAGGGTGTGACAAAATTTACTGGGTGTAGGTATCTAAGATAATTCTTTTACCTTTCTATTGCTCCCTCTGTCTACTTCTTTTATATATATGGTACCATTTAGTCTTTCCGAATATATCATTATACACTTAGGCATATCATAAAGGAAATACTTTACCTCAAATTCACATCTGGGGCTTCTTGCTCCTCTCAGGCTTGGGTGACATTTGGAAGTGGTGTTCTTGTTGTACTTGGTCCTTCCACGGCCTGCATGCAGGTCCGTGGTATATTCCTCTTAGGACAATCTTTCAGACGATGGTCTATGGCCCCACATCTAAAAGCAGGCTCAGTCAATCCCTACATTCACCTTTATGCCACTTGTTACAATGGCCACATTTTCTTGCTAATCCTGGCGCACTCACTACTAGTGTTTCTGGTTGATCTCTTCTGGGTATAGGCCTAGGTCTAGATCTCCTACCTTGATAAGATGTCTGACTTGACTGTTCTCTCGGCCTCTTATTACTAGGTCCAAATTTCCTCTTTTTCTTTGATCATCAACTGCTCTTAGTTCCTCTTCATAAACACAACTAATATATTTCTTCTGAACTCTATCGGAAAGAATTCCCAAGTTATGTCATTTGGTGGCACTACCTTGTTACGACATCCCACCATCGATATGCGACTTCTTGTAACTGAAGCGCACACTCCAAACTCGCTCGTGTGCAATGGAGCTGCTGCAGGACTCTTTCAGTCCTTTCTAACCAATACTCAGCCGCTGAAGAATCGTCTTCCTTTTTACCATTGAAATCTATAGCTCCATACTTCCTAATTTTTCCTAGAGGTGATTTCTGCTGAGACAATGGTGGAACAACCCCAGTCATCTGTCGAAAGAATCCAGTCATCTGCTCAAACAAGGCTTGTTGGGGTTGTACAGGCACCTCTTGCACTGGTGGAGTAGGATCTCCCCGATTTCCAATATCACTCTCAGTCGGGATACGGCTTACTACTTCTTCTTCCACTGCCCTCTGCAATTCTGAGTCCATACTTTAACCTAAAATAACCAAGAAAATAGATCTGCATTAGCGTCACCTCAATTCATATGAATGTAATGCATGTTATGCACACTATCCCTTTCCGTCTATTTATGCCTAGGAACGCCTAAACCGTGCTCTGATACTAATAAATGTAACACCCCTAACCCGACTACAGTGTAGCTGAGCAAGGCGTGCTACAATCGGTGCCGGAGCACCCTAACTTATCTTACTTTATTTCTTTAATAATTTTGAATTCATTTAATTTAATATCATTTATTTTTTTTTTTATGGAGAAACTAGTAGAGTTTCCCCTATTTTATTATCGTTTGGCGTATTTCAATATTCACCTGTTTGAAATTCAATTCAACAATATTTCTAAAATAAAATCTTATCCATGCTAATCATAATTATCTCATATTTCAAATCTCATCCATACATTTCAATTTCATAATCATTTCCATTCATACTCAATTCATATGTAAACATTCTCAAATTACATAAGCAAAATTTTCAAATTTCCTTAATTTACATAATTTACAAAATAATTACAAAATTTCATAATTTACATCATAATATAATATCTAGCATTTTATACAAAATACAAAATAGGATCTATATGGGCCCTATCTACATGCATTGCTGAGGAGGTGACAACCTTGAATATTTCAGATACTTCCGCAGATCAAAACTCCTAAAATTCGATCAAACGTCCATTGGGTTCTAGCTTGATTACTGCGAAGGAAACAATTCCATCGCGCTAAGCATTCTTTGCTTAGTGGTGCAATAATATAACAAGGAAATAATATACAAATAAAGATAGAAATAAAACATAATTCAAATAATTAAGATTTATTTATACTTCACATGCGGTTTCTAAAATTTAATATGTTTTATCCTAATTTAGTCTTCTTTGAAAGTGTTTATTTGCCAATGTACAGTAATAATGTACAAAGAAAAATGATTTGAAAATAATAAATTTATGCTTATATTGTTATATAAGCACATTTGCAATATTTATTTATGTTATAATTTTCTTTGCTAATCTTTTAGCATTTTCTCTATACTTGCTAGGTTGTCTCAGATTATTTCATAATAAGTAAATTTTGATATTTGTCCAGTTCATTTCGATTCTTGCTAATAAATAACTATCCTAATTTATTTTAGGTCATCTTACTCATTTATTTTATTTAATTTCTAATGTTTTTAATTGCTAATATTCTTAACTTATCTCAATAAATTTCACTGCCCAAGTAACCTATGACAGTGACTAAAGCGATAAGGGTCGTTGGCCTTTGGACACATGATTGCCTCGGGCCATCATACCATAGGGCCTTGAGCGTCGACCACGTATGCACGATCGGTATGGCTAAAAGCCATGATAGCACATAATGGGGCATAAAAGCCATGAATGTTGGCATAAAGCCATGGATGCGGGCATGAAGCCATGAATACAGGCATAAAGCCATGAATACAGGCATAAAGCCTTTCGCAGTACTGCTAAAACAATACCCTATTGGCATGCCAATCTATCCAATCTGACACACGTGTCTAGGCAATACATGGGCACATAGTACCATTAAGAGTTTATATATTTTATAGCATTCTAATTTTGTTTATAATGGAAACATAATTTCCAAATTCATATTTCTAGGTAATTTATGCATTCATCGTAATATTCATACTAATTACAATTCACATTCATTTAATCTCATGTACCATTCACATTCAAAACATCTTTCCTTTCTCTCTTGATGGGAACCTAAATAACAAATGACACTTTTATCACATTTATTCATTCAACAATCTATTCATGTAAGTACATTTCATATTTCAAGTTTTGGTGTAACTATTCATTTTATTAGTCAATAAAAATGTTGACTTTTGGATAGAAAATAGGTGCATTGGTTTTAACACTCCCAATGTACCATATTTTGCATTTAAAACTTGTTGGAATTAATCACCCAATCCATTTCCAAGCTTAGCACTAAGGGGCAGAAATTTCAGAATTTGTACCATAATTTTACTGTTCCATTAGGGACTGTTACAGTGGAAATTTGAGGAAATGGTAAACATGAAAGTTGTTCCTTATTTTGTCTAGTTGAATTTCTTTTTTTAAATCACTCAATTTGAAGTTTTGTAGCTCTAGATATGGTCCAAAAACCACAGCTGGCCGGATTTCAATTCTGCAGAATTTACCAAATCTACAATACCATGAACAGTGACTGCCATTGCCTTGTTGGATAGGTTCTGGCCATAATTTGGGGTAGATTTCTTCATGAAAGTTGTTTTTCTATGTCTTATCTTGTTGCTGTAAAAATTTCAGGTCAAATGGACCATTCTACAGTGAGTTATGGCTGGTCATTCTGCAGAATTGGCTTGCAAGGTATCCGGATTGGGGCCAACTTTTGGTCTACTTGCTTTGGTCTTTTGAGCATGGTTTCTTCAGCAAAATTGTGCCATTATAAGTCTAGTTTCATGTCCAATTGGCCAAACACCAATTGGACCTACACAACCAAAGATATGGCAGTCCAAACAGGCTGGACTCACAGCCTCCCTCTATCTTTGTCACTAGGCGAGATGCCCATTTCAGTTTGCCATGCAATAGTTCACTCCTAATTATGGTCAACTTACCCCAAATGGTCACTAATTGACCATTAGAATGTTCTTTAACAATTTCCTAAGCAAAGTCAAATTTTCACTCCCAAACCCTAGCTCAAATTCAAGGTTTTCACAAATTTCCTTAGTTAACTCTTTCATTCCATATATATATATATATGTACACTTTAAACATAATCTCTAATTCACTCTAAGTCCATTAAAAACACTCAATCCTATTCCTTCTTTAGGGCAGCCGAAATCCATGGGGTATATATACACATGAGTTTAGTCCATTTAATTTACCATTTCTTAACAATTTCAAGTTCCTAACATGAAATAAAAGAAATACTTGCATAAATAAGCACTAACCTCTTGTAGGGCAGAATTTTCCAAGTTTAAACTTCACTTTCCTTCCTTTTCCAGGCTGCCAAACACTTCCCCAAGAGGTATGAACAAGTTTTAATGAAAGGTGTCTAGGGTTTTATAGTGGAAATTCATGGGAAAATGGAAGTGATGCAAGAAATTTTTATGGAGGGCTATGGAAGAGAGGTCACGTTTTGAGGAAGAAGAAGAAGAAGATGACCAGAATTTTTGGTCCATTTTGTATCTTTTAAATGTTTTAAGAATGCTTGTTAACTTGTGATTGGTTGGGAGTAAGATAATGACATCATGTGATGTCATTATCCCTAATTTTCTTTATTTTTCTTTTCTTTTCTTTTCTACTAACTTTAAATTAATTTTTCATCAACATTAATTCATATTTTATGTCATAATAATTATTTACTCAA
Source organism: Hevea brasiliensis (assembly GCF_030052815.1). Lineage (NCBI taxonomy): Eukaryota > Viridiplantae > Streptophyta > Magnoliopsida > Malpighiales > Euphorbiaceae > Hevea > Hevea brasiliensis. The sequence goes on from NC_079507.1 coordinate 3,337,411, forward strand.
CTAGACAAGTCGGCCAAAAATTGCCTCTGAAGGTGAAATGACCAATATGCCCTCCGTTTGGCTTAACGGGTCAAAATTGTCTGTACCGATTGAAAAATTTTTCTAAATATTTTCTTGGCATTCTAATGCCATAGGAACCTCAATGACCCTTCTCTGGAGTCCCAAAAATTATTTTATGAATTTTTCCCCGGGTTTAGGGCTTCTAGTTGCGAGAACCGCAACTTCCCTCTGGGTTACCCATCGCTTGGGCACCGGCTCATTTGACTTAATTGTATTTTATTTCTAAAATTTTTACTAAATTTTTCTTATTAATATTTGAGTTAATTATGGTTCTTCACTTTAGTTTAAATATTTTTCCGGACGTTCTAGCTGTCCGGACCGACACTAGTCACCGGAATAGTAGAATGTACGGAGTTGCTACCGGGAGGATGTTACACAAGCTATGTGGAAACAAGTGGAACTAGCCACATCAATCAAGTTAAGAGAACAAGATTAACCAAATTAAAATGCAAAAGACCTTTCAATAAAAACTTGGTGCAAAGTGCTACTGAACCAGTGTTGGAGTTCATACTCAATCCTCACAGACAGAATCTTCAAACTAAGTTGGTCACACTTCATAACCACTCTATTATAGTAGAAATTCAATAAGTAGATTATGCTTTTGGCATTACATTTTTACTTTTACTATAAATATGTTCATCTAATACACTAATGCTTAATTGTTTAATCTTTGAAGGTGACCAAGGAAAAATCTACAAAAAATTTAGGGTGGAACTTGTTATAGGAAACCAAGAGATAACCTTCGTGGAGGATTTGGTTTGTATTTTGATAAAAACACTAGGAACATGATGTACAAGGTATATGAAATGGTTACAACTAATATTTTATCTCCACTGTTTATAATTAAAATAAGAAGCATATGTTTACTTTCAAATGATGTTTTCAATTACAGTCATCTCTTACTTCTGCTCCAATTAGTCTTCATAGTGCAAATACATCCAATAATGATGGTGCAAATAAATCAAACAATGGTGGTGGCCTTCAAACTGAAGTTGGTAGGAAAATTGGCATATTTGATGAATCAACATGTAACACCCGCCATTTTTCGACTTCAAAAATTCTATCGTAAATGAAATATTATGGTGAATTTGGAGATTCCACCGATAAGGGAATGGTCATAGAAGTGTATATATATGTATGACATGTTTAAAATGTATTTATAAATTAAAATGTTTTAATGGTTTTGCTCAAAAAAAAGTTTTAAGTAACTTTTAGACGAAAGGAACTTCGGTAGTCGAAGGATGGATTTTTGATAGCCGAACTCCTTTTTATAGTTTAGATTTATTTTGGGCAGAACGGACTTCAGTAGCCAAAAGTTCCCTTCACAAAAGTGTATAAATAGCCGTTTAATGTTCAAATTTTAATGAAAGTAAATTTTCCCTCTCTCTTCCAATCACTGTTACATGCATGGAAGAATTACTTCAGTTCTCTTGGTTAATTGGGTGTTTGGTGTGCTTTAAAGAATGGATTGTCTTTGGAGACTCAAGAAGTCCAAGATAATTAAAGCTTTATTCCCTCTCTAGCTATTCTTATAGGAGAAAGTAGCCCATTTCTTTTTCTCATCTTCAAAATGCTTGTTTTAAGTGTATTTTCTTAGGGTTTTGATGAGTAGTCGTATTACATGAAGGTTTTTAAGTAATTTTTATAACATGTTCTTAGGAGAGTTTTGACTTGAGAAAGTCAAGGATTATGTTTTACATGTTAGGTCTTGAGGTCTTTGACGCACTATAATATGTTATTTTGAATTTCTATCAAAGCTTCTAGTATGTGTAGGCCTTTTATGACTAGTTCTCTTTGATAAACTTGAGAAATTTTGTTAATGTTATGCTCAAAGTTGATATAGAACCTTGAATTCTTGTGCCTAATGGATGCGTGTAGAGATTAAGTTTAATTTCAAGTTATGTTTGGCCCTAGACATGTGTTTATAGGCTTGGATTGTGTTTTGGAACCTTATGGCAAGTTTGGACATGTAACACCCCTCACCCGTCTACAGTGTAGTCGAGCAAGGCATGTCACACGGAGTGCCGAAGCACCTAATCTTATCTGATTTCATTATAGTTCTTGATTTATTTGTTCATAAACTTTATCTGAGGTTTAGGCTATTTTTACTGTTTATCAAAATCTGATTAATTTAGAAAATTCAAAAATTTTAATGATAATCCGGCAGAGTGCCAGCTGTAATTTGAACTAACAATTCTTCTGAACCTGCCAAAAACAATTTCAATATATGCTCAAATTCATAACTCAGATTATCTCAAAGTATTCTCATCAGTTTCTCAAACTCAGATTCAGTCTCAAAATTTCTCAAATTCAATCTCATTCAGAATTATTATGATTAGATAATCAATTCAAATATCAGAATTCTTATATTTCATTAACTTATATAATTTGCCAATTAAGTACATAAATTTATCAAGTACAGGATATACAAATGAAATTACAGTTACTAATTCACATTACAATAGAAGCAGTAATTATAATGTACAGATTAGGAAACATGCTTAAAATGAGCCCTATCTACATGCATTGCTGAGGAGGTGACAACCTTAAACTCTTCTGACACTTCTGCAGATCTGGACTCTAAAAATCTCAGTCGACAGTCTAATGGTTTTATCTTTAGTACCTGTACGAGAAAGCAATTCCATCGCGCTAAGCATTTTTGCTTAGTGGTGCAATAGTATAACAAGAAATAATATATACAAATAAAGAAAGATATAAATCATAATTCAGATATCCAGGAATTCATTATTCTAACTGTATTGTATTTTAAGTCTCTACGGTTCTGCAAATTGTATATTTGTTATGTTTCTATTGCTAATCTCTTTTACTCATTTCATTCAATGCTTAATTTAATTGTACTGAAATTTCTAAATACTTAACTTAACTTAACTGCCTAAATTGAATAATGTTTTAATTGATTGCCCGTGTAGCCTATACACTGACCAGATTGGATAAACGGATATACTAGCACTGGGTACTTAGTACCTCGGGCCGTCACACCATCAGTCACAAAGTGTCTCCCGGTGTGCAAACAGTGTGGCTAAAAAGCCATATAATCAATCAGGCGTTAAATCGAGTATAATAACACAATCTGTATAGCCATAGGCTATTAAAATCATAGTATGGCGTAATAAGCCAGAAAACACAGTACAGCGTGAAGCCATTTACAGAATAGCTATCAGAATCCTATTGGCATGCCAACCTATCCAAACTAGTCAACTAGGCAAACTAGGGCATATTACAAGATTAAATATTTATTTCTTTATTTTCAGGGTTTACTGGTCATTATACAATTTACTAGTCAATGAAAATGTTGACCTTTTTATACATCATGGATAAGTTGATTCTAGTATCAACATGTCACAATTTACAATTCAATATCCTGTCAATATAATGCAATTTACCCTTTTTACAAGTTGGCATTCATTGCCAAATTACCTCAAGCATCATTGTATGTAAATGTCAAATTCTCAATTTTTGTGTGCTAGATTGGTCTAGCTTAAAGTCCTATTTCTCTTAGTTTTCAGCTTCTAGTCAAAGAAGTAAAATTGTAGCTCTATGTCTTATTGCACTCTGGGCAAAATTTCAGGTCATTCTGAGTTGTATCGACCAAGATATGGTCAATTTACTAAAGCTGGATAGATTGCACTTTTAGTGCAAAATTTGGTCAATTTTAGGTCACTTTTAGTTCTGGCAGTTTTAGTACCTGAACTTCTGCAAGCTATTTGACTTGGTTCTAGCCATTTCTGGGCTTTAGTGTCTTCATAAGAATTGTAGCTCTATGTCTAAGCTATCCATGGTAAAAATTTCAGGTCAATTGGATCTGTTTTGAGTGAGTTATGGTCATCCTAATGACTACTATTCATATGGTCAAAAATCTGGGTTGCAAGGTTGCCATTCCGGATTTGGTCATTTTTTAGGTCAGTTTCTAGGCAGAATTTTGGCAACATTTCTACATGAAAGTTGGCCTATTTGGTGTCTAGTTTCACCCCCCATTGGCCTCATACCAATTGGGTTCACAGTTTTGCACTTATGACCTAATTTAAGTGCTGCCAACATACATAACCTACATTTGAACATCACACTTTCAATTTTGACAATCCTCCTCCTCCCAATACTTCAACATTTAATCATGGCACTTCTATATATATTGTACACCATTCCAGCAAGCATTTTGGGAAGAACACTCAAGTGCTCAATGCACACAATACACCATTAATGTTTAACATTTACTTCAACCCAAATTCAATGTACAACAACACATATATCACACATACACTTCCATGGCAATTACACAAACTGCCCACCATTCAACACCATCATATTTCATTGATAAATTTCATAAACTCACACACAAATTCATGATATTTAAGGCTGCCCAATATGGCTGTTTACTACAGCATCAAAGTCCCACTATTAAACCCTTAATTCAAGCACTAACATACACACACTTGGACATTAACCTACTACAACTTTCATTGAGTTAATCAACCTTAATTCCCATCTATATAAATATATGAATAAGTCATTAACCATGCATTTTCATGGCTGGCAAAACTAAGGTTCACCAATACTCAATCATTTCCTTAATTTTTCTTAGTAATTCAACTTACCCAAAGCTCAACACAAGGATTAGTAAAGGAAAATGGAAAGATTAAGCACTAACCTTTATTTGGAGCTTGCTAAACCTCACCAAAACTCTTCCTTTTTGCTGCCTACAGGTTGCCCATGGTGTAAGGATCATTTTTCATGAAGGAAGCTTGAAGAAATAATGGCTTAAAGATAGGGAAATGGAGCTTGCTTCATGGACGTCCATGGAGGACACTTGAGAGCTTCAATTCGGCCATGGGAGAGGAGCTTGATGAAAGTGATGAAGTGAGTTGGAAAATTCTGCTCCTTAGGTGTCTTTATATAGTGCCACTTAGTGTCCACTAAGTAAAGTTTACTAATATAATAATTAAACTATGTAATATTTAAATTAAACCCCATAATTCCTTTAATTGCATTTCAATTTCATTTCATTTTTTTTTCATGGGAATTTCTAAGTTTAATACTACTTATTTTTCATGGACATTTAAGTCAAAAGTCCACTCTAGGTGTCAAATGACCAAAATGCCCTTCTTCGGGTTAATTTTGGACTTTTTCGGTAACACCGATTTAATCCTTGACCCGCCGATTTCTTTAATTTTTGTTTTTCGTATATACTAAATTACTAATTTTTCTTTGACATTTTCAATGTCAATTACACCTCAGTAAACCTTTAATTATGTCCCGAAAATATTTTCTCGGGTTCCTCGCGGTCCAGGGCTAGTCAACGGTCCTCGCCGTAACTTCCCGGTGCGGTCACCCATCGCTACGGCTTTAGCTTGTTTAACTTAGTGACCTTTTATCTCTTTTATTTTTTCTTAATTGTCCTCATCACATATTTCATTATTTTATAATTTCTCACTGTCATTACAGTGTAGTTCTAGACATTCCAACTTTTCGGGGCAGACATTAGCTGTCAGAATAGTAGGACGTACGGACTACGAAAATGAGGGTGTTACAACTCTTCCCCTCTAAAAAGGAATTTCGTCCTCAAAATTCATCGGATTCAAACAACTGAGCTTATCGTTATCTCAAAATTTTATTCACTTTCCCATCATTGCTTTCTTTTGACTTTATTATTTCTACTCATGAAAGTTTATTATTCAGTAGTTCTCTGATTTCTCATACTGGAATCCTTACTGGTCCTTCAGTCTCTTTTACCAATTCCAACTCTGTTAAATTATCCTTTGTCTAGGTATTCTGCATTTATCTCATACAAAACTTATATCTTGATATCATCATGCTTATTTAATAACTATCACTACACACGAACTCCATCAGTGGAAGTTATCTATTCTTGCTTTCGGAAAGAGCATCAATACAATTTCTAAATGTATTCTCAAATACCTAAATCATTCCTTTTTGACAAAAATATCAAAATAATTATAAGACTCTATATCAATGTCTGGATATCTTTTCCAACTTAGTTCAACGTACTAGTATTCTGCACTTTTTCCCTTTTAGTGTTTCATAGGGTACCATTTGTATGCTAGCTTGACACTTATTATTGTATACAAATTCTATTAGTGGGAGGTATCTGTCCCGTCTCCCCTCAGATTCAATGACACAAGTTCTCAATATATTCTCGAGGGCTTATCACATATTACAGGTTATTATTATCATTTCATTTCATTGTTTACAGGAACTCAATGAGTTTCAGAATTTATCTAAATTACTCATTTCGATTGTCCATCCATCTAAGGATGATAAGTTGTACTGATATCTCTAAGCTTATAGCAATTACTGTGGTATAGGTAGTTCACATTAATGTAACCGAGTCACTGACTCTAGCTACCTTATAAGTGTAGTCTTTCGATAGGCTAGTTCTGAAGTTTTAAATTTCTGACTAGAATTTTCACATTTATTTCCCGTAATAGTACTCTATTCGGGCGTAACTGTATCAAATTATAGATTACTTATAAATATTCTTAGTTTATTGTACCACGAGCAAGCACGTAGCTCTACACAATAATCCCATGTTGATACTGTAATCTGCAGCTTATAATACAAACATCGAAAACATTACATAGTCACTACGTTATAACTTCATGAACTAGGTTTTCTACTTCTTTTTCTAATGCCCCCTGTGACTCTGAGTCCATTTCTTAACTTTGAATAATCAAAAGTAAACAGATCTACATTAGTGTCATCTCGACTCTTATGAATACAATGCATGTATGCACACTAGTTCTTTCTAATTATCTGTGCCTAGGAACTCTTAAACCGTGCTCTGATACCACTAAATGTAACACCCCTCACCCGTCTACAGTGTAGCCGAGCAAGGCATGCCACACGGAGTGCCCGAGCACCTAATCTTATCTGATTTTATTATAGATCTTGATTTACATGTTCAAAAACTTCATCTGAGGTTTAGGCTATTTTTACTGTTTATCAAAATCTGACAAATTTAGAAAATTCAAAAATTTTAATGATAATCCGTGAGTCTGCTTATAATTTGGACTATGATTCTTACGAACACTGCCAAAAACAATTTCAATATATGCTCAAATTCATAACTCAGATTATCTCAAAGCATTCTCATCAGTTTCTCAAACTCAGATTCAGTCTCAAAATTTCTCAAATTCAATCTCATTCAGAATTATTATGATTAGATAATCAATTCAAATATCCGAATTCTTATATTTCATTAACTTATATAATTTGCCAATTAAGTACATAAATTTATCAAGTACAGGATATACAAATGAAATTACAGTTACTAATTCACATTACAATATAAGCAGTAATTATAATGTACAGATTAGGAAACATACTTAAAATGAGCCCTATCTACATGCATTGCTAAGGAGGTGACAACTTTGAACTATTCTGACACTTCTGCAGATCTGGACTCCAAAAATCTAAGTCGACAGTCTACTGATTTTACCTTCAGTACCTGCGCGAGAAAGCAATTCCATCGCGCTAAGCATTTCTGCTTAGTGGTGCAATAGTATAACAAGAAATAATATATACAAATAAAGAAAGATATAAATCATAATTCAGATATTCAGGAATCCATTATTCTAACTGTATTGTATTTTAAGTCTCTACAGTTCTGCAAATTGTATCTTTGTTATGTTTTTATTGGTAATCTCTTTTACTCATTTCATTCAATGCTTAATTTAATTGTACTGAAATTTATGTATACTTAACTTAACTTAACTGCCTAAATTGAATAATGTTTTAATTGACTGCCCGTGTAGCCTATACACTGATCAGACTGGATAAACGAATATACTAGCACTGGGTACCTAGTACCTCAGGCCGTCACACCATTGGTCACAAAGTGTCTCCCGGTGTGCAAACAGTGTGGTTAAAAACCATATAATCAATCAGGCATTAAGCCGAGTATAATAACACAATCTGTATAGCCATAAGCTATTAAAATCATAGTATGGCGTAATAAGCCAGAAAACACAGTATGGCGTGAAGCCATTTACAGAACAGCTATCAAAATCCTATTGGCATGCCAACCTATCCAAACTAGTCAACTAGGCAAACTAGGGCATATTACAAGATTAAATATTTATTTCTTTATTTTCAGGGTTTACTGGTCATTATACAATTTACTGGTCAATGAAAATGTTGACCTTTTTATACATCATGGATAAGTTGATTCCAGTATCAATATGTCACAATTTACAATTCAATATGCTATCAATATAATGCAATTTACCCCTTTTACAAGTTGGCATTCATTGCCAAATTACCTCAAGCATCATTGTATGTAAATGTCAAATTCTCAATTTTTGTGTGCTAGATTGGTTTAGCATAAAGTCCTATTTCTCTTGATTTTTAGCTTCTGGTCAAAGAAGCAAAATTGTAGCTCTATATCTTATTGCACTCTGGGAAAAATTTCAGGTTATTCTGAGTTGTATAGACCAAGATATGGTCAATTTACTAAAGCTGGATAGATTGCACCTTTAGTGCAAAATTTAGTCAATTTTAGGTCACTTTTAGTTCTGGCAGTTTTGGTACCTGAATTTGTGCAAGCTATTTGGCTTGGTTTTGGCCATTTCTAGGCTTTGGTGTCTTCATAAGAATTGTAGCTCTATGTCTAAGCTATCTATGGTAAACATTTCAGGTTAATTGGACCTGTTTTGAGTGAGTTATGGTCATCCTAATGACTACTATTCATATGATCAAAAATCTGGGTTGCAAGGTTGCCATCCGGATTCGGTCATTTTTAAGGTCAGTTTCTAGGCAGAATTTTTGCAATATTTCAACATGAAAGTTGGCCTATTTGGTGTCTAGTTTCACCCCCCATTAGCCTCATACCAATTGGGTTCACAGTTTTTCACTTATAACCTAATTTAAGTGCTGCCAACGTACACAACCTGCATTTGAACATCACACTTCCAATTTTGACAATCCTCCTCCTCCCAATACTTCAACATTTAATCATGGAACTTCTATATATATTGTACACCATTCTAGCAAGCATTTTGGGAAGAACACTCAAGTGCTCAATGCACACAATACACTATTAATGTTTAACATTTACTTCAACCCAAATTCAATGTACAACAACAAATATATCATACATACACTTCCACGGCAATTACACAAATTGCCCACCATTCAACACCATCATATTTCATTGATAAATTTCATAAACTCACACACAAATTCATGATATTTAAGGCTACCCAACTTGGCTATTTACTAAAGCATCAAAGTCCCACTATTAAACCCTTAATTCAAGCACTAACATACACACATTTGGACATTAACCTACTACAACTTCCATTGAGTTAATCAACCTTAATTCCCATCTATATAAATATAAGAATAAGTCACTAACCATGCATTTTCATGGTTGGAAAAACTAAGGTTCACTAATACTCAATCATTTCCTCAATTTTTCTTAGCAATTCAACCTACCCAAAGCTCAACACAAGGATTAGTGAAGGAAAATGGAAAGATTAAGCACTAACCTTTATTTGGAGCTTGCTAAACCTCACCAAAACTCTTCCTTTTTGCTGCCTATAGGTTGCCCATGGTGTAAGGATCATTTTTCATGAAGGAAGCTTGAAGAAATAATGGCTTAAAGGTAGGGAAATGGAGCTTGCTTCATGGACGTCCATGGAGGATACTTGAGAGCTTCAATTCGGCCATGGGAGAGGAGCTTGATGAAAGTGATGAAGTGAGTTGGAAAATTCTGCTCCTTAGGTGGCTTTATATAGTGCCACTTAGTGTTCACTAAGTAAAGTTTACTAATATAATAATTAAGCTATGTAATATTTAAATTAAACCCCATAATTCCTTTAATTGCATTTCAATTTCATTTTATTTTTTTTTCATGGGAATTTCTAAGTTTAATACCACTTATTTTTCATGGACATTTAATTCAAAAGTCCACTCTAGGTGTCAAATGACCAAAATGCCCTTCTTCGGGTTAATTTCGGACTTTTTCAGTAACACCGATTTAATCCTTGACCCGCCGATTTCTTTAATTTTTGTTTTTCGTTTATACTGACTTACTAATTTTTCTTTGACATTTTCAATGTCAATTACACCTCAGTAAACCTTTAATTATGTCCTGAAAATATTTTCTCGGGTTCCTCGTGGTCCAGGGCTAGTCAACGGTCCTCGCCGTAACTTCCTGATGCGGTCACCCATCGCTACGGCTTTGGCTTGTTTAACTTAGTCACCTTTTATCTCTTTTATTTTTTCTTAATTTTTCTCATCACATATTTCATTATTTTATAGTTTCTCACTGTCATTACAGTATAGTTCTAGATATTCTGACTTTTCAGGGCAGACATTAGATGTTAGAATAGTAGGACGTACGGACTACGAAAATAAGGGTGTTACAGGACATGGTTGAGATAAGAATTCTGCTAGTTTTTTACTTTGGAATTCTACAAATTCTTAGGTTCGACTGTCGAAAACCATTGTTTCGACAGCCAAAACATGTAGTTTCTCAGAAAAGAATCTGGAGAAAGTCCAAATTCAGTAACCAAAGTCTAAAACTTTGCAAGCCGCAGTAGCTACTGCAAAAAATGGGCACCCGACATTTAAAGATTCGGCAACTAAAGTTTAAGACTCTGACAGCCGAACTTGGTTCTGCCAACCTTAATTCTCATTTAGTTCTAAAGTTCCAAAATATTATTTTATGGTTCCTAAGGGCCTAAAATGAGATGTTTATTATGTGTATAGAGTTTTACAACCTTGAATAACTCTTTAGGAGCCGATGTTATAGGATCAGACTTGAGGGACTCGGGAAGTTAAGAATTTGAGGATAACTACCATTCGAGTTAGGTGGTTAATAGGCTATAAGAGGTGAGTAATTTTAACCATAATGAATGTAAACTTTTATTATTTAATTTATTATCATCTTCATACATCATGTCATATTTATTTAAAGTGTATGTATCTAACACATGAATATGTTGTATAATTGCATAATTATTATTGGTGCATGGTGGATTATGGATGACCCACTGACTCCCCCCATAATTATGACTATGTTATGTTATGTATGTTATGGATCCATAAAATGCAAAGGGAGATCTTTATGATAACCCTGGAGCATGACGTATGTTATGTTTTAAGCGAAAGTCCTAAGGAGCTTTTGTATGAGCTGGGTACATTAGATATATTAAGTAAAAGTCCTGAGGAGCCTCTATAAACCGGGCACATTGGATTGGGGGAGTCATTGGTGACAAGTCCATCTTATGTAAAATGTTTATGCTCTGAAAACCCATTTGAATGTTACATTGCATACGTATGAAATGAATGATAAATTTAAAGTAAGTTGGTTGGTTTACTCATTGAGCTTGTATAAGCTCACCCCTTTCCCTTAACCCCAGGTGCAGGAATGCAGGAATAGAAGAGTCCTTTGGAGCTTGAGTAGCAGGAGTAGCTACAAAGTGTTTATATGTATGTCGTATGTTTAGATGGATATGTAAATTGTAAATGGATAGTTGCTATGTTACTATTCAAGATTTGATTAATGTTTTATATTAAGTATAAGTGATGTAATTATATCTATTTAAAATCGAAGCTAACTCCTCATGTGAGTATATATGTTTGAATTAATTACACTTTAGTGATTTTTCTATACATGTAAAGGTTCAAATTCTAAACCAAATTTATGTTATAAATGTTTAAGTATGAATAAAAACATTAAAATGTAACAGTTTATAGTCTGCTTAGATTGTGAAATGTAAGAACATGCATTTTTTAGGCTTACTGCAGGTTCCAACAGCCTTAAGCTGACCCGATCCCTAGCACGAATAATGGCCCCTGGTTTGGTTGTTACAAAGTTGGTATCAGAGCTATAAGTTAGATGAGTGGACCTAGATGCTAGTAAAGGGTAGGATAAGTATAAAAAAAAAAAAAGAACATTCACCAGCACAGTTAGGGAGATACATGTCCAGTAGGGTTGAGTCCCTATTTGTTACATGTTGTATTTTATATGTATGCTATGTTTGATGATATATTATGTTATGAGGGTATTGGAGCACTACTTGCCAACCCTATTGCCAGGGAGAAAACAAGTAAAAGTGGAAGGGGAGAATCTTTAAGAGGCCCTAGAAGGTTTTTTGAGGTTAGCAGGGAAACCTCTAGTGCACCTAGAATGTCAGTAAATGCACGGAGGGGTTCTCATGGTCTTCCACAATAGCATGAGAATTCTGAGTCTTCTGGTATGGGAAGGATGGGAAAAGACAGTTTTATGGAGACGAGTTAGAGTTTGTGTTTCCACCTCAATAAGGGCTAAACTATGGGTTTGGATATGGCTATCCATAACAAGGAAGTTTTGGAAATCCTAGGTTTACGGGCTACCCTCAGTATCCCTCCTACATGCCCCACCCACCTTACTTCCCACAGTTAAACTTGTATCCCATGTATCCTCCCCAACAATATCCCTATAGCTCTTTAACTGCCATGGGAACTCAGAATCCCATGGAAGGAGTTATAGGAGAGTAAGCACCACCACCACCACCATCTGCAACCCCAACTATTCTGACACAAGAAACTAGAACAAGTGGTAGAGGTAAGGCAAAGATAATGGACTATTTGAAGTTGGATGCACCTAAATACAAGGAAGGAGATAATCCTTTCGAGTATGTGAAAGTGGTCAAAATGATTATAGATGAGTTGGGTGCCAGTGATAGTAGGGCCATTCAGATGACTAACTTTACCTTGAAATGTAAGAATGCAAAAGAATGGTACCAGCTTATGTTATTGATAAGGTCGACAGCATGAGCTGGTCTTAGTTTGTGGTGAAATTTACTAAGTGGGCCTTTCTAGAAAGCCCTAGGGAGTTGAAGGTGGTGGAGTTCGAGTAGTTGAGATAGATCGCTAGTATCAGTATGGTTGAGTCTACAAACAAGTTTGTGGATCTTCTGTAGTATCTGGCACAAGAGTATGATACTGACAAAGAGAAGCTTAAGAGGTACACCCAGAGGCTACACTTTAGATACTCTTCATTGATTTTAGGGTAGAAACCCATAGCTTCCACTCAATAATAGATGCTGTAAGGAAGATAGAGGCAAGAGCTATTATTGAAGGGAGTCTAGATTTGAAGAGTACAAGGCGAAGCAGTCTGCAATTCCGAAGGCTACTAATGTAGGGAGGTTCAGTTATTTGGCAAAGACTGTTTCCTCATCTGAGACTAAGAAGGAAAAAGAAAAGAAGTTTGGAAAGAAATTAAAAAAAAAAAAATGTTATGGACAGAATTAAGTCAGGCCTCGAGATGGGAAGTGGATCCAGTTCCAGTTCCAATATTTCTAGTTGTGTTAGATGTGAAAATCATCAAGGACCTTATAGGTTTAGAACCTCACAGTGTTATCAATGTGGACTATTTGCTGGTTTTAAAACCACTGCAAGTGCACGGATCGCTTATAAGTAATAAAATGATGAGTAGAGTATCGTTCCCACGAGGACTGTATTGAGTACCAAACTATAGTGATTTTAATTATCTAGACAATCAAATTGTATAGAAATAGTAATTAAATCTAAATTAAAAGAAACAAAATCTAAAACAATTAACTAAACTTGAATATTAATGGATAAAGGCATTCTAGAGCAGGGGGTTCACACTTCAATCAATTATAAAATCAATTTAATTCATTCAATAAATGGGAGATTATTACTTTGATGGAAATTAATCCTAAGTTATCTTAAGTCCTCTCTCAAGGCACTCAAAGTATATTTTAATTAACCTAAACCCTACTTTTGTGATGATTAAATTGATTAAAATCCTTTAAGATCTTTAATTAATTTTGAAACTCCACAAAGGTTATTAGCCTATCTCTAGTTTAGATCTCCTGGGTTCATAATCCTGATTTTCTAATACTAATCTTCACCTCTCAGTTCTTCAATTAGCATCTTAGATCATAGCTAGGTGAGTACAAACACATAGCATGCATTAAGAATACAAGAGATTGAATCAAAGAACAAAACTCCCAATATATTAAATAAAATCAAATCAGATCCATAATTAAATTAAGAGTGCTACACCCCTAACCCTAAAATAAAGAGACTACTCACACATTGTGAGTTTTACAATCAAGTTTATAAAAAGATAAAGAGAACACATGAGAAGAAAATAGAGTAAAAGAACCCAGAAGGAGAGTTGCAGCTTTGGACTTTTAGAACTTTAGCTGGAAATCCCTTCTAGCAATCCTGTAGATCTTATTTCTCTCTTGCCTCTCTTGAAGTTGATGTGTATCCTTAAATGTAAATTCTTTCTCCCCCTTTTAATTATTGACTTGTTATATTTATATTTGGTGTAAAAACCCTAATTTCAGAGTCCTAGAAGCGTTAGGAGTCCATCCGGGTCGAGTTGGAAGCAAGAAAAGCAGCATCAGAATTGCTGTAAGGAGACTTTACATGGGCCGTGTAGTGATATACACCCCGTGTAACTTTCTGCCACTTCATTTTTCATGTTTTCTTCAGTCTAGAGAGTTGCATAGGGACTAGAAAGTTACACAGGGCAGGTTACACGGCTCATGTAATGCTTTTGGCACTGTATTCTTCACGTTTTAATCTCCAAATCTCTTCCAAACTCATCTTTGATTCTAGAACCATATAAAAATACCTGATAAAATATAAAAATCAATGAATTGAGCTAGATTAATATATTTTCTAAAATAATAATAAAAACATATAAAAATAAATATAAAATAAGACTAAATACTAACAAAATACAATGAACGTTAGCCTTAAATGTCTATATAATTTGACTTAATCAAATACCCCCAAACTCAAACTTTTGCTTGTCCTCAAGCAAAACAAAACTTTATAAAAACTCATTGGGATACTTAGAAATATAACTAAAAACTTAACTTGCGCATAATTGAACACTCTCCAACCTTCATACCAAATTCTCACTTTTAAGGCATAGGGACCTCAACAGTTGCCTGCTAGAACCTCACCCCCTTCATGGTGCTTTAACTAATTATTTCTCTATGCAAGGCCATTAATAAGTCACAAATAACTTGTTTTATCAGGATAGACTTGAGAAACACTTACACCCCTAAATTTGCCTCTATTGTGGTTAATTGTGGTGAAGTGACTCAATTTCAACTCCATAGGCATATCTCAATTTTCTATCTCTACTAATGTAGCATGCACTTTTCAAAATATCAAAAGGTCTTTAAAAGGGTTGTAATGAAGGCTAAAAGGATAATGACTTAGTTGCCAAGGAAAGGTTTTTAGGTAATGCGAATATGAGGACAACATGTACGTATAAAATACCAAGTATACTAAGTTTATTCTATTGATTTTGTATAGAGAGGAGGGGCTTTTAGTTTTTTATAGTGCTACGCATATTTCCATGATACTTATCTTGAGACTTCTTCTTCTTCTTCTTCTTCTTCTTCTCTCTCTCTCTCTTTCTCTTTTTTATTTTTTATTTTTATTTTTTTTATGTCTCTTTTGTCCTCTCTCCCAAACTCATTGCTTTTGCTGGGTTGGAAAGGCAAATTTTTCTTTTATTTCAATTGCACACTTGCACTCTTTCTTGAGTTCTACATCCTCTCTCCATTTTTTTTTTGCACTTAATATACTTTTTACTTATGCATTTAGCTTCCTCAAAAGGGTAGGGTAGGTGTTTAGGCTAGAGGCTAGGTAAATAATATGGAAAAGCAATAAATTCTAAGGGATAAATATAGGTTTTAAGTTGGCTGCAAGGAATATATATTTAAATTAGGGGTGGCTAAGGCTTAGTGAGGCTATATCAAAGAATGCCTTAATTACATCTTCATCAAGTATATACTAAGATTTCGTCTCGATAGGTCTAAGAGACATGTTTTAGAGTTGGTGAGGCATTTTTAGGTTTACTTGTATTTAAAATTTTTTTTCTTAATTTTGCAAGTTCAATGTGACAGATTAATGACTATGAAGGGGTTTAACTAGTTTAACTCCACTTAGGTGATTAAGTTTTTCACAAATAACATATTGAAGCCTTTTTGCCCATTAAGTTACTTTTATTCCTCTTTCCCAAAGAGTCCAATCATTAGCTCATCAAGGTTTTAGTTATAATTCTAAGTTAAAAGCCTTTTGAAAAAGTCCAGAATTTTCAAAATTTGCAAAAATTTTTTGAATTTTTGATACACAAATATAATATAGACAAAATAAGGTGATGAAATGCAATATATGAATGCAATGCACGAAATGCACCTCCAAACTCAAATTTGACATTGTCCTCAATGTCATCAAGATATTACAATCAGGTCAAGAGCAACATCATAAATGTAATAATAAAAAAAAGCTAATGGATATAGAATACTCCCCCTTGAAGCGTGTCTTCCCTTGAAGATTTATGAGTTTGATCTCCATTGCACCTTTTAAGTGCTTCTTGAACCTACAAAGTGAGCAAACATCAAAATCAAGTTTGGGAGGGTGATAAAATAAAAGAAATAGACAAATGCAAAGATTAAATTTAAAACTTGGGTTGCCTCCTAAGAAGCGCTAATTTAAGGTCTTTAGCTTGACCCCTTTTAGAATTGCTGATCAAAAAGTGGTTTTTGCCCATAGTAGTTTGTCATATAATACCACATATGGGTCTTGATTTATGGTACCCTCAAGATTGGCAAGATCTGAAACAAGATTGCACGTAGAATGAACAACACATGGCTTAGAGTGATATGCTTGGGAAGAGGACTGTTTTAGCTCATAGAGGACATATAATGATGCAAGAGGTGTCCATGATAGAAGATAGTCTTCTGGTGGTGTATGCGTAAGCATCGTTAATGAACTTAAATTGACAGTCTCATTAATTTCTTCATCTACCACCTTCATCTCTGATTTATCTTCATGTAAGTACTCTTCCAATGACCCACCAATAATAAAGGAGTTATTTCCTTCATCTCTTGGTTCCACTTCTTCTTTAAGTAACTTCTGTTCTTGTGGAAACTCTATTGATAAGTCATCTTCATAGGAATTTTGTTTTTGAGGCTCAACTTCTTCTATAGGTTCAAACTCCCATGAAGCTTCTTCATTTTCCTAACCTTGTTCATTTGATTCCTCCTTATGAAGTGATAGCTCATTGTTTACTACTAGATTGTCAAAGTTTTCTAATGGAGCTACCATCTCTTCAAGTCCCATTCTATTTTCTAATTGTAGCTCGAATAGTTGGTGTGAAATATTAGGTTGATAAGTGTGTGGGGGGTATTGGTGGCTCCAACCTTGCAGTGAAGGATCCCAATGCCAATAGTAATCAAAATCTGCATGTCATTCAACAAGTGAATGGCATCCTCATGGTTTCTTTGAAGAATGTGATCACCAGTAGCCTAAGCTCCATAATCTACCTAATTTCTTGTCACTTCATCCAGACCATTGTAGAAATTGAGATTGAGTTCATAATTTGAAAGACTATGATTGACAAATTGCTCTATTAATTCATTAAACCTTCTCCAAGCATTGTAAAATGATTCATTGTATTGTTGAATAAAACTTGTGAAAACTTATTGATGAAACATCTCAATGTACCTCACAAGAAAAACAACTAAAAATAAAATTAGACAAGAAATAAACTATAAAAGAAATAAGAATATTTAGAGTAACTAAATCACTAATCGTTTAATATTAAGCAACGGTCCCCGACAACAGTACCAAAAACTTGTTTGCCGGTTTTACAACCACCGCAAGTGCATAGATCGCTAACAAGTAATAAAGTGTTAAGTAGAGTATCGTTCCCACGAGGACCGTGTTGAGTACCAAACTATAGTGATTTTAATTATTTAGACGATCGAATTGTATAGAAATAGTAATAAAATCTAAATTAAAAGAAATGAAATCTAAAATAATTAACTAAACTTGAATATTAATGGATAAATGCATTCTAGAGCTAGGGGTTCATACTTCAATCAATTATAGGGTCAATTTAATTCATTTAATAAATAAGAGATTATTACTTTGAGGGAAATTAATCTTAAGTTATCTTAAATCCTCTCTCAAGGCACTCAATGTGTATTTTAATTAATCTAAACCCTACTTTCATAGTGATTAAATTAATTAAAATCCTTTAAGATCTTTGATTAATTTTGAAACTTCACAAGGTCATCAGCCTATCTCTAGGTCAGATCTCCTAGGTTCAAATCCTGATTTTCTAATACTAATCTTCACCTCTCAGTTCTTTAATTAGTATCTTAGATCATAGCTAGGTGGATACCAACACATAGCGTGTATTAAGAACACAAGAGATTGAATTAAAGAACAAAACTCTCAATATATTAAATAAAATCAAATGAGATCCATAATTAAATTAAGAGTGCTATTCCCCTAACCCTAGAATAAAGAGACTACTCATGTCACACCCTACCCCTCTGTAAGGTATAACATGATCCCGTAGTATACCTAATGAATTACCAACTTCGTCTACTGATAACCCATTAAATACACTACAAGGGATTTTAAAACTTTTCTTACTTCTTTCTACAGTGGTGAGCGCTATTTATAGGTGTTACAATTTTGTTTCTTTTTTGAACTGAAGTGAAACAGCTAACACATTTGGATTATTGGTAATTTCTGTAAAAATTTTGGCAGAGTGCCATCTGTATTTTGGAATAAAACATTTCTTCAAAAACCTGTAAAAAGTACTTCAAATGTATTTCTCAATCTCAAACTCAAACATTTAATCAACTCAATATGTTTCTCAACTCAAATCCACAGTAATTTTTCAGTATTTTCAAAGGCTGAGATAAAAGAAATATATCACAAATTTTACAAGTCAAAATAATTTACAACTTATTTTACAACTTCAATGTATAATTTTAAATTTACAACTGCTCAAAACCAAAAACACTATATACATACAGTGAACATACATTACAATACAAAATGCAAAATATGGTATACTCAATATACCCGATGAACTCTCAATATAACATTAGCAGCCTAGTCTGCTGCCCTATCCGTTTGTCTACTTGCGACAGCAATGAAAAGCTATCGCTGAGTAAAATTTACTCAGTAGTGCACAATAACAATTTGAAATGCGATATATAAACCTTTTATTGACAATTCACAAATTAAATAGTTCATAATTCCATTTCACAATTTACAAAGTTCATATAACATAAATTTGATCAAATAACTGAATAATACAGTTTTGCCAATCAATAACACCATTTGATTAAATAACTGAATAATACAGTTTTGCCGATCATCAAATAACTGAATAATACAGTTTTGCCAATCAATAACACAATTTGATCAAATAACTGAATAATACAGTTTTGCCAATCAATAACACAATTTGATCAAATAACTGAATAATTCAGTGTTGCCAATCAATAACACAATTTGATCAAATAATTGAATAATACAGTGTTGCGTATCAATAACACAATTTAGGCCATGACACAATGTTTCCACACATGCCGTGTTGTACACCACGACAAGACACACTCACCCCAATAATCGAAATCAATGAGGGAGGAAGCTAGCTAAATAATGAGTACTCATCCACACTCACCTCAGACTGGCAAGTCAAAGAGGGAGGAACATAATCACACTCACCCCATACTGATAAGTCAAAGAGGGAGGAATATAATAACAGTGTCATGCCAAGTGTGAATCAAAACAATTCCAAATCACAATATTTCATACAATTCCCAAATCACATTTTATCTCAAAATTTCCATTTGCAAAGTAGGCAACACAATAATTTCCAAATACAATTCCCAAAGTTAAAACAATAAAAAATTATTCATAACTCAATTCTCCAAATAAATTTTCTAGTAAAAGCAGTGAATATAGAAAGTATTGTGCACAGACAAAATTTAAAACTATAATGTTCAAATAAATTTTTAAGTAGAAAATAAGAAATCAAAATTATTGTGCACAAACACAATTTAAAACAATAGTATACAAATAATCATAATTTATTTCAATTGAAAAATTCCAAAGAAATAACTATTGTGCACAAACCTCTGATAACTGTCTCTTGGCTCTGACTCAGTGGTTCCTTCCCCTTCCCTGAGTCTTTGCTAACTGAAACACACAATTTGAAGTGTTTCAGTACTCATTTAAACCGTCTCTAACAATAAGGCTTAATACTTAATTATTGAATTCTATCATTTCTTTAGTCAACCTAAGTTGTTGACCTTCGATGCAGTCTAGGTGAATTAGGTCTTAATGTTACCAATATGTCATATTTGATAGCCTTTTAGTGTTGGTACATGTTACCCAATTCATCTCCATGTTTGTTGCATTTTATTGCAATTTGTCGGATTCCGGTATACTAATTTGACCAAGTCGGACGACCTAGTTCTCTCGGTTTTCGGGTTTTGATCAAAACTATAAACTTGTAGATCTATGTCTTATTGCACGCGGGGCAAAATTTCAGGTCATTCTGAGTTTACTAGACGAAGTTATGGTCATTTTACTATTGCTGGTCAGAATGTACCAAAATTGATCACTTTAGGTCATTTTAGGTCATTTTAGGTTCGGCCAGTTTTTGGACCCGAACTTGTGCAAGCTATTTAACATACTTATGGTCATTTCTAGGCTTTGGTGTCTTCATAAGATTTGTAGATATATATCTCAACTATTCATGGTAAAAATTTCAGGTCAATTGGACCTATTTTGAGTGAGTTATGGCCAAAACACTAACTACTGCCCGAATGGTCAATTTTCAGGCCTTAAATGCACTAATCCGGATTTGGTCATTTTTCAAGTTACCTTCCAAGCAGAATTTTGGTAAGCTTCCTTCATGAAAGTTGGCACATTTTGTGCCTAGTTTCACCTTCAATTGGTCTCATACCAATTGGAATCACACACTTAAGGTTCTAAGTCAAAATACACACTGCCCTATTGCACATTGTCCATCACTCTTCAATTACATAATTAACACTTACCAAGTTACACATTCATGCCATTTCTGTTTTGTACCATGACCTAAACACATTTCACAACACATTTTTGGTCATTTTGGTAGCTTATAACCACACTCAATATGCACCTTATAGTACAGAATTTACCAAGTCCAATTTACACACAATTTAACTACATAATATAGCTCATTCACATGTCCAAACTCACACCTTTATACATATGTACAAGCTGCCATAACAAGCACCATAATTCAATAATAATATTCCACAAACCAAACCATGAAATAACATATTTTTTCTTCTTCATAAGGCTGCCACCAGTTTACACTTACCCATAAATTTCCACTTTCACTTTTGAAGCTTACAATTCAACCCTTACACATGGAATTCAACTTCAATACAATTAAACATTTAAATCCTCATCCAAACTACTATTTACATGCAAGTATAAACTGTTCTTATTGAGGTTCCATGGCTACCAAAATATACATCTCCATTAATTTATCAAACATCAAAATTTCCTCCAACAACCATTCAAAGTTTAATGAAGTAAGATTTGAAAACACTCACTTACCACTTTTGAAGCTTGATCAAAACCTTACTAAACTTCTTCTTTTTGCTGCCTATGTATTGCCCATTATGTGTGGACCACTTTTAATGAAGGGACTTACAAGAAATTATGGCTTGAAAGTGATGAAGTGGGAGCATGTATCATGGCCGGCCATGGAGGATTTGAAGAACCTTGAATCAGCCATGGATGAGTGAATGAAGAAATGAAATGTTGAAGTGGTGATTGCTGTCCTCTTATGGGTATTTATACGCCCACTATCATTTTAATATTCAATATAATATTTAAACTTTATTATTTTTAATTACATCCCCCATATTTCCTTTATTTACACTTCATATTTAATTTCTTATTTTCATGAAATTTTAAAATTTAATACCACTTATTTTTAGTGGATATTTTCCAAGTGTAATATCATTTATTTTCAATGGACATTTAGGTCAAAAGACAACTCGGGGTGTCAAATGACTACAATGCCCTTGTTCGGGTTGCATTCCCGATTTTTTAGTAACACCGAGTTTTGTCGTTTTCTCGATTTCTCACTTTTCTTTATACTAATTAATTAATTTTTCTTTGATGTTCTTAATGATATTTATACTTCAATAGGTCTTTAATTATGTCTTAAAAATATTTTTCAGGGTTCCCCGCGGTCCAGGGCTAGTCAATGGTCCACGCCGCGACTTCCCGATGCAGTCACCCATCGCTAGGGTTCTCGGCTCGTTTAACTTGGTTACATTTCATTGCTATTATTTTTCCTTTGTTTTTCTTGTATTTTCTTTTCTTTTATTTCATTATTTTATGTCTCCTCATCCATATCTAAGTGTAGTTCTAGGCATCCTAGCTGTCCGGACAACACTGGTCACCGGAACAGTAGAACGCACTACCGAATATAGGGGTGTTATAACTCACACACGGTGAGTTTTACAATTAAGTTTATAAAAAGATAAAGAGAAGATATGAGAAGAAAATAAAGCGAAAGAACCCAGAAGGAGAGTTGCAGCCTTGGACTTTTGGAACTTCAGCTGGAAATCCCTTCAAGCAATATTTCAAATCTTGTTTCTCCCTTGCCTCCCTTGAAGTTGATGTGCATCCTTGAATGTAAATTATTTCTCCCCCATTTAATTCTTGACTTCTTATATTTATATATGGTGTAAAAACCCTAATTTCAAAGTCCTAGAAGCGTTAGGAGTCCATCTGGGTCAGGTTGGAAGCAAGAAAAGTAGCATTAGAATTGTTGTCAGGGGACTTTACACGAGCCAGGTAGTGATGCATGCCCCGTGTAACTTTTTGCCACTTCGTTTTTCAAGTTTTCTTCAGTTCAGAGAGTTGCAAGGGGTCCAGGAAGTTACACGGGGCAGGTTACATGGCCCATGTAATGCTTCTGGCACTTTATTCTTCACGTTTTGACCTCCAAATCTCTTCAAAACTCATCTTTGATTCTAGAACCACATAAAAACACCTGATAAAATATAGAAATCAATGAATTGAGCTGGATTAACATGTTTTCTAAAATAATAATGAAAACACATTAAAATAAACATAAAATGAGGCTAAATGCTAACAAAATGCAATGAACGTTAACCTTAAATGTTTATAAAATTTGACTTAATCATGAACAGGAGGGATACATGTCAAGGGAGTGTCCCAATATGGAATGGGTGGCTTCTTAACAAGCAGGGTCAGGCAGTGTGGCTTAACCGATAGAGAGAAAGACTTCTGTGGGTCCCTCATCAGGAAGGGGACAGGGTAGAGGATGAGGTTCTTCATCCTCCATGGCAGGTTCATAAGGGAGGGGTTCGACTGCACCAGCTCGGATCTTTACCATGACATAACAAGAAGCCAATACCTCCAACACTGTAGTGTTAGGTAACCTTTGCATTGAGAGTTTCAATGTGCATGCTTTGATTGATCTAAGTGCATCACACTCTTTTGTTAATCCTAATACAGTCTTAATATTAAGATTGGTAGTCTCAAGTTTAGACTGTTCGTTGCTTGTTGGCGAACCCAAGTGTGACCCTTTGGTAACATAGATGATTTGTTATGCTTGTCCAATGATGGTTGAAGACAGATGTTTTCCAGTTGACTTAGTAGTTCTAGAATTGACAGATTTTGATGTCATTCTAAGAATGGATTGGCTCTTGGCCAACTATGCTACCCTAGACTGTGGAAGTAAGATAATAGAGTTTAAAGGATAAGATGGGCCAGTTATAGCATTCTAAGGAGATCAGATAGCACCTATAAAGGGTATGATCTCAGCTATGCAAGCTCGAAGGATGCTCCAAGAGGGTTGTAAAGCATTTATAGCACATGTTAAAGAAATTATAAAGAACAGAGTTGGACTAGGATCAATTCTTACGGTAATAGAATTTCCAGATGTGTTTTCAGAGGAGTTGCTTAGGTTACCACCTAAGAGGGAGATAGATTTTGAAATTGATTTAGTGCCTAACACCAGACCTATATCACTAAACCTATATCTATCCCTCTTTACAGGATGGCTCCTACAGAGTTAAAGGTGTTAAAGGAATAACTGCAGGATTTAATAGATAAGGGGTTCATCAAATTGAGTACCTTTCCTTGGGGTGCTTCGGTGTTGTTTGTGAAAAAAAAGATGGATCCTTAAAGCTGTGCATCGACTATAGACAACTGAATAAAGTGACCACAAAGAATAAGTACCATTTGCCCCATATTAATGACTTGTTTGATTAGCTAGCAGGAGCTAGTTGTTTCTCTAAGATAGACTTAAAATTTGGATATCACCAGTTGAGGATCAAGGAGATAAATATTATGAAGACTGCTTTTTGGACCAGGTGTGGCATTATGAGTTTCTTGTGATATCGTTCGGGTTAATCAATGCCTCAGCTACATTTATGGATCTCATGAATAGTGTATTTAGACCTTATCTAGATCGCTTTGTGATCGTCTCTATTAATGACATATTAGTGTATTCCAAAAGTCCCAAAGAGCATGCATATCATCTAAAAGTGGTTCTTCAGACGTTGAGGATGCATCAGTTATATGCAAAGTTTTCTAAGTGTGAGTTCTGGCTACAGAGCATATCTTTCTTGGGACATGTAGTGTCAGAGAAGGGAATTGAAGTGGATTTCAAGAAGGTTAAAGTAGTAGCAATTGGTTGAGGCCAACTACAGTGACTGAGATTAAAAGTTTCCTAGGTTTGACAAGCTATTATAGGAGATTTGTACTTGATTTCTTCAAAATAGCTGCTCTAATGACTAGGTTAACTCAAAAGAACAAGAAGTTTGAATGGAGTGATTAGTGTGAGGAGAGCTTCTAAAAGCTTAAGGAATGTTTAATTTCAGCACCAATGCTAGCTTTGCCCTCAGGCAATGAAAACTTCACCGTTTACTGTGATGCCTCCTGAGTGGGTTTGGAATGTGTTCTTATGCAGAATGGCAAAGTAATAGCTTATGCAGAATGGCAGAGTAATAGTTTATGCTTCAAGGCAGTTGAAAAAGCATGAGGCTAATTATCCCACTCATGACTTAAAGATGGTGACCGTAGTTTTCACTCTAAAGATGTGGAGACACTAGCTATTTGGGGCTAAGTGTGAAATTTTCACAGACCATAAGAATCTCCAGTACATCTTCAATAAGAAAAAGATGAATCTTAGACAAAGTAAATGGGTAGAACTACTCAGTGATTATGATTGTACCATCCAGTACCATTCAAGAAAGGCAAATGTGGTTGCATATGCCCTCAGCCAAAAATCATTTGGTAGTTTGGCTCATATATTCATAGAAAGGCAATCTATCTTAAAGGAGTTACACCAATTGATTGGAGAAGGGTTATAGCTAGAATTATTAGTTAAGGGTACCTGGATCGCTCAGATAAAGGTGACACCAATGTACTTAAGGCAAGTAGCAGATAGGCAGCATGAAGACCCTGAATTGTAAAGATGCTAAAGCAGTACAGAAGGGTGAGAACCTTGAGTTTCGATTTGATGGCAAAAAAGTGTTAAAATATGGCAATAGGTTATGTGTACTAGATGATATCAGGCTCAAAGGAGACATTATGAGAGAAGATCATAATGCTAAGTGTAGCATCCATCCTAGAGCCACCAAAATGTATTAAGATCTAAAGAATGTATATTGGTGGCCTTCCATGAAGAAAGAGATTTCACAGTTTATGTCTGTTTGTGAAGTCTGTTAGAGAGTAGAGATGGAACATTAGAAGTCTGTGGGAATACTTAACCCACTACCCATTCCAGAATGGAAATGGGAGAATGTGGCAATAGACTTTGTTGTAGGGTTACCAATAGCCTCCAATAGATCTAACTCGATATGTGTTATAGTAGGCAAGTTGACCAAGACTGCTCACTTTATTTCTATAAGAGCTAACAATCTATGGATAAGTTAGCTCAGGCGTACATGGTAGAGATAGTAAGATTGCATGGAGCTCTAATGACAATAATCTATGACAGAGGACCACAGTTCATATTAAGGTTTTAGCATTATATTTAGAATGAGTTAGGTACCAAGTTAGACTTCAGCATAGCTTTCCATACTTAGACAGATGGACAATAAAAAAGGACCATATAGACGCTAGAAGAAATGCTAAGAATGTGTGTACTTGACTTTGGAAGATTGTGGAAAAAAATACCTTCTGATACACTTGTATTATATAGATATTTTAAAGTATATTTGTATAATATTTCATAGCATTTAGATAAGTAATCTCATGCATAATCATTAATTTCATTAACTTTGTAAATTCCATTGCCAAGATCTGAATTCTATGTTTTCTATATATTTTCAGGTTTTCTGAAGAGGTTCCAAGGCATAAGAGCAAAGTAGAGAGCTTGGAAAGGCCAAAGGATTGAGAAGTGTTGCTGATACACCTTACACGGGTCGTGTAATTAAAGCCTCAGACCCGTGTAACTTTCTTCCAGGAGAAAGCCAAAGAGCCAAGGAAGAAACAAAGTACATGGGCCATGTACCATAGCCCGTGTAAAATATGGAGACCCGTGTAAGTCTCTGTGAGGCCAAGATTGAAGATTTACCTGAAGTTCAAATGTACACGGGCCATGTAATCAGGCCCGTGTACTACCTGAGGTCTGTGTAAAGTCCCGTCCTGATACAAGATGCAACAATTCAAGCTCTGGTAAGTTACACGACCCTGAACCATATAATGACACGTGGGCCATGTATCATGTGATAACTAGTCTCCTGATTTGGCTCCAGCTCTAGTTTTTAATAGAAAAAAAGAGACTTCTAATGTTGCTAGGACTCTGAAAACCTAACCCTAGACATTGTATATAAATAGGAGCAACAGAAAGCAGAAAAGGGATCCTAGCCAGACAATATCACCTTCGCTTTTTTCACACAGCCGTTTAAAAGAATAGTGCATCAGCATTAAGAAGGAACCCTCAGCTGAAGTTCCACAAGATCAAAGCTGCAGATTCTCTTCGGTTCTTTTGTTCTATTTTTTTAAGCGGATATTTCATGTTCTTTTATTTTATTTATATTATATTTGTTAAACTCACTATGAGTGAGTAATTTATTTATTCTGGAATTGGGAGAGTAACACTTGTAATTATTATTATGGATGAATATTGAGTTTTATTTATCGGATTGGGGTTTTGTTCTTTGATTTAATTTCTTGTGATCTTAATGCATGCTATGTGTTAGTACCCACTTAATATTGATTACAGATATTAATTGAAGGACTGAAAGGTGAAGATTAATATTAGAAAATTGGGATTTTGAACCTAGGAAATCTGACCTAGAGATAGGCTGATGACTTTTGTGGAGTTCCATAATTAATCAAAGATCTTAAAGGATTTTTTTATTAGGACTAATCGCCGACGAAAGTAGGGTTTAGCTCTAATCAAAACACACCTTAGGTGCCTTGAGAGAAGACCTAGGATATCCTAGGATTAATTTCCAATCAAAGTGACGATCCTCAATCCAATGAATAGACAAGATTAAAATCCATAATAAGATTACAGTGTGAAATCTTAATTCTGAAATTGCTTCAATAGATAGTTTTATTCAAAGTTATTTTTAGCATCCAAAATAGATTTAATTCACTCTTCATACATATCTAGTAGCCTAAACAGTCAGAATTGCTATGTAGCTTGGTAGTTGCTAACTAAATTCCTCATGGGATGATACTTCACTCACTACTTTATTACTTGTTAGCGATCCGCGCACTTGCGGGGTTGAAAAACCAGCAAACAAGTTTTTGGTGTTGTTGCTAGAGAATTTAGCTTTAGTAACATTAAGTGATAGGCAATTTAGCTGATTTAGGCATTTGTATTTATTATTTAGTTTTATTTAATTTGTTTTATTTCTTTTATTTTCTCTCAGGCATTTGGTCTAGTGTATGACCAAAGCAAAGCCAGAAGAAGAAGTTTTGGACTTGGATCCCGAGATAGATAGAACTTTGAGAGCAAGCAGGAGAGAAATGAGACACCAAGAACAAGATCAAGAAAATCCAGAAACTCTAATCATGGCTAACAACAATAATAACAGGCCAAGACTCTTGAAGGACTGCGGAGCTCAATCTATACAAGGATTCCAACCTAGTGTTATAAGACTCACAGTGGATGCCAACAATTTTAAATTAAAGCTGGCATAGCACAAGATAATCCAACAGACCCAGTTTGGGGGTTCACCAACAGAAGATCCACATTACCACCTCTAATATTTTCTTGCCCTATGTGACACATTCAAGATGAATGGAGTCTCTGATCAAGCTATAAGACTCAGAGCATTCCCATTCTATAACACCCTAGGCAAATCCCACATCGGCAAAACACGAGAGAGATGTTGGGTTTATAAGTTGGCGGTTCGTAACCCCTAGTGACGCGTTTTAAAACCGTGAGGGCTTCGGCCCAGAGCGGACAATATCACTAGTGGGCCGGGCCGTTACATTTGTGGTATCAGAGCCGCTCCGCGTGCAACCTTGAGCGATGGTGGGGCAAACCTCAGTGAGGACGTTGAGTCCCATAAGGGGGGTGGATTGTAACACCCTAGGCAAATCCCACATCGACAAAATACGGGAGAGATGCTAGGTTTAGAAGTTGGTGGTTTGTAACCCCTAGTGACGTGTTTTAAAACTGTGAGGGCTTCGGCCCAGAGCGGACAATATCACTAGTGGGCTGGGCCGTTACACATTCTCCCTTCGAGATAGAGTAAGAAAGTAGTTACTTTCTCAACCAGCTGGAACGTTCACAACTTGGGAAGATCTTTCATAAGCTTTTCCAGCAAGGTATTTCTCACCCGCAAATACTGTAAAGTTGAGGGTTGAACTCAACATCTTTAGGCAAAAGGAAAGTGAATCACTCTATGATGCATGGGAGAGATATAAAGATCTACAGAGAAAATGTCCACACCATGGCATAAAGGATTGGCTCCTGGTTCAAAACTTTTATAATGGGCTGCTACCCTTTATAAAGAGCACAATAGATTCAACTGAAGAAGCTGACTTGATGGAGAAAACAGTGGACCAAGCACTTGAACTTCTGGAGAGGGTCGTGTACCATAACTACGAGTGGTCAAATGAAAGGGGGAATACAAGGAGAACAGTAGGGATCCTGGAAGTAGATGCCCTAAGCATGATAAGTGTTCAATTTGACCAGCTCACAAGAAGGCTTAATAGAATGCAAGCCAATGCTATAGGGATGAACAACCAACACTATGATAGCAGTGGAGAAGGATATATGAATTCAGAATGTAACAACTTCAATGAACTTTCCACATAATAGATGAACTATGTGAATAATGGAGGGAATTTCAACTAGAGGCAGCTCAACAATCTATATTCAAGTACATACAACCCTGGATAGAGGAACCACCCTAATTTCTCATGGTCCAATTCACAGAATAAGTCAATGAACAAACAGCAAGGATATAGACCACCAGCACCCCCAGGATTTCAGAATAGGGGACCAAATCCTACACAGCCACTGCCACCTCCTCAGAACCAACAGCCTGAACCAAAGTCGACTATGGAATCCAAGATGGAAGGCTTCCTAGCAACCTAGTAATAGCAGAATGAAATGATCAAATAGCTAACTTCCAGGATGGACTAACTTGCCACCCACAACAAGATGCTTGAAAATCAAATTGCTCAGCAAACAAGTTCTTCAAGCAAGGCTACTGGTAAACTGCCTAGTCAACCAAAGATGAACCCAAAGGAGCATTGTAAGGCAGTTACATTAAGGAGTGGAAAAGTTCTAGAACAGTCAGAAGAAGAGCCAACTGAGAAAACCTCTGATAAATCTGAAAGCCAAGCAGAGGAGAAAAAGGAAAAAGATAAAAAGGACCAGGAAGAGGAAGCAAGAAAGAAAAGAAACTACTAGAGCCATATCAGCCTCCTCTATCTTTTCCTCAGAGATTCCAGAAAGCCAAATTGGATAAGCAGTTTGGGAAGTTTTTAAAAGTTTTACCGAAACTCTACATCAACATTCCCTTCACTAGCACTTTTTCAAATGCCATCCTATACTAAATTTCTCAAGGAAATTTTGTCAAAGAAAAGAAAGCTGGAAGATTATGAGACTGTTGCTCTCACAGAGGAATGTAGTGCCATACTGCAAAACAAACTGCCTCTAAAACTGAAGGATCCAGGAAGATTCTCAATACCTTGTCTCATCGGCAATATGAAAATAGACAAGGCCCTCTGTGATCTTGGGGCAAATGTAAGTCTAATGCCTCTATCAATATGTCAAAAGCTAGAGGTCAGAGAACTGAATCCCATAATAATTTCACTGCAATTTGCTGATTGGTCTGTTAAATATCCTATGGGCATCCTAAAGAACATCCCTATCAAAGTGGGCAAATTCTTCATCCCCATTGACTTTGTTGTCCTGGAGATGGAAGAGGATGTCCAAATCCCTATCATCTTAGGAAGACCTTTCTTGGCAACTGCCAGAGCTATTATAGATGTCAAAAATGGGTAGTTAACTCTCAAAGTAAGAGATGAAGAGGTGAAATTCAACATGTTCAGCGTAATGAAGCACAAACTTGAACCTAACGAATGCTTCAAGGTTGATATAATTAACAAGCAAGTTGAAGAGGAATTCCATAAAAAAGATCATGAAGATCCTCTTGAAGCATGCATTGTCCATAACCACATAGCAGAGAATGAGAACACAGAAATTACAGCTTGTGTACAATCTTTGACAGCAGATCTACCCCTACCATTGGCTCAAGTTTTCAAGGTAGAAGAGTTAGAGGAAGAACAACCCAAAGGAAAGCCTTAACAAAACACTAAACAGGTAGAATTGAAACCTCTTCCCTCCATACTAAGGTACGCATTTTTGGACTCAAATTATGAATATCCTGTTATTATCAATGCTAGCTTATCAGAAATAGAAGAGGAAAAATTGTTAAGGGTACTTAGGACCCATAGCAAAGCTATAAGGTATAAAATAGAAGACCTGAAGGGGATTAATCCTTCCATTTGCATGCATAGGATACCTATGGAAGAAAACAGTAAACCCACTATTGAACATCAAAGGAGGCTTAACCCAAACATGAAAGAAATAGTTAAGAAAAAAATTCTGAAACTATTAGATGCTGGTATTATATACCCAATTTCTGATAGTAAATGGGTTAGTCTAGTACATGTAGTGCCTAAGAAGGGTGGGACAACTTTTGTCCAAAATGCAAACAATGAACTGATCCCTACTACGGTAGTCACTGGTTGGTGTATGTGCATATATTATAGGAAATTGAATAGTGTCACTAGAAAAGATAAATTTTCTCTCCCTTTCATAGACCAAATGCTAGAAAGGCTAGTGAAACATTCATACTTTTGTTATCTAGATGGGTATTCAGGATTTTTTAAAATTCCTATTCACCCAGAAGATCAAGAAAAGACCACATTCACATGCCCCTATAGAACCTTTTCATATAGAAGAATGCTTTTTGGTCTTTGTAATGCCCGTGCTACTTTTCAAAGATGCATGATGGCTATTTTTTCCATTATATTGAAAATATCATGGAAGTTTTTAGAGATGATTTCTCTGTCTATAGAACCACTTTTGATGATTGCCTAGCTAACTTATCCAAAGTGTTGTAAAGATGTGAAGAATCAAACCTGGTCCTAAATTGGGAAAAACGCCATTTCATGGTAAAGGAATGTATAGTTCTTGGACACTTGATATCAGAAAGAGGAATTGAAGTTGACAAGGCAAAAATAGAAATCATTGAAAAGATGTCACCACCAACATTAGTCAAAGGAGTGTGAAGCTTTTTGGGATATGCCAGCTTATACAGAAGATTCATTAAAGACTTCTCCAAAATAGTTAAGCCACTTACCAACTTGTTAAGTCAAGATGTTCCCTTTGATTTTGATGAAAATTGCCTTGTCTCCTTTAACAGGATCAAATAAGCTTTGATTTCAGCACCAATAATGCAACCACCAGATTGGAAGCTACCGTTTGAGGTGATGTGTGATGCAAGTGACTACGCAGTTGGAGCAGTACTCGAGCAAAGAAAGGATAAAAAGCTCCATGCCATTTATTAGGCCAGCAAGATGCTTGACGATACACAAATCAACTATGCTACCACAGAAAAGGAATTTCTAGCAGTAGTGTTTGCAATTGACAAATTTAGATCCTACCTAATTGGATCGAAAGTCATTATATTCACAGACCATGCTGCCATTCGGTACCTTTTAAATAAGAAGGAAGCAAAACCAAGGCTGATTCGATGGATTTTACTCTTGTAAGAATTTGACCTTGAAAGCAAGGACAAAAAGGGATCTAAAAATGTAGTAGCTGACCACCTCTCCAGACTAAAATTGGAAGACATAAGGGACATCGAGGAATTGCCAATTGATGATTCATTTCCTAATGAACAATTACTAGCATTCTCCCAAGCTCCATGGTATGCTGACTTTGTTAATTTTCTTGTATGCAGGGTATTGCCTCCCAACATGTCTTATCAGCAAAGGAAGAAATTCCTGCATGATGTGTGATACTACACATGGTAAGAACCTTTGCTGTACAAGAGATGTAACGACAGGCTGAAAAGATGATGCATATCGAAGGAGGATATATAGAGCATTCTTCAGCATTGCCATTCATCACCATATGGAGGACATTTTGGCACCACAAAAACAGCAGCCAAGATTTATCAAGTAGGGTTCTACTGGCCTAATTTGTTTTAAGATGTGAGATCCTTTGTGCTACCTTGTGATTTATGCCAAAGAACAGGTAACATTTATAAAAGGAATGAAATGCCACTGCACAGTATACTTGAGGTAGAGCTATTTGATGTGTGGGGGATAGACTTCATGGGCCCATTCCCCTTCTCCTTTGGGAACAAGTATGTTCTGGTTGGTGTTGATTATGTGTCAAAATGGGTAAAAGCAATAACCACGCCAACCAACGATGCCAGAGTGGTCACCAAGTTCCTTAAGAAGAATATCTTCACAAGATTTGGCACACCATGAGCAATAATCAGCGATGGCAGAAGTCACTTCTGTAACCAAAAATTTGAAACACTATTAAAGAAGTATAGAGTGACTCACAAGGTGGCCACTCCTTATCATCCTCAAACCAGTGATCAAGTAGAAACTTCAAACAGGGAGTTGAAACGGATCCTAAAGAAAACAGTAAACTGCATAAGGAAGGACTGGTCTATAAAGTTAGATGATGCACTGTGGGCATACCGCACTGCATATAAAACTCCAATTGGCACAACACCCTTTCGGTTGGTTTATAGGAAATCATGCCACCTCCCTGTCGAGCTTGAACACAGAGCTTACTGGGCAATTCAAACCCTAAATTTTGACCTCAAGGCTACTAGTGAAAAAAGACTCTGACAGCTCAATGAGTTGGACAAAATTAGGCAGGATGTGTATGAGAATGCTAAAATCTTCAAGGACAAAACCAAAAGATGGCACAACAGACACATAACAAGAAAAGAAATAAAAGAAGCAGACCTTATCCTACTCTTCAACTCTAGGTTAAAACATTTTTCAGGGAAGTTGAGGTCACAATGGTCCAGACCCTTTAAGGTTATGTAAGTCTTCCCACATGGAGCTGTAGAGATTTGGAGTGAAACCTTAGGAGCATTCAAAGTGAATGGGCAAAGGCTTAAGCCATACTTTTAGGGAGAACCCATAGCGAAGGGAGCCAATTGCACCTTCAACAACCCTTTAGACAGACAGTGAACAGTGAGGGAATAGTCCAGCTAGAGACTATAAATAAGCGCTCATTGGGAGGCAACCCAAAAATTTCTAAATTTTCTTTATATTTTATCTCTTATTTTTGTTTTATGTTTATTCATGTTTCATTTCGTAGATACCCCAAATCTCAATTCTGGAAAAGCAAGGAACCTAAAGCAAGAGAGGAAAGGAGACGTCAAGTCAAAACCACACAAGAGGAGACTGTATAAAATCGGGGAAGTAGCTCTGTGCTAATTTTTACATTCATTTCATTCATAGTAGTAGCATGAAATTTTAATACATAGTGAATTGGAGAGCCAAAAAATTACACAGGTCATGTATAAGTTTTACACACCCCGTGTAACCTTCTGGAACCACTAAACCACACCCGTATAAGCTCCAGAAAATTATATGGCTTGACCTTGTGTAATGTTACACGGAGCGTGCTTTGGCAATGGAGAGGGAAATTTTAAGTTTGAGGGAGATAGATAGTTACACGGGTCCAAAATCCAATTTACACAGGCTGTGTAACTTAGCTAGCAATGATGCTTTCAGACAGAGAGTTACACAGATCCCAAAACCAGATTACACGGACCATCTAATGTGGCTAGTAAAGTAACCTAGCAATAGGAAGTTACATGGGTCCCCAAATGAATTTACATGGACTGTGTAACTTTGCATAAAAGGGAAATTCCGAACAGAAAGTTACACGGGCCTGAAATTTGGGACCCGTATAGTGATACACTCCCTGTGTATCATGTAACAGACGCGATACTTGGGGCACGAAAAGTGCGAAACAAAGGGTCAGAACAACCTTTTAAATTTGCAAAACTCCCATTAAACTCCCTCCCACTCAAAAACTCTTCCTCTCCAAGCTTCACTCCCTTTACAAACCCCTCAAATCTCCTCTTCCCTCACAAAACCCTAACCTTTTCCTCTCCCAAATCACTGATGGCACCTGCTAAGAGACCAGCGAGAAGAACGGACTCCTCCTCAAGGCAAGGAGGCAATTCCTTATCCTCACCTCCTCAGCCATCACCTCAGCACCCAAGAACAGCAGCAGCCCCACCAAAACCGCCCCACAACCATAAGCCGCCCCACAACCTCAACAGCCAGCACAACCAGAATTCTCCATCGCTTAGGGATTCCTTGACAATACCCACAGAGATCTATGTGCCCGGCTTAACAACCGAAGAATAATCTCCACGAAATATATGAACTTCGGGCTGCTGGAGCAAATAAGGCTGCAAGACAAAATCAATGGGCTCCTTGACAGCATTGGGTAGACCAGATTCGCCCAACTCCAATTCCCTACCTACTGGGACACCACACTGGAGTTCCTTGGGAGTTTCAAGGCCACCTTATAGCCTACTGATAGGGAGAACAGGGGCAGGATTGAATTTCGACTCCTTGGTGTCGACCGGGCAATGAACATGGATGAGTTCAATGCCATCTTTGGATTCGATAGCACCAGGCACAAGGAGATCCCACAAAACCGGATAGTTTACAACAATGTTAACTTTTGGCGTTCTGTCACACCTTACCCCTCTGTAAGGCATCACATGATCTTGCAGTATACCTAATGAATTACCAAACTTCGCCTACCAATAACCCATTAAATATATTATAAGGGATTTTAAAATAATTTTCATTCATTTTAAAGTGTAAGGTAATGTTGAATGATTATTAAAAAGCCTTTAATTAAAGTTTATGTCATAAATTCAAATTTTGATTAATTCGAGATTTTGAAAATTTTATAAAAATTTCAGCAGAGTGCCAGCTAGAAATTGAGAAAATATTTCTTCAAAACTTGTTAAAAACACTCCCAATATGAATAATATCCACAACTCCATTTAAGATCAACACAAACCAATCATCAACCAACACAATTTCATGCAATCTCAATATCATTTCATTCAGTTCAACTCAAGTATAAAATTTTCAATTCTAGAAAAGAAGACAAAATATTAATATTACAATTTTGATTGTACAATTGCTCAACTAGTTCTATAGATAAATATGAACAATAATTTACATCATAAGAAATTTACAACGGTATAAAATATTACACCCATAAAAGATCCTAAAATTACTTCAATTGTAGCTATGGCAGTTCACTCTGCAGCTTTATCCTTCTCCCTATCTAAGACAGTAAGAAAAAGCCATCGTTGAGTAATTTACTCAGTGGTGCACAACAATAATTTCTAAAGTCACTAAAATATAATCATACATCGATAAACAGAGATTTAAAAATTTTCAAAATCACAAATTCTCAAAACTGATATTAATATTTTTAATAACACTTTATCAAAATAAATTGTAAACAATACTGTTGCCAACAATTAACACAACTTAGGTCATGACATAAATTTTCACGATCAATGTCGTATTGTACACCACGATAAAGTAATTTACAACCTTACTAACCAAAATTAATGAGGGTGGTGGCTAGCTAGCTGTATGAGTACTCATCCGATCTCAACCTCAAACTGGCAAGCTAGAGAGGGAGGAACATAATCAATCTTAACTCCGTAAATGGAGGAGGAACACAATAATATTGTCATGCGAAGTGTGATTTCAAAGTTCAATTCAAAACCATATCATTCAAATATTTCATGTAAATCACAAATCATATTTCATTCCAAATTCTCATTTACAACGTAGGTAATACACTATTTTTCAAATAAAATTCTCAAAGCCATGACAATCACAATTTATTCACAACACTTATTTAAATGAATTTTTAAGTAGAAAACAAGGAATCAAAATTATTATGCACAAACCTCTTTGCTTGCCTTGATTTAATCTACTCTTCCTCCTTTCTTGGAGGGCTCCTTTCTAACTGAAAAACATAATTAAAGTGTTTCAATATCCATCCAAATCACTTCTACTAATTAATCCAACAATTAAATTTTGCACACTTAATTTCACTTATAAAGTCTTATAAGGGTTGAGTTCTTTATATTTGACATTATTGTGGTTACTATTTACATTACTATTCATACAAAATGTTGACTTTTTCATAATTAATAGGTATACAATTTCTAAACACATGGCCATGCCACATTTTGGGTTATACACTTGTTCGCATTGGTTTCTAATTGCAATTCAAGTCTTCCTAGAAGAAATTTCAAATTTTCAGTTTTTGTTACCAATGTTTACTGTTCTATTGGACTAATCTATAGTGGAAATTTGGTAAAACTTTCTTCATCAAAGTTGTTCCTTAATGTTTCTACTTTAATTCTCTTTCTAAATTACTCCATTTTGAGTTTTTTAGCTCAAGTTATGGCATTTTTACCATAACTGGCCGGATTGGTCTATGTCCAGAGTTTCTGGGCAAATTGTGGTTCTGGCAGTTTTTGTGAGCTAATTTTGGTTAGCAATTTGATTAGATTATGGTCAGAATTTGGGTTTGTGTTCTTCATAAAAGTTGTTCTACTGTGTCTAAGCTTTCCATGGGTTCAAGAATCAGGTCATTTAGACCTCTCTACACAAAGTTATGGTCATTTGAACATGTACTGTTTATTTGGTCAATTCTGTCTAGAATTAGGACACCAATTCCAGATTCAAGCCAATTTTAGGTCAACTTGGAGTGAATTTTTGGGTAAGGTTTCTTCATGAAAAATGTGGCATTATGACCCTAGTTTCATCTCTAATTGGCCTTTCACCAATTGGTGCAATACAATTCTACTTATGTCCATTTAACCTTGCTGGACTCATTAGTCCAGAATTTAGCAATTCAACATCCCTCACTTATCTCAATTCCATTCATTAATTCATTTTAATTCTCAACTCAAATAAACCAAATAACCACAATTAGGCATAATAACACTAATTGGTCAACATTTCATTAAAACCCTAATTTTCATAAACCCTAATTCTTCCACCTTACAAATTTTCATGCAATTCATGCAAGCTTAACTCAATAATCATATACACATCCCAAATGAAGCTAGAATTCATGTTTAATTAAATTAAAGCACATCAAAATCTCACTATACCATGACTGGCCAGATTTCCCTCTTCCCCAAACAACAATATTTGTTTCATTTTTCACCTTATTTCCACTTATTTAACATCATTCTTATGAGTATATGCTAATTTAAATGAAGAGGGAGACTTACCTTTATCAAGCTCCTTTCCACTCTTCAAATCTTTCACTCTTCCTTGAAATTCTTCCTATCAATCTTCTTATCAAGGCTAAATAAGGTTTTACTTTGGTGGTTAGGTGGTTTATGGAAAGAAACTTAAAAAGTTCAAGCTTGATATATGCATCAATGGTGGAAATGAAAGATGAGAGAGAGAGGAGAAATAGAGCCGACTGCCCATGAGAAGAACAAGGAAACTTTTAATTGATTTTTATGTGATTTTTATCTTCTTTTAATAATAATTATCCCCACAATTTTTGTAATTAAAAATTATAATCTTTATTGTATCATGGTGAGGTCATGGTGATGTCATAATTCCAATTAAAATTTGAATTTCATTTCTTTTTCTTTTCTTTTCTTACACCTCTCCATCTTTAACTCCTTTTTCAATATTTTAATTTTCTACATTTTAATGGACATTTAGGCCAAGAGTCACCTCTAAGGGTGAATTGACCAAATTGCCCCTTATCGGTCTGATCAATTTTTCTAATAGCATTAGGTTACTTCTTGAACTCTGATTCAATTATTTAAACTTATTTTCTATTCTTTTCTGTGGTTTTCACATTACCATTAGCTTTGTAATTATCCTTAGGCCTGAGGTGTCATAGGGTCCTGCATGAAATTAGGGTAGCAACCGAGCTCGCAGTCACTTCCCGGTTCGGTTATCCATCGCTGGGACTTCAGCTCATTTAACTGATTATGCTTTGTTTTTCTTATTTCCATTTCTCCTTCATATAATTTCTATTAATATTTATTTATGGCTTTTCTAGGTGACATAGATATAATTCTAGACATCCTGACTGTCTGGACAAACACTAGTCATCGAAATAGTAGAATATATAGACTACTTAGTATGGGAGTGGTATACGTTCCATAGCCCCGAACATGGAAGTTTACAACTTCAGCAAGTCAAAATCTATGGGTATCACCAGCCCTGCTTTGTGGTACATGCACCGGCTAGCTGCCCACATCATCATGGGCGGCGGTAATAGCTTAGGCATGGTGAACGCCAATGAGCTCTTCTTCCTTTGGTGCATGGTCATCGGGCAGCGTTGTAGCACAGGATTCTTCCTGTGCAACCACCTTCACTGCCTTTCTCACTAGTCGACAGGGCATATAGTGCTTGGGGGTGTAACGCCCTCACTTTAGGTAGTTCGTACATTCTACTGTTCCGATGACTAATGTCGACTCGGACAGGTAGGATGTCTGAAACTACACTTAAACTAGGGTGAGGAAACATAAACTGACTGAACAAAGATCAAGTAAAATCAAGGAAAAATAAAAGAAGTAAAGTGCAACTCGGTTTAAGGAATTGAGGTCACGGCGATGGGTAACCCTAACGGGAAGCGACTGTAAAGACAGTTGCCAACCCCAGACCCATGGGAAAACCCTGTAAGATAAATAATGGGACTAAATTTAAGGATTTACGAGGTTTAAAAGGTAATAAAAATACCAAGAAAAATACAAGAAAATTTAGCCAATCGGTAAAGAAAGTTATAACTCGATAAGCACAACAAAGGGCATTTTGGTCATTTCATCCTTAGTGTTAAATTTTAACCTAAATGCCAAGTGAAAAGAGAGAGAATAAAATATTAAAAAAAATAAATTAAAATTATGAATCATGAAAAGGAAAAAAGGAAAGAAAGAAATAAAAAAAAATTCCCACACATGGAATAATACAAATAAATGGAATTTAAATTAATACACTCTAGGACAAGATAAGATAGGGTGCTCCGACACCGAATGCAGCACACCTTGTTCGACTACACTTTAGACGGGTGAGGGGTGTTACATTTAGTGGTATCAGAGAAAAGGTTTAGACGATCCTAGACCTAGATAGATAGAAAGATATAATGTGCATAACATGCATGAGTCTTTATATAGGAGTCGAGGTGACACTAATGCAGATTTGTTCTTTGTTCGTTTTATAGGATTGATGGAGTTTGATCCTTCTGAGCAAGGGTCTTATAGACCTGAGGAGGAGGAGATTGGTAGTCATGCACCTATTCGCAGTAAGGGGTGAGACAGGAGAGAGGAGTCATCACATGGTACTGCGAGAAGAGCACAACAAGCATTTTTGGAGCAGATGACTCAGATGCTCTGCCAGTTTACTGGAGCCATCCCATAGCTACAGCCACACCCATAGCCTGGACAACGGTCCCCACTAGAGAAGTTGAGAAAATATGGGGCCGTCGACTTTAAGGATAAGAAGGAAGATGACCCAGCCGCTGTTGAGCATTGGCTAGAGTGGACTGAGAGACTGTTGAAGCAGTTACACTGCACACTAGAGCAGCAGCTAGAGTGCGCTCTGTTGTTACTATAGGAGGAAGCCTACCAGTGGTGGGATACGGTATCCAGAGCAGTACAACTGATAGCGCTTACTTAGAACTTCTTCTTGGCTGAGTTCAAGAAGAAGTATATTAGTCACGTGTACTTAGAGGCCAAAAAGAGAGAGTTCTTAACTTTAAGGCAGAAGCAGTTAATGGTCTCTGAGTATGAGAGAGAATTTGTGAGGCTAGGTAGATATGCCTAGGAGATAATGCCTATAGAGGCAAACCGGTGTCGTA
The DNA here is from genome assembly GCF_030052815.1 of Hevea brasiliensis. Taxonomy (NCBI): domain Eukaryota; kingdom Viridiplantae; phylum Streptophyta; class Magnoliopsida; order Malpighiales; family Euphorbiaceae; genus Hevea; species Hevea brasiliensis. The sequence continues at coordinate 3,377,768 of NC_079507.1, forward strand.
GGTTCGAGGATGGACTAAAAGATAATAGTAGACTTCTAGTGATGGCACATGGGTATATAGACTTCTCACAGCTAGTGGCTGCAACTCTCAATGTAGAGAAAGTACGAAATGATGAGCAGTCCCAGAAGGATAGGCAGTGAAAGAGAGGTTCTAGACAAGGCCAGTCCAGTACACCAGTTTCTGATAGTAAGAGGCCCAAGGGTCCCCAGGGTCAAAGCTAGAGATAGAGGTATCAACTCACTCAGAGAGGAGGACAGTCTGGAGCATCAGTGGGGAGTTCTCCAGACATAGCAGTAGGGGGATTAGCCTCCATGCCCTTATGTACCCACTATGAGAGGAGGCACCGAGGAGAGTGTCGACTGCTGACTGGGGGATGCTTTCGATACGGAGCTACTGATCACTTTCTATGGGATTGTCCACACAAGAGTGTTCCCACTGCCCCACCACCAACTGAGAGATCTGCCCCCGTAGCTCAGATGGGTAGATGACCCATGAGGCCAGAGGTAACAGGTACCTCACAGAGACTAGTTTCTGAGATGATTGAGTGGCCTAAGGCTTGAGCAGCACCTCGTGTATATGCCATAAGGGCACAGGAGGAACCAGATCCGGCAGATGCTGTCAGAGGTATATTTTCTCTTTATACTACTTTAGTATATGTATAGATAGACCCTGTATATGAGATGAAAGAAGATAGGTGCAGAACTAATTGAGATAAGATTTTAGAGCTAGATCTAGTAAGACTAAGGAGAAAGTGAAGTATAATAACAAGGGAAAGTAGAGAGACAAAGAGATAGCAGTTCCTCGACTATTTACACTGGGTAAATTTCGAGAACGAAATTTTATTTAGAGGGGAAGAATTGTAACGCCCTTACTTTAGGCAGTCTGTATATTCTACTGTTTCGATGACTAATATCGATTCGAACAACCAGGATATCTGAAACTACATAAAATAGGGTGAGGAGACATAAATTGACTAAACAAAGATCAAGTAAAATCAAGGAAAAATAAAGGAAGCAAAGTGCAACTCAGTTAAAGGAACTGGGGTCACGGCTATGGGTAACCCTAATGGGAAGCGACTGTGAAGATAGTTGCCAACCTTAGACCCGTGGGGAAACCCTGTAAGATAAATAATGGGACTAAATTGAAGGATTTAGGAGGTTTAAAAGGCAATAAAAATGCCAAGAAAAATACAAGAAAAATTAGCTAATCGGTAAAGATAGTTATAACCTGATAAGCACAACGTAAGGCATTTTGGTCATTTCATCCTCAGTTTTGAATTTGGACCTAAATGCCAAGTGAAAAGAGAGAGAATAAATATTAAAAAAATAAATTAAAATTATGAATCATGGAATGGAAAAAGGGAAAAGAAAGAAAAAAAAATTTCCCACACATGGAATAATATAAATAAATGGAATTTAAATTAATACGGTATAAGACAAGATAAGATAGGGTGCTCCGATACCGAATGTAGCATACCTTGCTTGACTACACTGTAGACGGGTGAGGGGTGTTACAGGGGGCCTCATCATAACCATCGCACTCCACTTCAGATTTGTACTAGGTCATCATAAGCTGCGCTCCATCCTGGGCACCTCCAAGATTGACCAAACCACTTGCATATCAATAGGGATATGTAAGAAGGTCGGCAACACCTGCTACCTGATAGATGTTGAAGGGAATGTCATTCCCAGGAGAGACGAAGCACAAACAGAGCCTAGTGAACCTTCACAACCACAGGAGGAAGCCCAAGAGCCACTCCATCATGAGTCTCCCACTCGAGTGTCTCCTTACACACCACCACCGACGAACTCCATTCTTGCCTACCTTCAATGCATGGAGACTACACTCAATAATAGAATGCAAGCACTCAAAGACAGTCTCCAGGAGGCCCACAACAAGCTTGACATGATTATCGAGAGGCTTGATGAAGAGAGACCATCATCCTCATCAGAAGCTTTTCAGAGTTAGGACTATAGGATAGGTTCCTTCTTGTAAAAACTTATATGCCATAGTCCTACTCAGTGCTCATAGGTATCTAATTCTAGCTTTTTGTCCAAACTTTCAAATTTTTAATAATATGCTTTTTGATAATTTTGTGTGCTATACCTTAATTTTGCATATTGTGTTGACATCGAGGACAATGTTAGATTTGAGTTTGGGGGTACATATGCATTTCTCTATGAGGCCATTTAGCCTCACCAACTCTAGAACATGTCTCTTGGACCTATCGAGGCAAAATCCTAGCATATGTTTGAAAAAGAGATGATTAAGGTATTCTTTCATATAGCCTCACTAAGCCTAAAAGCCACCCTTAGTTACAATATACCCCTTACAGCCAACTTGAGCCTATATCTAAACCTGTATAATTTTCCTTGTTTACCCACACACATTTACCTAACCCCTAGCCTAAACACTCACTTCAACCTTTTGAGGAAGCCTAGTGTATAAAGGATAAGTATATCAAATGTAAAAGAAGGAGAAGATGAGAATACCAAGAAGAGTGTAAGTGTACAATTAAAATCAAGAAAAAATTTGTCTTTCCAGCCCAATAAAAGCAATGAGTTTGTGCTAAAAAAAAAAAAAGAGAGAGAGAAGTCCCAAAAACAAATACCATGACAGTATGCTTGGCAATATAAACCCTTCTTCCCCATGCAAAAATCAACAGAACAAACTTGGTATACTTAAGAAAAAGTGCATGAAAGCTAACCTCAAGTTTGCATTCCTTAAAACCCTTCATTGTTAACCAAATTATCATCCCGTAACTCCATTACAACCTTTCTAAAATACCTTTTGATCTTTTGAAAGTATATGCTACATTAGTGGAGATAGGAAATTGAGATGTGCCTATGGAGTTGGAATTAAATCAATCTCAGCAATTTCCATAATAGAGACTAAATTTGAGGGGAGTAAGTATTTTATAAGTCTATCCTGGTAAAATAGGTCATTTGTAACTTATTAATAATCTTGCATAGAGGAGCAATTAGTTGAAACATCACAAAAGGGGGTGAGGTTTTAAGCAAGTAGCTATTGAAACCGTTATGCCTTGAAGGAAGGGAATTGGTATGAAAGTTGAAGGAGTCTAATTATATGCATATTGAATTTATAGTTATGCTTTTGAGTCTTTCCCCTAAAATTCATTTTAAAATGGGTTTTCAATTTGCTTGAGGACAAGCAAAAGTTTGAGTTTAGGGGTATTTGATACACTTGTATCATATAGATATTTTTAAGTACAATTGTATAATATTTCATAGCATTTAGATAAGTAATCTCATACATAATCATTAATTTTATTAACTTTTATAAATTTCATTGCTAAGATCTGAATTCTATGTTTTCTGTATGTTTCTAGGTGTTCTGAAGAGGTTCCAAGGCATAAGAACAAAATAGAGAGCTTGGAAAGGCCAAAGGATTGAGAAGTGTTGCTGATACACCTTACACGGATTGTGTAATCAAAGCCAAAGAGCTAAGGAAGAAACAAAGTACACGGGCCGTGTACCATTCCCCGTGTAAAATATGGAGACCCGTGTAAGTCTCTGTCGGGCCAGGATTGAAGATTTACCCGAAGTACAAAAGTACACGGGCCGTGTAATCAGGCCCGTGTAACTACCTGAGGTCCGTGTAAAGTCCTATCCTGATATAAGATGTAATAATTCAAGCTCCAATAAGTTACATGGCCTTGGACCGTATAGTGACACACGGGCCATGTATCATGCGATAACCAGTCTCCTGATTTGGCTCCAGCTCCACACAAAAAAAAAGAGACTTCTAATGTTGCTAGGACTTTGAAAACCTAACCCTAGACATTATATATAAATAGGAGCAGCAGAAAGTAGAAAGGGGATCCCAGCCTGATAATATCACTTTCGCTATTTTCACACAGCCGTCTAAAAGAATAGTGCATCGACATCAAGGAGGAACCCTCAGCTAAAGTTCCATAAGATCGAAGCTACAGATTCTCTTCGGTTCTTTTATTCTATTTCTTTAAGTGGATATTTCATGTTCTTTTATTTTATTTATATTATGTTTGTTAAACTCACCATGAGTGAGTAATTTCTTTATTCTGGAATTGGAAGTGTAACACTCGTAATTATTGTTATGGATGAATATTGAGTTTTATTTATCGGATTTGAGTTTTGTTCTTTGATTCAATTTCTTGTGATCTTAATGCATGCTATGTGTTGGTACCCACTTAGTATTGATTATAGATATTAATTGAAGGACTAAAAGGTGAAGATTAATATTAGAAAATCGGGATTTTGAACCTAGAAAATCTGACCTAGAGATAGGCTAATGACCTTTGTGGAGTTCCATAATTAATCAAAGATCTTAAAGGTTTTTTTTTATCAGGACTAATCACCAACGAAAATAGGGTTTAGCTCTAATCGAAACACACCTTAGGTGCCTTGAGAGGGGACCTAGGATATCCTCGGATTAATTTCCATCAAAGTGACGATCCTCAATCCAATGAATAGATAAGATTAAAATCCATAATATGATTACAGTGTGAAATCTTAATTCTAGAATTGCTTCAATATATATTTTTATTCAAAGTAATTTTCAGCATCCAAAATAGATTTAATTCACTATTCATACATATCTAGTAGCCCAAACAGTCGGAATTACTGTGTAACTTGGTACTTGCTAATTAAATTTCTCGTGAGATGATACTTCACTCACTACTTTATTACTTGTTAGCGATCCGTGCACTTACGGGATTGAAAAACCAATAAACACCTTCCTCTAGTTGAGTTCACATACAATAATAGCTATCACTTTAGCAACTGTATGGCACCGTATGAAGCTTTATATGGGAGGAAGTGTAGGTCTCCTGTGTGTTATGAAGAAGTAGGTGAAAGGGCCTTAACAGGAAAAAAGTTGGTGGAAATCACCAATCAAGCTATGCTCTTAATTAGGGCAAGGTTGAAGATAGTTGCCAGTAGATAGAAGAGCTATGCATATCACTATAAAGGAGAAGTGGTTTTTTAGGTAGGGGATATGGTACTTCTAAAAGTATCTTTAATGAAGGGTGTCATCTAATTTGGTAGGAGAGGCAAACTAGCTCTGAGGTATATTAGACCACATGAAGTGCTGCAAAGGGTAAAAAATATATCTTATATGTAACGCCCTCACTTTAGGTAGTCCGTATATTGTACTGTTCCGATGAATAACATCTGTTTGGATAGCTAGGATGTCTCAAACTACACTCAAAGTAGAGTGAGGAAACATAAATTGACTGAATAAAGAGCTCTGATACCAATAAATTGTCATACCCTTATTCCCTACTGTAGATTTTTTCCCCTTTTCTCCCAATAAAACCCTAGATTCACTTCACTAAAAATCATTTCCACACCCTAAGCAAGACTTTGGCTGCCAAGAAGTGAGGAAATCTCAAAGTTTACACAAAGTCAAGAAGTGATCATCAAGAGGTTAGTACACTAAACAAGTCTCTTTCCTTCTTTAACTAGTATAAGCATGCTAAATTAAGTGTAAATTTTATGAAATTAAAAGAAAACCTTGAGTATATGGAAACTTGATTTTTGGTAGCCATGAGAATTGTGTGAAATTAATGGTTTTGATGGTTTTGAATTAGTTAGTGATGTTGATTGATGAACTTATATACATTAGAAGTTGAATTACTTTGAGGATGCTTATGACCTAACTTTAGGGCTTTGGTGTTATTACTTCAAATTGGTGTTGTTTAGACTATTTGTTGACTATTAGAAGTTTCATGTATGTCAAATGAAGTTTGGGAGTTGGAGGAATTGAAATTGGTAGTGCAATTTCCCTTGTAGAAAATTTGGACCTATGAGTCCTATGAAGTTTTTGAACCATAAATAGAGTTGTGTTGCTTCAATTGGTATGAGGCCAATTGAAGATGAAACTAGGGTCATAATTCCCCATTTTTCATGAAGAAACCATGCCCAAACACTGTCCCTAACCTGGCCTAAAATTGGCTTGAATCTGAGTAACCCTAATCTGAACCTGGAAAAATGACCAAATGAATAGTAAATGTTCAAATGGCCATAACTCACACTAGGAAGGTCAGAATGACCTAATTCTTGAACCATTGGAGAGCTTAGAGATAGGAATACAACTTTCATGAAGAATACAAAACCTAGATCTGCCTCTAACCAAATCAAATTGCTAGCATAATTTAGGTCAATAAAATTGTCTCGAATTATATTGCTCAGAAATTTCTGAACATAGGCTACCCAACCAGTTTTGGCAAAAATGCCATAACTTGGCCTAAAAAATTGCAAATGTAATGAAACTAGTGGCAAAGCTTCCATAAGACATAGATCTACAATATTGATGTTTTGACCAGAACCCAGAACCCATGAGAACTAAGTCCAATTGTTAGAATAAATTAGTACACTAAATCTAGGAATTTGCCTCAACCACCACTTGACCTCTGAACAGTGTTTATACTATAACTTTCACTAGGAAATCTCAAATGGGATGAGCCAAACTGTTCTGGAAACCTAAGAGACAGTGCTCCAACTTTAATTTAGAAACTTGCCTCGTAAGAACCCTAAAATGGGAGTCAAAGCCACTGACCTAAACCTAGAATCCTGTAGACACAGGGTACCTGAGTCTAGGCTAGTTAATTTGCCACAATTAATTCTATAAAGCTTGAAAAATTGTGATACAAAATTTTGAGTGATCATAAGACATAAGGTAACAACTTTTATGAAGAACATTAGACCTAAAAGTGGCTATAACATGTCCGAATAATTAGGGAAATATTGACTTTAGAATCTGCCTACTTCTAGAACTAGAATGAGTTAATGAACCAATTTTGGTTACTTGACCATAACTTAAGTTCTAAAACTCTAAATGACATGATTCAAAAAGGAAAACAAAGATAAGACATAAAAGAACAACCTCCATGAAGGAAGTGTAGCCAAATAGTGGCCAAATCTTGGCCAATTTGGTAGATAAAATTAAGGCACTAGTTCTAAATCTATGTTTCCATCATATATGAAATAACAATACTATAAATTTGTATAGTACATGACATAAAATAATGAGAGTGATAAATACATAGGTTTTATGAATATGTACATGGGACTTGTTGTCCTAAAATAATCCAAGAGGGGGGTGAATTGGACTTTAACAATTTTTCAGCCCTTGCTTATAGCCTAATGAAAAATTGTGGCTTTGTTCAACTAGGTGCTTCTTAATATATAATGACAGTGATATGTATTTCAATAAAGTGTCCCTAAGTTGCAATTCAAGCTTTAATCAATATTTATAGCTATCATAACATGCATCACAGAATATTCAACTAATTTCTCATCATACTCATAAATTCTCAAATATACTAACTCAATATATTCAATCAACTTGCAAGGTCATGTATAAAAATTAAATTGCACAAAAGTAAAGAGGTTAAGGTTAGAGAGATCAAACACAATGATTTTTATAGTGGTTCGGCTTAACTAGCCTACATCCACTCTCTCAAAGAACCCTCTTTGAGTCTTCTCTCCACTATTTGCTCTTTTAAAGGCAAGAGACCAAAAGCCCTTTACAACTTTTCAACACCAAGCTTTTATCAAGGTAGCTTGAACCCTTCACAAGTGCTATCTCAAGCACTTTCTCTCTCAAGCTTCAATAGGTGCTTGTACTGCCTCTCTTAAATGCAACTTAATGTTTTAACACTCACTCTTACTCAATACAAATCAAACTATAAAGATGAGATGAGTTGATTTGCCAATGGTAGCTCAAAGTCTTTAAAGCTCTTGAATGAAAGCAATAAATGAAAAATCAAAGTTCAAGTTCAAATGTAAGCTTTCATCAAGTGTAAAATGAAGTAAAGAAGGTGTATTTATAGTCCCAAATCATTTTAGACCGTTTGAAACCTTTTTGGAACGTTATACACACTGCTCAAGACAAAATGGCCGTTATTTTGTCTTTTTGTGCGAAGTTGAGCAGCTCTGATCATTTAGCAAACTAATGAAATTTTGGCAACAGCAGTAAACTAGTTAGTAAACTAATGTTTTAGCAAATACATTAGCAAACTAATATTTTAGCAAAGCAGTTAGCAAACTAAGTCAACAGCTGCATGTCTTAACTTGTAATATTTAAAAACAAAGATTTAGACCTTAAGAAGAAAAATAAGTTCCAATAGCAGTATCCAAGGTCATGATGAGAAAAAGTAATCAGAAAATAAAGTTTCATTTTTGAGCTCCATTCGACTAAACTCTCATCTATTCTTTTCACATAAGACCTAAGACTCAATCTCTACCTTTATGACTTTCATACCTTTACTTTGGGTCTTGGTTTTCATAATCTTGTTATTTTCTCATCTTGGGTTTATCTTGAAATGCCTTTGAGTATCCTTCTTCTTTAGGTACAACTTCAAAGATTCTTTATGAATAAGAAAAGGAATCTACACATCACTTTAAAGTTGAGTTAGATAGATTCTATTTGAGTTTTGTTATCATTAAAATCAATGCTCATTTTGAGCTACACGGGGTCAACAATCTCCCCCTTTTTTATGATGACAAAACTCAATTGAATTAATAATAAAAAATAAAAGTGTGTGAAAGTTTATGTGAATCCAAGCAAGATAGTATGCCAAAAGTGCTCCCCTTAAATATATGCACATAATTTCCAAGAAATTTATTTGCTATACAAAAGCTCCCCCTGAGTTTATGCTATAAAGCATGTTCAGAAGATATTCACAATATTCTATAAAAAAAAAATAATATGCATATAAACATACTTCCATTTGTCACAAGTATAAACACAAGTATAACCACATATCCATCAGTATAACCACATATCCATCCTATGCATATAAACATACTTCCATTTGTCAAAGTATAAACACATATCCATCCTATTTTCCCCCTTTTTGTCATCATTCAAAAATGAAACAGGAGAAAATAACCCAAAAAGAATCATGTTAGCCCAAACTTAAACGCAGTAAGGTAAACAGTAGCAAACTAAAAAGGCAGACAACAATAGTAGCAAACAGACTAGTAAACTAAAAATGCAGATAGGAAACTAAAATTCAGATTTTGTGCTAATCACTAAGTCTTTTGCTTCTACGAGTGACTTTGGAAGGCACCATCTTCTTCCTGGTGGGTTTAGCAGCAGGGGGCTGAGAACCTTGGTCAGCCAACTGGTCATGTTTCTGTGCTTCATCTTCATCAGATGGTGGTTGAAGGGCAGCAGCTAGGGACTAGTATGGATTTGACACGGTAGACTTAGATCTTTTTCTACCTTTCTTGGCTGGAGGTGCAGCAGCTGCAGATAGTTAAGATGGAGCACTCTCTTGGTGATCCTTTAGAGAGGCTTCCTTCTGCTGTGTAGAGGCAGCTGCAGGTTCCACAAGTGGTTCACTCTGAGGTTCAACAGCTGGCTCACTTTCGAGTTCTACAACTTTTTCACTACCATGCTCAATAGGGACATCAGTTTCAGGTCCAACTTCAGGTTCAACAACCTGTTCACTAGTATGTTCAACAGGGGCTTCAGTTGCAGGTTCAATTTCAGATTCAACCACTTGTTCACTTTTATGTGCCACAGCAGCTGGAGACTCACCAACCTTATTACCTTCACCCCTATCAGTACCATGAGTAGAGACTTGACTGGCTGGAGATGAGGCATCATTTGCAGGTACAACAATCTCAACTTTGGTTGGGAAACCAGTTTCCTTGGCCTGCTGAAGATCCACAATCAGTTTCTTCAATTCCTCATTTTGAGTAAGCAAGTGACTCACTTTGTAGTCAACCACATCCACAAATTTTCTCAGAAGTTCAATGGACTGATGGGTTGTACTAAATTGCTCAGTAATAGCAGTTTTTAGCCCTTGAAGCTCACTTATAAACTCATTTTGTAGAATCTGAACCAACCTTAGCTGAAGAAGAACCACCTTTTTCAAACTTTTTCTTTCTTCTATCAGTATCATAGTGAATTTCTCTAAGCACAATCAAATCTGTCCTAGAACTTTCCTTAGAAACATTTATATTCAGCTCTTTAAACAAAACATTCAAGAGATGAGCATAAGGTAATTTTCCAATCCCATAAGCTTTACACATATTCTTGAAAATCAAATAAGCCAAATTCATCCTTACTTTGTTAACAATGTGCCACATGATGCACATATCCAGGTAACTCAAATAGCCATAGCTGCCAGACTTAGGACAAAAAATGTAGTTCACCATACTGTGAATGATTTTAATATGTTGAAAAGCTTTTGTGCTAGTGGACTTCTCATTGGTGGCAGTGTTGGCAGGGAAGACTTCATTTTCAAACTTAGCCAAGTTAAAGCCTGGAACCCTAGCAACATCTCTATGAGTGGAGATTTTATTTCCATCATTAGGCAATTTCAAAGCCTTAGCAATCATCTCAATAGAAACAACATACACACTACCATTCAAAACAACTTCAAATTTGTCTTCGACATCAACTGTTCTTAGAGTTCTATAAAAGTCTTGAACCAGTCTAGGGTAATACGCATTTGTACACTCACAAACAGTCATCCATTCTTGAAACTCAAAAAGTTCTTCGAATTGAAAATTTACCTGACCAAAGTAATCCCATTTGATGAATTTACAATCAAGCAATGCTTTATCAACAGAACCCAAAGATTGGGCAGCACCCTTTTTGCGTTGGGTATCAATCCCTCGCATTTTTCTCCTCTTTTTATACAGTGGGTTCGATAACCTTAGATGGGTCGGAGGATGCACCAGTTAATTCAGGTTCAGGTGAGTTCTTCTTTTCTTTCAATTTCTTTCGTAATGCTGCGACAAGGAGATCGTCAGATGCTAATGAGGATGACGAAGCAGCAGCAGCAGCAGGGGATTTGCATTTAGCACGAGCCATCGATGGGAAATGAAGACTAAAAAGAATGGTGAAATCTAAAATGGCTTTCGGTGCAGTGATGAATGAAGGAGAAATGAAATAGATGAGCGGTCTGATGAAAATGGGTTAGATTTGCCGAAAAAATTTTTTTGGAGGTGTAATGCCGTAAGCCAATGCAGAGGAGAGAAGAAAGGTGGGTGACGGTTTGGTGTAGCAGAGGTTTAAGTTTCTTGAGTCCCTCGCTTTTCTATTCTAGTGTACTTTATCTGACCTTATTTTCCCTTTTTTTTTATTTCAAATGTGTTTATTTATCTTTATATGCACATATATATGTTTCTATATGTCTGACACAGCACCGAGAATGTGATACAAATGAGAATAGGTAAGTGCAGTGTTTGAAGTGCAGAGAGTTTCAAACACACTCACTTTTTGGTTTGAAATTTGAACAGTACACGATACAGCAGACTAATTTTAGTCACGCAACATTAGCATACAACTTAGTAAACTAATTTCTCGAGTACACAAATAAGTTAGCTAATGTTCTGTAGAGTTTTCTCAGCAAACGTATATCACAGCAAATTACTCACACATTGGATAATATGCAAATATATTAAATTACTCTGAATTAAATTTCAAGCAAGTGGATCACTCATACCAATTTCCCTTCAAATTCTACAAAAAGTTTCCTCATTAAGTGGTTTTGTAAAAATATCAGCAAGTTGATTTTCAGGGGCAACAAATTCTATTTTGATATTTCCATTTTGAACATGATCTCTAATGAAATGATGTCTGATCTCAATATATTTTGTTCTTGAATGTTGGACTGGATTTTTGATCAAGTTTATGGCACTTGTGTTGTCACACCTAATTGGAACAAGATTATATTTTAAACCAAAATCTTCCAATTGTTGTTTCATCCATAAAATTTGAGCAACACAACTACCAGCAGCTATATGTTCTGCCTCAGTTGTAGATAAAGCTACTGAAGTTTGTTTCTTACTGTGCCAAGAAACTAGTGCAAGACCAAGAAATTGACAAGTACCTGAAGTACTTTTTCTATCCAGTACCTGAAGTTCCTCATTAAGTGGTTTTGTAAAAATATCAGCAAGTTGATTTTCAGGGGCAACAAATTCTATTTTGATATTTCCATTTTGAACATGATCTCTAATGAAATGATGTCTGATCTCAATATATTTTGTTCTTGAATGTTGGACTGGATTTTTGATCAAGTTTATGGCACTTGTGTTGTCACACCTAATTGGAACAAGATTATATTTTAAACCAAAATCTTCCAATTGTTGTTTCATCCATAAAATTTGAGCAACACAACTACCAGCAGCTATATGTTCTGCCTCAGTTGTAGATAAAGCTACTGAAGTTTGTTTCTTACTGTGCCAAGAAACTAGTGCAAGACCAAGAAATTGACAAGTACCTGAAGTACTTTTTCTATCCAGTCTACTTCCAGCAAAATCGGAATCACTATAACCAACTAGATTAAATGATTCACATTTTGGATACCATAAATCAATTGAGTATGTGCCAATGAGATATCTAAAGATCCTTTTAACTGCACTTAAATGGGATTCTTTTGGACATGATTGAAATCTTGCACACAAGCAAACACCAAAGTGTATGTCTGGTCTAAATGTAGTAAGGTACAAAAGAGAGCCAATCATACCTCTATAAAGCTTTGTATCTACTTTTTTACCTTTTTCATCATTGTCCATTTTAATTGTTGAACTCATAGGAGTGCCCATGCTCTTCAAATCTTCCATTTTAAATTTCTTTAACATATCCTTGATGTACTTTGATTTATTTATGAAGATGCCATCTTTCATTTGCTTAATTTGAAGTCCAAGGAAGAATGTGAGCTCACCCATCATGCTCATTTCAAATTCATTCTGCACAATCTTAGAAAATTTCTTGCAAAGAGATTCGTTAGTAGCACCAAAAATTATATCATCAACATAAATTTGCACAATGAGCATATCATTATGATGCTTCTTAACAAAAAGTGTTGTGTCCACTTTGCCTCTTTGGAAATCATTTTATAAAAGGAATTTACTAAGCCTTTCATACCATGCTCTAGGAGCTTGTTTTAAACCATGTAAAGCTTTAGTAAGTTTATAAACATGATTTGGATGCTCATGATTTTCAAAGCCTAAAGGTTGTGCAACATACACTTCCTCATCAATATAACCGTTCAAAAATGCACTCTTGACATCCATTTGATAAAGCATAAAGTCCTTGTAACATACAAAGGCACACAACATTCTAATAGCTTCAATTCTAGCAACCGGAGCAAAGGTTTCATCAAAATCGATCCCTTCCTCTTGGTTGTAGCCTTGAGCCACTAGTCTAGCTTTGTTTCTAACAACATTGCCTTTTTCATCCATTTTGTTTCTAAAAACCCATTTAGTACTAATAATTGAATGATCTTTTGGTTTAGGCACTAAATTCCAAACTTTATTTCTCTCAAATTGATTTAGTTCTCCTTGCATGGCAAGAATCCAACTTTCATCATTTTGAGCATCTTCAAAACATTTAGGTTCAATTTGTGAAACAAAAGCAACAACATTACCAAAATACCTTCTCAATTGTGCTCTAGTCATCATCCTCTGAGATGGATCATCAATAATGTCTTCTTGGGGATGATTTCTATGGAATCTCCATTCTTTAGGTAAATCTTCATGTTGGGGCTCATTTACTTGCAATTCTTCCAAATTTGGCATTTCTTCATTGATTTGATCATCATTGGCATTATGTGTTAGTAGTATGCCCTAGAGCATATCATTTAGTATGTATCTTATACATGTTTTATTAATAAAAGGCATTTCCACTTTTCCGTTTACATAAGATATTTATGTGTAATAGAAAAGGTCCATTGATATTTTGTTAGAAATATTATTCTTAAGTTGTTAAGAATATGAGTGACAGTATTTCTAGGACAGTATTATAAATAGGTTCATAATCGAGGATACTTCATAATAAGGACATGACTTATCCAGAAAGATTGTATTCATGTTTGTTTCCAAGTTATTTATATGAGATATAAATAAGATGGAATGGTGAGTCTTATGCCATATAACAAACATGATAGGCACTTATACATGATAAGTAGGCCGAACCAGTGACACTTATAACAAGCACATGGAGTTTACTCTTGTCAATGTTTTGTCATAAATCATATCAGTGCATATAATCTTTAGACCTGAGATAGCACAGTTATCTTGTATATAGGTAGTTTGAGTTTGATACTGCTTTCATACTTGTACTATGTATGGGTATATGGGCATGTGTTGGCTCCTACTAGTTATATATGGAGGTAGGTGTTGATCAAGATGGAATCTGTTCCTCTAAGTAAATAGAGTTAAAATCCTATGTTCATTTAATTATTCTTGATGTTTCAAATTCCTGGCCAGGACAGATAGATTTATTCAGAAAAAAGTTTCTGATGAGAAAATCTTTTTAATCAAGAACTGGAATTAAAAGAGAACATAATATTCATAGCAAATGTAGTTTGACATAAACCATGACTCCAGCTTGAGTTGGGATTTTGTAACAGAGAGATTCTAGTGCATGGTAACAGATGATTATAGGTTCATTTAAGGTAAACCTTATTACTAATTGGGTGGCCATGGCATGCTATGCTAGGTGTTAACCATGGTCTATGAAGTGCATAAAATGATTTAGAGAAATCATTTATGGTAAGAAAGAGTTCTGATGATATTAAGAGTTGATATCATGTCTCATTGCCAATTAGTGATGAGCCTAGTAAGTCACACACATACACAAGTTATCACCTATTTAAATATGATTTAATTAATTAATTAAAGAGTTTAATTGATTAATTAAATAGGTTTGGTTTGTAATTAAATTGCAAAGTCCCTAGCATGACTTGAAACCAAATCTAGATTATTGGATGTGTAGTATAAATTAAATTTATATTTAAAGTGTTTAAATATGAATTTAATTAATGAGAATTTAATTAATAGAGATTAATTAATTAATTTATATTTGATATAAATTAATTAGAAGAAGAACAATAATTATTTTGGGTTAAGAACTCAAAATTAAGACACAGGGGCATTTTGGTCATTTCACAGTGTGACACGTGGCACCATGAGATGGTGACACATGGGGTTACATATAAGCTTGCCAAATGTTTTTTAATCATGTAAGATGATTAAAATCAAGATTAAATATAGGTTTGACACTTGGCACAATGTGATTGGGTCACTTAAACCTAGAGCTAATCAAAGGGTGACATGTGGCAAGGGTTTAATGTGTTAACCTAGCTATTTAAGTGTTGTTATGAAAAGAAAAGCAACCAGTAGCCACTCCTCTCCTTTGCCATGCCATTTTGAGGTTCTTCATCTATTCTTCTTCATCTCTCATCAATTCAAAGAGATTAGCCGTCAATCTCTTGAATTAAGAACACTAGAAATTGTTTCTAGTGTCCTGTTTACATCTCTAATCTCTTAAAAGGCAAAACTTGAATTTCTAATTAATAGAAAAAGCTTTAGAAGCTGTTCAAGGCCTACCATAGGTGTTCTTGGTGTGGACAAGCTAGAGGGACAACATTTGGTGTCCTGAAGACAAATCTCAAAGGCGCAGACACGCTGCAGTGCATCAAGAGGTTAGTGTAATCGTTCTTGATTTAATCTAGGGTTCTAAAATTAATCTGATTAATTTTAAAATCTTAAATGACAAATACAGATCCAAAAACATATTAAAAGAGTTTTAATATGTTGTTTATCATTGAAATCAAATAGATAAAAATAAATCTTGGATGATGCATGTGACCCTAGGTGAAAATTTTTTAATTCAATGGTATAAACTTGTGTTTTTCACGCTTCCGTTCCTTCAATTGGTATCAAAGCCACTATATTTGCCATTTAGATTGATGTTTATATGATTTAATTATGTGTTTGATCATGAGATCAAAAGTTCATTGCTGTTTGCAAAGCCAAGGTGGCGGGACAAATGACAAACACCATGGTGCGCATGGTTGATGCATCACAATGGTGTGCAAAGGTAAATGGATAGTGAATGTACAATTGTTATATGATCTAAGATCCATTTTATGTCTAATTAAATTGTTTAATTAGAATTTTTATCACACAATTAAATTATGATTCAAATCAGAATTTTAAAAATTATTTGAATGTGATTCAAATCTGAATTTTAAAAGTTGTTTGAATGTGATTCAAATCTGAATTTTTAAAGTTGTTTGAATCATATTTAAATCTGATTTTTTAAAATTGATTGAATAAAATTCAGATCTAATTTTTTAAAAAATGTTTGAATGTGATTCAAATCTAATTTTTTAAAAAATGTTTGAATGTGATTCAAATCTGAATTTTTAAAGTTGTTTGAATGTGATTCAAATCTGAATTTTTAAATTTGTTTGAATGAGATTCAAATCTGAATTTTTAAATTTATTTGAATCATATTCAAATCTGGATTTTTAAGTTGAATATGAGATATTCAATTTAATTTAAGTATGTATGTTTTATTTAATTGTTAAATAGTGATATGCATGATGGATGATCATGGACTATAAAAGACCAATGTGATTGGATTTATTTCTTTTATGTTTCTTTGGGATTGTAAATTAATTAATTTATTTTAATTTATTTTGGGCATGTATTATTAAGTTTGTAATAATTTTTGGGTTATAATTTCATTTATTTAAGTTCTTGTAAATTCGCCTTGGTATGCCAAGGATTACTATGTAATATTGGATTGTAAGAAGTTCAAGGAGGTCAAGAGCATTGGTGGGACCAGTGGGAGGAATTCAAGATCAAGTGTTGATTATGTACTCCTTCAGCAACTCTTGTAAAATGAATGAATGAAATGCACCTAGGAATGCCCTGATTCAATTTTTGGTGGCTCAGAATTGAATCCCTTAGAAAGTCCATGATCATACCATATTTACTGCTTATCCATGAATGCATGAGATGTATGGGAATGTATGCAATTATATGATATATGCATGCTAAATGGATAATGTGCAAAGTGAGACCTTAATAGTAATTAGAATGACCATAAAATCTTCCAAACAAATGATTAAGTTGGAAATGCTATAATTAAAGTAATTATAACATAGGCCCTCCATTGGGGCAATTATTTTAAGAAATTTTAAATAGTTGCATAAGATGCAATTAATTTAACAGATTTTCTTAAGAATAATTGTTAACCATGAGATGTTGTAAATATGTAAATAGTTTGGTGGCCAATATTGGATGTACCTGAGGACATTAAAATTATTTGCATAATTACTGGCTCAATGGGATCAACTTAACTAATGCAAGATAAGTCAATAATGGATGTACCTGATATTTTTAGCATTAGGGGCTAGGTAAAGGATTGAACCTCACATCAGATGTGATGAGCAAGGAATTGCTCACTTATAGTTTATTGTAATTCCAATAATGGATGTACCTGAGGATGATCAATAGAATTATAAGAATTCAATCACCCACTAGAAATCCATCCAACTAGGATTTCCGTTTTCTACTTTGGAAGTGTAGGATTCGCTAAGTTAGTGGGAGGACCAATTTGATTAAAAGACCATAATCATTTTGGTTAATTACATGATATATTTACTAATTAATCTAGTTATTTTCTGCAGTTAATTTTCTGATAAAAAATGAGCACAAAACAACCACCACCATCCAATATCCTTGCAAGCATACTTGATCGCAATAGGTTAACAGGACCTAATCTGTCTGATTGGCTAAGAAATTTGAAACTTGTCCTGAACCTTGAACATATAGGATGTGTTCTAGATTCAAATGTTCCTGGTCCCTTACCTCCAGAGGCCACACAAGAGGAACATGAAACTTTGGATAAGTGGAAGGAGCATGATATGAGAGCTAAGTGTTACATGCTTGCTTCCATGAGTAATGAGTTACAAAAGCAGCATGAGAACATGTTGAGTGCGAGTGAGATCCTCATTCACCTATAAGAGTTGTATGGTGAGCACAGCAGGAATGCTAGGTATGAGATATCTAGACAGCTATTCCGTATGAGGATGTCTGAGAGACAGAATGTTGGGGATCATGTCCACAAGATGATTCGGCTGATTGAGCAGCAGGAACATCTTGACTTCAACATGGATTTCCAACTACAAACGGATTTGATCCTTTAGTCCCTTTATGAGTCTTTTGGGAATTTTGTGACAAATTTCCATATGACTAAACAGGAATGCACCTTAGCTGGTTTACTCAACATGCTGGTTATTGCCCAAAAGAATATGCCGGGCAATAAAGGAAAAGAGGTAGCTGAAGGAACGGAAGCGTGAAAAACACAAGATTATACCATTGAATTCAAAAATTTTCACCTAGGGTCACATGCACTATGCAAGA
Source organism: Hevea brasiliensis (assembly GCF_030052815.1). NCBI lineage: Eukaryota > Viridiplantae > Streptophyta > Magnoliopsida > Malpighiales > Euphorbiaceae > Hevea > Hevea brasiliensis. The sequence continues at coordinate 3,395,953 of NC_079507.1, forward strand.
TTTATTTTTATCTATTTGATTTCAATGATAAACAACATATTAAAACTCTTTTAATATGTTTTTGGATCTGTATTTGCCATTTAAGATTTTAAAAATTAATCAGATTAATTTTAGAACCCTAGATTAAATCAAGAACGATTACACTAACCTCTTGATGTGCTGCAGCGTGTCTGCGCCTTTGAGATTCGTCTTCAGGACAACAGATGTTGTCCCTCTAGCTTGTCCACACTAAGAACACCTATGGCAGCCCTTGAACAGCTTCTAAAGCCTTTTCTATTAATTAGAAATTCAAGTTCTGCCTTTTAAGAGATTAGAGATGTAAACAGGACACTAGAAACAATTTCTAGTGTTCTTAATTCAAGAGATTGATGGCTAATCTCTTTGAATTGATGAGAGATGAAGAGAAATAGCTGGAGAGGCTCAAAGTGGCGTGACAATTGAGAAGAGAGGCTGCTGGTTATGTTTTCTTTTCATAACCACACTTAAATAGCTAGGTTAACACATTAAACCCTAGCCACATGTCACCTTTTGATTAGCTCTAGGTTTAAGTGACCCAATCACATTGTGCCAAGTGTCAAACCTATATTTAATCTTGATTTTAATCATCTTACATGATTAAAAATATTTGTCAAGCTTATGTTTTATGCCATGTGTCACCATCTCATGTTAACACGTGTCACTTTGTGTAATGACCAAAATGCCCCTGTCTTAATTTTGAGTTCTTAACCCAAAATAATTATTTTCTTCTTCTAATTAATTTATATCAAATATAAATTAATTAATTAATCTCTATTAATTAATTTCTCATCAATTAAATTCATATTTAAACACTTTAAATATAAATTTAATTTATACTACACATCCAATAATCTAGATTTGGTTTCAAGTCATGCTAGGGACTTTGCAATTTAATTGCAAACCAAATCTATTTAATTAGTCAATTAAACTCTTTAATTAATTAATTAAATCATATTTAAATAGGTGATAACTTGTGTATGTGTGTGACTTACTAGGCTCATCACTAATTGGCAATGAGACATGATATCAACTCTTAATATCATCGAACTCTTTCTTACCATAAATGATTTCTCTAAATCATTTTATGAACCTCATAGACCATGGTTAACACCTAGCATAGCATGCCATGGCCACCCAATTAGTAATAAGATTTACCTTAAATGAACCTATAATCATATGTTACCATGCACTAGAATCTCTCTGTTACAAAATCCCAACTCAAGCCGAGTCATGGTTTATGTCAAACTCCATTTGCTATGAATATTATGTTCTCTTTTAATTCCAGTTCTTGATTAAAAGATTTTTCTCATCGTAAACTCTTTCTCAATAAATCTATCTGTCTGCCAGAACTTGAAACATCAAGAACAATTAAATGAACATAGGATTTTAACTCTATTTACTTAGAGGAACAGATTCCATCTTGATCAACACCTACCTCCATATATAACTAGCAGAGCCAACACATGCCCATATACCCATACATAGTACAAGTATGAAAGCAAGATCAAACTCAAACTACCTATATACAAGATAACTGTATATCTCGTGTCTAAAGATTATATGCATCGATATGATTTATGACAAAACATTGACAAGAGTAAACTCCATGTGCTTGTCATAAGTGTCACCGGTTCGCCTACTTATCATTTATAAGTGCCTATCATGTTTGTTATATGGCATGAGACTCACCATTCCATCTTATTTATATCTCATATAAATAACTTGGGAACAAACATGAATACAATCTTTCTGGATAAGTCATGTCCTTATTATGAAGTATCCTCGATTGTGAACCTATTTATGATACTTTGTGCTAGAAATATTGTCACTCATATTCTTAACAACTTAAGAATAGTATTTCTAACAAAATATCAATGGACCTTTTCTATTACACATAAATATATTATGTAAACGGAAAAGTGGAAATGCCTTTTATTAATAAAATATGTACAAGATACATACTAAATGATATGCTCTAGGGCATACTACTAACAATCTCCCACTAGCACTAGAGCCATTCATTACAATACCTTAGACCCATCTTCTCAAGATGTCGGTTTAACTGAAATTGTGACAAAAGCTTAGTGAATGGATCAGCTGGATTTTTCAGCTGATGTTATTTTTCTGCATGGCTATATCGCCTTGCCCAACTATATCTCTGATAATGTGGTAGTGCCTTTCTATGTGTTTGGATTTTGGGTGAGACCTTAGTTCCTTAGCCTGTATGACTGCTCCATTGTTATCACGATGTAGTGGAACCGCGACTCAATGGAAGGAACTACGTAAGTTCTCACGAACTTCTTTATCCAAAGCGACTTCCTTTGCGAGATCCGATGCGAGAATATACTCGACTCAGAGCGGAATCTGCGATCGTGCTCTGCTTGGAACTCTTCCAACCGATGTACCTCCATTACAAATGAACACATATCCAGAGGTAGACTTTCTATCATCGATATCTGGTTGGAAATCGTAATCGGATAACCATCCAATTGCAAGTCTCCACCTCCATAAATCAAGAATAAATCCTTAGTTCTTCTCAAGTACTTAAGGATATTCTTGACTATCCATGTTCCAAACTGGATTGGATTGATACCGCTAGTCAAACTAAAGATATACGATATCCGCCTAGTACACAACATTGCATACATTAAACTTCCAATAGCCAAGCATATGGAATCTGGCCATCTTATCTCTTTCTTCAGTGTCTTTGGAGACATCTCTTTAGAAAGGTGGATACCATGTCTCACTGTAACAATCCTCTCTTGGAATCAAGCATGTTAAACCTCTTTAACACCTTTTCCAAGTATAGACTTTGGGATAAACCAATTATTCTTTTCGCTCTATCTCTATAGATGCGAATCCCAAGAATATAGGTTGCCTCCCTAAGTCTTTCATGGAGAATGTATTTGACAACCATACCTTTATAGTTGTCAACATACCGTATCATTACCCATCAACAAGATGTCATCCACATATAAGACAAGGAAAGTGATAGCATGTCACTAACCTTCTTATATAAACATGGCTCATCCTCATTTTTGATAAAACCAAAAGATTTAATGGCTTCATCAAAACGGATGTTCCAACTCCTCAAGCTTGTTTCAACCCATAAATGGATCGCTTTAGCTTGCATACCTTGGAACCATCTTGGGATTCAAATCCTAGGTTGTTCCATGAAAATGTTTTCTTCAATGTATCCATTGAGAAATGCCGTTTTGACATCCATCCGCCAAATCTCATAATCATAGTATGCAAAATTGCTAATAAAATCCTAATTGATTTAAGCATGGCAACAAAGTAAAAGTCTCCTCATAGTCAATTCCTTGCCTTTGGCGAAACCCTTTCGCTACTAGCCTTGCCTTATAGGTCTCTACCTTTCCATCGTAACCAATTTTCTTCTTGAAAACCCATTTATTCCCTATAGGTACAATACTTTCGTGGGTCAACAAGATCCCAAACTTGATTCTTATACATGGAATCAATCTGATTTCATAGCATCAATCCATTTTGAAGAGTCTATATCCGATATAGCTTCTTCATAGGTAAGTGGATCATCTCCATGATCTACTTCTTCAAGAGTAGACAACTCTTGTTCTTCTTCATGAAGAAAACCATATCTCACCGTGGGTGAGATAACACAGTTGTTCTACGAGGAACAATGTAGATGTTTCATCAATGGGTATAGGTTGACTAGATGGATCTATATCCATCCGATGCTGGTTGGTCAGAATTCTCCAATTCTAACTCTATTTGCCTTCCTTTGCCTCCTTCTTGAACAAACTGTTGTTCAAGAAATGTGGCATCTCTACTTATCACAACCTTTTGTGAAGTAGGCAAATAAAAATAATATCCAAAACTATCTTTTGGATATCCAACAAATCGACCTTTTTCTGATTTGGTCTCCAATTTATCAATGTTCAGCTTTTTGATATAAGCTGGACAACCCCAAATCTTAACATGCTTAAGACTTGGTTTTCTTCCATGCCATATCTCATAAGGTGTGGAAGAAATTGATTTTGATGGAATCCTATTCAGAATATATAAAGCTGATTCTAATGCAAATCCCCAAAAGGAGATTGGCATATCAGTATAGCTCATCATACTACGTACCATATCCAATAGGGTACGATTTCTCCTTTCAGATACACCATTCAGCTGTGGCGTTCCTGGAGGAGTCAGCTGAGAAATAATGCCATGCTCTCTCAAGTATTCATCAAATTCAGTACTCAAATATTCACCTCCACGATCTGATCGAAGAGCTTTAATATTCTTTCCTGTTTGATTTTCTACTTCAGATTTAAATTCCTTAAACTTTTCAAAGGATTCATGTTTGTATTTCATCAAATACAAATACCCAAACCTTGATTTATCATCAGTAAAGGTAATAAAATAATGAAAGCCCCCTCTAGCCATTTCTTTAAACGGACCACATACATCACTATGTATTAGTTCCAAAATATTTTCAGCTCTTAGCCCTTGTCCAACAAAGGGTGATCTAGTCATTTTGCCTTGAAGGCAAGATTCACAAGTTGGAGTAGGCTCAGAGCCCAATGAGGATAGAATCCCCATTTTCTCCAATTTTGCAATCCTATCTTCTGCAACATGACATAACCTTAAGTGCCAAATATATTTTGAACTTGAGTTGGTTTTCACCATGGCATTGCATTCATTTAGATTACTATACTCGCGGTGGAAACACTTTCATCGACAATGGAAACACTTTCCTGTTGGCAATGGAAACACTTTCCTGTTGGCAGTGGAGACACTTTCCTTTGCCTTTATCAGCTTTAATCTTCCTTTTCTGTTTAGCTATTTTCTTGGAAGGACCAGGAATCTAAGATTTCTTTTTCTTATTGCGCTTCTTCTTGTTGGACTTTCCAGTAGAAGAAGATGCAATCAAAGCTACCTCTTTTCCTTTATTGCCTGGCATATTCTTTTGGGCAATAACCAGCATGTTGAGTAATTCAGCTAAGGTGCATTCCTGTTTAGTCATATGGAAATTTGTCACAAAATTCCCAAAAGACTCGGAAGGGATCAAGGATCAAATCCGTTTGTAGTTGGAAATCCATGTTGAAGTCAAGATGTTCCAACCGCTCAATCACCAATCATCTTGTGGACATGATCCCCAACATTCTTGGACATCCTCATACGGAATAACTGTTTAGATATCTCATACCTAGCATTCCTGCTGTGCTCACCATACAACTCTTGTAGGTGAAGGAGGATCTCACTGGCACTCTGCATGTTCTCATGTTGCTTCTGTAACTCATTACTCATAGAAGCAAGCATGTAACACTTAGCTCTCATATCATGCTCCTTCCACTTGTCCAAAGTTTCATGTTCCTCTTGTGTGGCCTCTGGAGGTAAGGGACCAGGAACATTTGAATCTAGAACATATCCTATATGTTCAAGGTTCAAGACAAGTTACAAATTTCTTAGCCAATCAGACAGATTAGGTCCTGTCAACCTGTTGTGATCAAGTATGCTTGCAAGGATATTGGATGGTGGTGGTTGTTTTGTGCTCATTATTATCAGAAAATTAATTGCAGAAAATAACCAGATTAATTAGTAAATGTATCATGTAATTAACCAAAATGATTATGGTCTTTTAATCAAATTGGTCCTCCCACTAACTTAGCGAATCCTACACTTCCAAAGTAGAAAACGGAAATCCTAGTTGGATGGATTTCTAGTGGGTGATTGAATTCTTATAATTCTATTGATCATCCTCAGGTACATCCATTATTGGAATTACAATAAACTATAAGTGAGCAACTCCTTGCCCATCACATCTCATGTGAGGTTCAATCCTTTACCTAGCCCCTAATGCTCAAAATCTCAGGTACATCCATTATTGACTTATCTTGCATTAGTTAAGTTGATCCCATTGAGTCAGTAATTATGCAAATAATTTTAATGTCCTCAGGTACATCCAATATTGGCCACTAAACCATTTACATATTTACAACATCTCATGCTTAACAATTATTCTTAAGAAAATCTCTTAAATAAATTGCATCTTATGCAACTATTTAAAATTTCTTAAAATAATTGCCCCAATGGAGGGCTTATGTTATAATTACTTTAATTATACCATTTCCAACTTAATCATTTGTTTGGAAGATTTTATAGCCATCCTAATTACTATTAAGGTCTCACTTTGCACATTATCCATTTAGCATGCATATATCATATAATTGCATACATTCCATACATCTCATGCATTCATGGATAAGCAGTAAATATGGTATGATCATGGACTTTCTAAGGGATTCAATTCTGAGCCACCAAGAATTGAATCAGGGCATTCCTAGGTGCATTTCATTCATTCATTTTACAAGAGTTGCTGAAGGAGTACATAATCAACACTTGATATTGAATTCCTCCCACTGGTCCCACCAATGCTCTTGACCTCCTTGAACTTCTTGCAATCCAATATTACATAGTAATCCTTGGCATACCAAGGCGAATTTACAAGAACTTAAATAAATGAAATTACAACCCAAAAAATTATTACAAACTTAATAATACATGCCCAAAATAAATTAAAATAAATTAATTAATTTACAATCCCAAAGAAACATAAAAGAAATAAATCCAATCACATTGGTCTTTTATAGTCCATGATCATCCATCATGCATATCACTATTTAACAATTAAATAAAACAAACATACTTAAATTAAATTGAATATCTCATATTCAACTTAAAAATCCAGATTTGAATATGATTCAAATAAATTTAAAAATTCAGATTTGAATCTCATTCAAACAAATTTAAAAATTCAGATTTGAATCACATTCAAACAACTTAAAAAATTCAGATTTGAATCACATTCAAACATTTTTAAAAAAATCAGATTTGAATCACATTCAAATATTTCTTAAAAAATCAGATCTGAATTTTATTGAATCAATTTTAAAAAATCAGATTTAAATATGATTCAAACAACTTTAAAAATTCAGATTTGAATCACATTCAAACAACTTTTAAAATTCAGATTTGAATCACATTCAAACAATTTTTAAAATTCTGATTTGAATCATAATTTAATTGTGTGATTAAAACAACTAATTAAACACTTTAATTAGTCAAAGAATAGGCCTTAGATCATACAACAATTGCAGAATTAAAAGCCAAACCTTGAACCACCCATGGAACCATTGTTGCCGCCACCAATGGTGGCTTCACCATGTGTGACGCCACATCTCATGATCCAACTTTCTAAGGGATTCAATTCTGAGCCACCAAGAATTGAATCAGGGCATTCCTAGGTGCATTTCATTCATTCATTTTACAAGTGTTGCTGAAGGAGTACATAATCAACACTTGATATTGAATTCCTCCCACTGGTCCCACCAATGCTCTTGACCTCCTTGAACTTCTTGCAATCCAATATTACATAGTAATCCTTGGCATACCAAGGCGAATTTACAAGAACTTAAATAAATGAAATTACAACCCAAAAAATTATTACAAACTTAATAATACATGCCCAAAATAAATTAAAATAAATTAATTAATTTACAATCCCAAAGAAACATAAAAGAAATAAATCCAATCACATTGGTCTTTTATAGTCCATGATCATCCATCATGCATATCACTATTTAACAATTAAATAAAACATACATACTTAAATTAAATTGAATATCTCATATTCAACTTAAAAATCCAGATTTGAATATGATTCAAATAAATTTAAAAATTCAGATTTGAATCTCATTCAAACAAATTTAAAAATTCAGATTTGAATCACATTCAAACAACTTAAAAATTCAGATTTGAATCACATTCAAACAACTTTTAAAATTCAGATTTGAATCACATTCAAATATTTCTTAAAAATCAGATCTTAATTTTATAGAATCTATTTTAAAAATTCAGATTTAAATATGATTCAAACAACTTTAAAAATTCAGATTTGAATCACATTCAAACAACTTTTAAAATTCAGATTTGAATCACATTCAAACAATTTTTAAAATTCTGATTTGAATCATAATTTAATTGTGTGATTAAAACAACTAATTAAACACTTTAATTAGTCAAAGAATAGGCCTTAGATCATACAACAATTGCAGAATTAAAAGCCAAACCTTGAACCACCCATGGAACCATTGTTGCCGCCACCAATGGTGGCTTCACCATGTGTGACGCCACATCTCATGATCCAACCAGCAATGAATCTCTTGATCTCATGATCAAACACACAATTAAATTATATAATCAACAATCTAAATGGCAAATATAGTGGCTCTGATACCAATTGAAGGAACTTAAGCGTGAAAAACACAAGATTATACCATTGAATTCAAAAATTTTCACCTAGGGTCACATGCACCATGCAAGATTTATTTTTATCTATTTGATTTCAATGATAAACAACATATTAAAACTCTTTTAATATGTTTTTGGATCTGTATTTGCCATTTAAGATTTTAAAAATTAATCAGATTAATTTTAGAACCTAGATTAAATCAAGAACGATTACGCTAACCTCTTGATGTGCTGCAGCATGTCTGCGCCTTTGAGATTCGTCTTCAGGACACAGATGTTGTCCCTCTAGCTTGTCCACACCAAGAACACCTATGGCAGCCCTTGAACAGCTTCTAAAGCCTTTTCTATTAATTAGAAATTCAAGTTCTGCCTTTTAAGAGATTAGAGATGTAAACAGGACACTAGAAACAATTTCTAGTGTTCTTAATTCAAGAGATTGATGGCTAATCTCTTTGAATTGATGAGAGATGAAGAGAAATAGCTGGAGAGGCTCAAAGTGGCGTGACAATTGAGAGGAGAGGCTGCTGGTTATGTTTTCTTTTCATAACCACACTTAAATAGCTAGGTTAACACATTAAACCCTAGCCACATGTCACCTTTTGATTAGCTCTAGGTTTAAGTGACCCAATCACATTGTGCCAAGTGTCAAACCTATATTTAATCTTGATTTTAATCATCTTACATGATTAAAAATATTTGCAAGCTTATGTGTTATGCCATGTGTCACCATCTCATGGTGCCACGTGTCACATCGTGAAATGACCAAAATGCCCTCGTGTCTTAATTTTGAGTTCTTAACCCAAAATAATTATTTTCTTCTTCTAATTAATTTATATCAAATATAAATTAATTAATTAATCTCTATTAATTAATTTCTCATCAATTAAATTCATATTTAAACACTTTAAATATAAATTTAATTTATACTACATCCAATAATCTAGATTTGGTTTCAAGTCATGCTAGGGACTTTGCAATTTAATTGCAAACCAAATCTATTTAATTAGTCAATTAAACTCTTTAATTAATTAATTAAATCATATTTAAATAGGTGATAACTTGTGTATGTGTGTGACTTACTAGGCTCATCACTAATTGGCAATGAGACATGATATCAACTCTTAATATCATCGAACTCTTTCTTACCATAAATGATTTCTCTAAATCATTTTATGAACCTCATAGACCATGGTTAACACCTAGCATAGCATGCCATGGCCACCCAATTAGTAATAAGATTTACCTTAAATGAACCTATAATCATATGTTACCATGCACTAGAATCTCTCTGTTACAAAATCCCAACTCAAAGCCGAGTCATGGTTTATGTCAAACTCCATTTGCTATGAATATTATGTTCTCTTTTAATTCAGTTCTTGATTAAAAGATTTTTCTCATCGAAACTCTTTTACGAATAAATCTATCTGTCTGGCAGGAACTTGAAACATCAAGAACAATTAAATGAACATAGGATTTTAACTCTATTTACTTAGAGGCAGATTCCATCTTGATCAACACCTACCTCCATATATAACTAGCAGGAGCCAACACATGCCCATATACCCATACATAGTACAAGTATGAAAGCGATTATCAAACTCAAACTACCTATATACAAGATAACTGTGCTATCTCAGTCTAAAGATTATATGCACTGATATGATTTATGACAAAACATTGACAAGAGTAAACTCCATGTGCTTGTCATAAGTGTCACTGGTTCGGCCTACTTATCATTTATAAGTGCCTATCATGTTTGTTATATGGCATGAGACTCACCATTCCATCTTATTTATATCTCATATAAATAACTTGGGAACAAACATGAATACAATCTTTCTGGATAAGTCATGTCCTTATTATGAAGTATCCTCGATTGTGAACCTATTTATGATACTTTGTGCTAGAAATATTGTCACTCATATTCTTAACAACTTAAGAATAATATTTCTAACAAAATATCAATGGACCTTTTCTATTACACATAAATATATTATGTAAACGGAAAAGTGGAAATGCCTTTTATTAATAAAATATGTACAAGATACATACTAAATGATATGCTCTAGGGCATACTACTAACAGTAGCTTTGATTGCATCTTCTTCTGCTGGAAAGTCCAACAAGAAGAAGGGTAATAAGAAAAAGAAACCTCAGATTCCTGGTCCTTCCAAGAAAATAGCTAAACAGAAAAGGAAGACTAAAGCTAACAAAGGCAAAGGAAAGTGTTTCCACTGCTAACAGGAAAGTGTTTCCTTTGGCAACAGGAAAGTGTTTCTATTGCCAGTAAGAAAGTGTTTCAACTGGCCAGAGTGTAGCAATCTAAATGAATGCAATGCCATGGTGAAAACCAACTCAAGTTCAAAATATGTTTGGCACTTAAGGTTATGTCATCTTGCAGAAGATAGGATTGCAAAACTGGAGAAAATGGGGATTCTATCCTCATTGGGCTCTGAGCCTACTCCAACTTGTGAATCTTGCCTTCAGGGAAAAATGACTTGATCACCCTTTGTTGGACAAGGGCAAAGAGCTGAAAATATTTTGGAGCTAATAAATAGTGATGTATGTGGTCCATTTAAAGAAATGGCTACAGGGGGCTTTCATTATTTTATTACCTTTACTGATGATAAATCAAGGTTTGGGTATTTGTATTTGATGAAATAGAAACATGAATCTTTTGAAAAGTTCAAAGAATTTAAATCTGAAGTAGAAAATCAAACAGGAAAGAGTATTAAAGCTCTTCGATCAGATCGTGGAGGTGAATATTTGAGTACTGAATTTGATGAATACTTGAGAGAGCATGGCATTGTTTCTCAGCTGACTCCTCCAGGAACGCCACAACTGAATGGTGTATCTGAAGGAGAAATCGTACCCTATTGGATATGGTACGTAGTATGATGAGCTATACTGATATGCCAATCTTCTTTTAGGGATTTGCATTAGAATCAGCTTTGTATATTCTGAATAGGATTCCATCAAAATCAGTTTCTTCCACACCTTATGAGATATGGCATGGAAGAAAACCAAGTCTTAAGCATGTTAAGATTTGGGGTTGTCCAGCTTATATCAAAAGCTGAACACTGATAAATTGGAGACCAGATCAGAAAAAGGTCGATTTGTTGGATATCCAAAAGATAGTTTTGGATATTATTTTTATTTGCCTACTTCACAAAAGGTTGTGATAAGTAGAGATGCCACATTTCTTGAACAACAGTTTGTTCAAAAAGGAGGCAAAGGAAGGCAAATAGAGTTAGAATTGGAGAATTTTGACCAACCAACAGATCAGATGGATATAGATCCATCTAGTCAACTTATACCCATTGATGAAACATCTACAACTGTTCCTCGTAGAACAACCAGGGTATCTCACCCACCAGTGAGATATGGTTTTCTTCATGAAGAAGAACAAGAGTTGTCTACTCATGAAGAAGTAGATCATGGAGATGATCCACTTACTTATGAAGAAGCTATATCAGATATAAACTCTTCAAAATGGATTGATGCTATGAAATCCGAGATTGATTCCATGTATAAGAATCAAGTTTGGGATCTTGTTGACCAACCTAAAGGTATTGTACCTATAGGGAACAAATGGGTTTTCAAAAAGAAAATTGGTTCTGATGGAAAGGTAGAGACCTATAAGGCAAGGCTAGTAGCGAAAGGGTTTCACCAAAGGCAAGGAGTGGACTATGAGGAGACTTTCTCGCCTGTTGCCATGCTTAAATCAATTAGGATTTTATTAGCAATAGCTGCATACTATGATTATGAGATTTGGCAGATGGATGTCAAAACAGCTTTTCTCAATGGATACATTGAAGAAAACATTTTCATGGAACAACCTAGGGGTTTTGAATCCTAAGATGGTTCCAAGGTATGCAAGCTAAAGCGATCCATTTATGGGTTGAAACAAGCTTCGAGGAGTTGGAACATCCGTTTTGATGAAGCCATTAAATCCTTTGATTTTATCAAAAAGAGGATGAACCATGTGTATATAAGAAGGTTAGTGACAATGCTATCACTTTCCTTGTCTTATATGTGGATGACATACTGTTGATGGGTAATGACACAGGTATGTTGACAACTATAAAGGTATGGTTGTCAAATACATTCTCCATGAAAGACTTAGGGGAGGCAACCTATATTCTTGGGATTTGCATCTATAGAGATAGAGCGAAAAGAATAATTGGTTTATCACAAAGTCTATACTTGGAAAAGGTATTAAAGAGGTTTAACATGCTTGATTCCAAGAGAGGATTATTACCAATGAGACATGGTATCCACCTTTCTAAAGAGATGTCTCTAAAGACACCTGAAGAAAGAGATAAGATGGCCAGGATTCCATATGCTTCGGCTATTGGAAGTTTAATGTATGCAATGTTGTGTACTAGGCCGGATATCACATATGTTGTTAGTTTGACTAGCAGGTATCAATCCAATCCAGGTTTGGAACATCGATAGTCACAAGAATATCCTTAAGTACTTGAGAAGAACTAAGGATTTATTCTTGATTTATGGAGGTGGAGACTTGCAATTGGATGGTTATACTGATTCTGATTTCCAATCAGATATCGATGATAGAAAGTCTACCTCTGGATATGTGTTCATTTGTAATGGAGGTGCAGTTAGTTGGAAGAGTTCCAAACAGAGCACGACTGTGGATTCCACTACAGAGGCTGAGTATATTGTTGCATAAGATGCTGCAAAGGAAGCTGTTTGGATAAAGAAGTTCGTGACAGAACTTACAGTAGTTCCTTCCATTGAGTCAGCAGTACCACTACACTATGACAATAATGGAGTAGTCATACAGGCTAAGGAACTAAGGTCTCACCAAAATCCAAACACATAGAAAGGCACTACCACATTATCAGAGATATAGTTAGGCAAGGCGATATAGCCATGCAGAAAAATAACATCAGCTGAAAAATCCAGCTGATCCATTCACTAAGCCTATGTCACAGACTCAGTTAGATCGACATCTTGAGAAGATAGGTCTAAGATATTGTAATGAATGGCTTTAGTGCTAGTGGGAGATTGTTAGTAGTATGCCCTAGAGCATATCATTTAGTATGTATCTTGTACATGTTTATTAATAAAAGGCATTTCCACTTTTCCGTTTACATAAGATATTTATGTGTAATAGAAAAGGTCCATTGATATTTTGTTAGAAATATTATTCTTAAGTTGTTAAGAATATGAGTGACAGTATTTCTAGGACAAAGTATTATAAATAGGTTCACAATCGATGATACTTCATAATAAGGACATGACTTATCCAGAAAGATTGTATTCATGTTTGTTTCCAAGTTATTTATATGAGATATAAATAAGATGGAATGGTGAGTCTCATGCCATATAACAAACATGATAGGCACTTATACATGATAAGTAGGCCAAACCAGTGACACTTATGACAAGCACATGGAGTTTACTCTTGTCAATGTTTTGTCATAAATCATATCAGTGCATATAATTTTAGACTTGAGATAGCACAGTTATCTTGTATATAGGTAGTTTGAGTTTGATACTGCTTTCATACTTGTACTATGTATGGGTATATGGGCATGTGTTGGCTCCTACTAGTTATATATGGAGGTAGGTGTTGATCAAGATGGAATCTGTTCCTCTAAGTAAATAGAGTTAAAATCCTATGTTCATTTAATTGTTCTTGATGTTTCAAGTTCCTGGCCAGGACAGATAGATTTATTCAGAAAAAAGTTTCTGATGAGAAAATCTTTTTAATCAAGAACTGAAATTAAAAGAGAACATAATATTCATAGCAAATGGAGTTTGACATAAACCATGACTCCAGCTTGAGTTAGGATTTTGTAACAGAGAAATTCTAGTGCATGGTAACATATGATTATAGGTTCATTTAAGGTAAACGTTATTACTAATTGGGTGGCCATGGCATGTCATGCTAGGTGTTAACCATGGTCTATGAGGTGCATAAAATGATTTAGAGAAATCATTTATGGTAAGAAAGAGTTCTGATGATATTAAGAGTTGATATCATGTCTCATTGCCAATTAGTGATGAGCCTAGTAAGTCACACACATACACAAGTTATCACCTATTTAAATATGATTTAATTAATTAATTAAAGAGTTTAATTGATTAATTAAATAGGTTTGGTTTGCAATTAAATTGCAAAGTCCCTAGCATGACTTGAAACCAAATCTAGATTATTGGATGTGTAGTATAAATTAAATTTATATTTAAAGTGTTTAAATATGAATTTAATTAATGAGAAATTAATTAATAGAGATTAATTAATTAATTTATATTTGATATGAATTAATTAGAAGAAGAAAAATAATTATTTTGGGTTAAGAACTCAAAATTAAGACATAGGGGCATTTTGGTCATTTCACAGTGTGACATGTGGCACCATGAGATGGTGACACATGGGATTACACATAAGCTTGCCAAATATTTTTTAATCATGTAAGATGATTAAAATCAAGATTAAATATAGGTTTGACACTTGGCACAATGTGATTGGGTCACTTAAACCTAGAGCTAATCAAAGGGTGAAATGTGGCAAGGGTTTAATGTGTTAACCTAACTATTTAACTGTTGTTATGAAAAGAAAAGCAACCAGCAGCCACTCCTCTCCTTTGTCATGCCATTTTGAGATTCTTCATCTATTCTTCTTCATCTCTCATCAATTCAAAGAGATTAGCCATCAATCTCTTGAATTAAGAACACTAGAAATTGTTTCTAGTGTCCTGTTTACATCTCTAATCTCTTAAAAGGCAGAACTTGAATTTCTAATTAATAGAAAAAGCTTTAGAAGCTGTTCAAGGCCTGCCATAGGTGTTCTTGGTGTGGACAAGCTAGAGGGACAACATTTGGTGTCCTGAAGACAAATCTCAAAGGCGCAGACATGCTGCAGTGCATCAAGAGGTTAGTGTAATCGTTCTTGATTTAATCTAGGGTTCTAAAATTAATCTGATTAATTTTAAAATCTTAAATGGCAAATACAGATCTAAAAACATATTAAAAGAGTTTTAATATGTTGTTTATCATTGAAATCAAATAGATAAAAATAAATCTTGCATGATGCATGTGACCCTAGGTGAAAATTTTTGAATTCAATGGTATAAACTTGTGTTTTTCACGCTTCCGTTCCTTCATTATGAGCATCTATTGTGGTATCCCCTTGAGTTTCTACATCTTTGTCATCAATTTGTTCCGTTTCTTGACTTGATATTATATTTTTTTTTCCAAATACCTGCTCATTATTGTCATCACAAGCATTTTTCCTTCTGATAGAAGGGTTAGTCTCATCAAAAAAACATGAATAGTTTCCTCAATAACTAAAGTTCTTCTATTGAATACTCTATAGGCTTTACTCTTTGTTAAATATCCAAGAAAGATTCCTTCATCGGATTTAGCATCAAATTTCTTTAAGTTATCCTTCTTGTTATTTAAAATATAACACTTACAACCAAATGCTCTGAAATATGAGATATTTGGTTTTCTTCCTTTCCACAGCTCATAGGGGGTCTTTTTCAAAATTGGTCTAATCAAAATTCTATTCAACACATAGCAAGATGTATTAACAGCTTTAGCCCAAAAGTACTTTGGCAAATTATTTTCATTCAACATAGTTCTAGTCATTTCTTGCAAAGTCCTATTTTTCCTTTCTACAACCCCATTTTGTTGAGGTGTTCTAGGAGCTGAAAAATTATGATTGATTCCATGTTTATCACAATATCTCTCAAATAAATGATTTTCAAATTCAGTTGCTTGGTCACTTCTTATAGATGTGATGCAAAAACCTTTTTCATTTTGAACCATTTTACTAAAAGAGGTGAATTTTTCAAAAGTCTCATCCTTGTGAGCAAGGAAGAATGTCCATGTATGTCTTGAATAGTCATTAATAATAACTAAAGCATATGACTTCCCACCAAGACTAGTAGGAGATACGGGTCCAAATAAATCAAGATGAAGCAATTCTAATGGCCTAGTGGTAGACAATATTTTTATATTTAAAAGATGCTCTAGTATGCTTTCCTAGTGCACATGCTCTACATTGAAATTCATTTTCATAATTAATCTTAGGAAGACCATTAACAAGTTCTTTCTTAGACAATTTTGAGAGTGTATGCATGCTTGCATGACCCAGTCTTCTATGCCACAAATAACTAGAGTTATCAAAAGATACTAGACATGTACCATGATTAGTTTCAAAATTATTCATGTCAAGCAAGTAAACATTATTAGATCTATTGGCAATGAACAATGTGTCATTATCTAAATTATTGGTTGTACATAGAGAATAAGTGAACTTTACCTCAAAACCTTTATCACAAAGTTGGCTTACACTTAGCAAGTTGTATTTCAATCCTTCAACAAGCGACACATCTTCAATACAGGGTTTGGTTCCAATTGTGCCATTTCCAATTATTTTTCCTTTCCCTTTATCTCCAAATTTTACATGTCCTCCATCTTCCATTGTGATTTTTGAAAACTTGTCCTTTTCACCAGTCATGTGCTTTGAACAACCACTATCTATATACCATTTTTCGCTTTCCTCCATCCCTTTGAAACAAATCTGAAATTTAATCATTGAGCTTTAGGTACCCAAGCAACTTTTGGTCCTTGGGGGTTAGTGACCTTAGGTAAGGTTCCCTTTGGCACCCATACCTTCTTTACCTTAAGAAGATCCTTCCTAAGTGCACAAGAACTAATCATATGACCTCTTTTATTGCAAGAATAACATGTGAAATTGGGCAAAGAGGATGTAGATGCTTTAATGAAATGATTCTTATATTTACCATCGTTCATAAAACCATCAAAACCAATTCCGTACTTTTCATTTGAAATTCTTTGGTTTTCAAGAAGTACATCTAGAGTTTCTTTTCCTTTTGTAAATTTTGCCAAATCATTTGTCAAAGATTCTATTTTAGCTTCAAGAACTTTATTTTTCTCAATGAGCATTTCACAAGTCTCTTTTGAGATCTTCAACTCTAAATCTAGTTCTTTAAACAAGGCAATTTGTCCTTTGTAAAATTCATTTTCTTTATACACATTGGACATGGCAATATTTTGTGATCTCAATGATTCAATTTCTAAATTCATTTTAGTGCACTTTCTCTTGTAATTTCTATACTTATCATATACTCTAGCAAATGCAAGTTCAAGTTCTTCTACATTTGGAGATTCATAAGAGTTTACCTCATTTTCACTTTCTTCTTCCTTTTGTGAACTCTCGACTTTCTCTTCAAGTGCCATTATACAAGGAAGAGCAGTCTCCTTGTCACTTGATTCATCATTTGAGGATTCTTCACTGTTGCTCCATACTACTTTCATAGCTTTCTTGCTCCTATCTTCTTTTCCTTTCTTCTTTTTGAGTAATGGACATTTGGGCTTGATATGTCCAGGTTTGTGACACTCATAACATACAACTTCTTCTTTTGAATCCCTGAAATGTTTATCCTTGGGAGTATACTTTTTCAAGAATTTCTTGTATTTGCTTCCTCCCTTTTTGAAAGCTCTTTTGAATTTTCTTGCAAGCATAGCCATTTCATCATCATCATCACTTGAAGCACTTGAGTTGTCACTTGAGTCAACTTTGAATGCAACTCCTTTCTTCTTATCTTCATCCTTGTTTGACTATTGCTTTTCTTCTTCTTTTGCTCATTTTCAACTTCATCTTTCTTATATACCACCTCATGTGCAATGAGAGAACCAATGAGTTCATCATAAGTGAATGTTTTAAAATCCTTGGTATCTTGGATAAGTGTTGTCTTTGCTTCCCAAGATTTTGGAAGTGATCTAAGAATTTTCTTCACAAGTTCGGCTTCCTCAAATTTTTTACCAAGTGCTTTGAGAAGATTTACAAGATCAGTAAACCTTGTACTCATATCCGCAATTGATTCACCTGGCTTCATTTCGAACAGCTCATAATCTCAGATAAGAAGGTTTGCTTTGGACTCTTTGATGACATCAGTTCCTTCATAAGTGACTTCAAGCTTATCCCAAATTTCTTTAGCAGATTGACATCCTGAAACACGATTGTATTCATTAAGGTCAAGTGAGCAATGCAAAATATTAATAGCTTTAGCATTTATAGAAATTTTCTTCCAATCATTGTCATCATATTCATCTTCATGTTTTGGAACTTTTGTAGTTCCTTGACCATTCTTTTGAGGAACATGTGGACCATTTTTAATAATTCTCAATGCATCAATATCTATAGATTGTATGAAATTTCTTATTCTTACTTTCCAAAATGAATAATTAGTGCCATTGAAGAGTGGTGGTCTAGTGATTGAGTAGCCTTCAGCTAGTGGTGCGGGTATACCAGCATTATTGCTAGATGAACCAGCCATTATGGATCACTCTAAGGTTATAACACCCTAAGCAAGAGAGACAGGCTTTGATACCAATTTATTGTCCCAAAATAGTCCAAGAGAGGGGTGAATTGGACTTTAACAATTTTTCAGCCCTTGCTTGTAGCCTAATGAAAAATTGTGGCTTTGTTCAACTAGGTGCTTCTTAAAATATAATGACAGTGATATGTATTTCAATAAAGTGTTCCTAAGTTGCAATTCAAGCTTTAATCAATATTTATAGCTATCATAACATGCATCACAGAATATTCAACTAATTTCTCATCATACTCATAAATCCTCAAATATACCAACTCAATATATTCAATCAACTTTCAAGGTCATGTATAAAAATTAAATTGCACAAAAGTAAAGAGGTTAAGGTTAGAGAGATCAAACACAATGATTTTTATAGTGGTTCGGCTTAACTAGCCTACATCCACTCTCTCAAAGAGACCAAAAGCCCTTTACAACTTTTCAACACCAAGCTTTTACCAAGGTAGCTTGAACCCTTCACAAGTGCTATCTCAAGCACTTTCTCTCTCAAGCTTTAATAGGTGCTTGAACAACCTCTCTTAAATGCAACTTAATGTTTTAACACTCACTCTTACTCAATACAAAATCAAACTATAAAGAAGAGATGAGTTGATTTGCCAATGGTAGCTCAAAGTCTTTAAAGCTCTTGAATGAAAGCAATAAATGAAAAATCAAAGTTGAAGTTCAAATGTAAGCTTTCATCAAGTGTAAAATGAAGTAAAGAAGGTGTATTTATAGTCTCAAATCATTTTAGACCGTTTGAAACCTTTTTGGAACGTTATACACACTGCTCAAGATAAAATGGCTGTTATTTTATCTTTTTGTGCGAAGTTGTGCAGCTCTGATCATTTAGCAAACTAATGAAATTTTGGCAACAGCAGTAAACTAGTTAGTAAACTAATGTTTTAGCAAACACATTAGAAAACTAATATTTTAGCAAAGTAGTTAGCAAACTAAGTCAACAACTGTATGTCTTAACTTGTAATATTTAAAAACAAAGATTTAGACCTTAAGAAGAAAAATAAGTTCCAATAGCAGTATCCAAGGTCATGATGAAAAAAGTAATCAGAAAATAAAGTTTCATTTTTGAGCTCCATTCGACTAAACTCTCATCTATTCTTTTCACATAAGACCTAAGACTCAATCTCTACCTCTATGACTTTCATACCTTTACTTTGGGTCTTGGTTTTCATAATCTTGTTCTTTTCTCATCTTGGGTTTATCTTGAAATGCCTTTGAGTATCCTTCCTCTTTAGGTGCAACTTCAAAGATTCTTTATGAATAAGAAAAGGAATCTACACATTACTTTAAAGTTGGGTTAGATAGATTCTATTTGAGTTTTGTTATCATCAAAATCAATGCTCATTTTGAGCTACACGGGGTCAACAGGACTCATGTTCCCATTATAAATGACATGAATATGTATATGGGACTTATGTTTCCCATCATAAGTAACAAGAAAATGTTATTAAATACAACTAGCACATGATATGAAACTATAAATACTTAATAACATTAATTTGCTCAAAGTATGCATAGATTTATGTATATAGCTTGGATCGATTGGTATACCAATTAGGGACTACAAATTGCAGTACTACCTACAAGAATGATCAGTGATAGACAACATCTGTCTAATATGGTTGTTCTACAGGCTTTACGCCTACCCGTTGGCTATTGTGCCTATTATGATTTCTAGCTTTATGCCTGCCCGTTGTGTAACATCCTCATTGTATCCATTCCGTACATTCTACTGTTTCGGTGATCGGTGTCAGTCCGAACAGCCATAATGTTTGGAACTATATCTAGACTAGAGTGAGGAGTCATAAATAATTCAAATAATAGTAAAAAAAATCTAAGAAAAATTTTAGAAATAAAATACAACCAAGTTAAATGAGCCGATGCCCTAGCAATAGGTAACCTAACGGGAAGTTACTGTTTTCACAGGTAGAAGCCCTAAACCCAGGGGCAAAATTCGTGAAATAATTTTTGGGACTCTAGAGAAGAGTCATTGAGGTTTCGGTGGCATTAGAATGCCAAGAAAATGCTTAGAAAAATTTTTAGATCGGTACAAACAATTTTAGTCTGTTAAGCCAAATGGAGGGATTTTTGGTCATTTCGTCTTCAGAGATGAGTTTTGACCAACTTGTCTAATGAAGTAAATAAATTATATGACATAAAATATGAATAAATATTTCTAAAAAATTAAATTAAAATAGTAGAAAAGAAAAGAAGAGAAAATGAGTTAAAATTAGAATTTTGACCTCATGCTTATGTCATTAAAATGCTTTCATCCAATCACCTTGTGACACATGTTATACACCCCAGTAAAAGAGTTAAATGGCAGAAAAATTAACCAAAATTTCTATCTTCCCTTACCTCCAACCAGCCGAACCCATTCCCAAAACCCTTTCCACCATTAAAGCTTCCTTAAGCTTCATTTCCCACTTCAATTCACCTCAAAACCTCATCCTTCCTTCACTAAAAGTTTCCCTTACCACTAGAACAAGACTTGGACAGCAATTAGAAGAAAGAAAGTGAAAGAAAGTGAGGTGTGAAAAAGCTTAAGAAATCATCCAAGAGGTTAGTGTCATATTCCTTGCTCTTACTTCCTTCTAAACATGAATTTAAGCTAAGTTAAAAACTTGATGAAAATTGAATTAAAGATGCATGATTATATTCCATGAAATTTTAGCAACCTTAACATGATTTAGGGTTAGGAGAATTATTTGATTTAAAGTGATATATTAGCTGCCCCTAGTATTAATTATGTGATTAGTACAATAATTAGGAGTAAGATGCATGAATTAAAGGCTTGGTCAATTAGGGTTAGGGTTTTGACATTCAATTTTGGGGGTGGATGAAATTGACATAAACTAATGTTGTAATGGTCAATTAGTGACCATTTGGCTATAATTAATGAGGAATTGAAGTGGTTTGTGCCAATGGAATTGAGGTTAGATGTGCTACCTTGGGTGACCTGCAGGACTGAATATGAGTCCAGCAGGTTTGGACAGCTGTAACTGGAGTTTTGTAAGTTCAATTGGTGTAAGGCCAACTGAATATGAAATTAGATACATAATGATACAACTTTTATGAAGAAACCCTACCCAGAAAACCACAATAGACTGACCTAAAAATTGACCAAATCCGGGTACCATTCATTCTGCTTGGGCCAAATGAATGAATGAACAGTGTTCATTCATTTGGTCATAACTCAGTGTAGAAAGGTCTAATTGACCTGAAATTTATATCAATAAAAAGCTTAAACAATTTACAACAACTTTCATGTAGAACACAAACTCTAATTCTGGACTTAACCAAATGAAATTGGTAGCTAAAGTTGAACTACCAAATATGGCAGAATGGGATTCTGTCCAGAAATTCTGGGCAGATACCAATCCGGTCAGCCTTGTTCAAATTGACATATATTGAGCTAGAAAACTCCAAATAGAGTGATTCAAAAAGGGAATTAAATAAGACACATAAAGGAACAACTTTCATGATGAGAATTTTATCAAATTCCTACTGTATAAATGACTAATGGAACAGTAAACTTAGTGCTTGAAATCTGAAAATTTTAAAATAACCAACTCTAAGCTTTATAATGGTATTGGCAACCAATGCCAATAATTTTAGAATGCAAAATGTGGTATGTTGGTGATATTAGAACCAATATACTTATTCTCTATGAAAAAGTCAACATTTTAGTTGACTAATGGAATGAATAGTAATAATTAAATTTCAATTTCAAAGAATTTCATAATTAAAAATGTTAAATGCCCTAGTAGGCCTAATGTGATTGGTTTGGATAGGTTGGCATGCCAATAGGGTTCTATTAGCAGTATTGCATATGGAATCATGCCATTCTGCGATTCATGGCTTAAATGGCCATTCTGTGATTTTATGGCTTTTAGCTATTCTGATCTTATTGTGATACTTGGCCATGTGCCTAATATTTATTACAGCTTATTAGCTATATTGTTGTACACCGAGAGAGACATTGTGACCGATGGTATGACAGCTCGAGGTACTTAGTACCCAGTGCTAGTTTACCTGTTATCCAGTCCAGTCAACTGGTATAGGTTACTTGGGCAACCAAAAATAAATATTGATAAATCTTAATCAATTATTGATATAAAATGTACCAAATAAATAATACTACAAATAATTACAAAAAATTTATCCGTATGAGAAATCAATATATACACTGCATGTTTATTTCTTTTTAGTTCTTTTTATTTTATTATTGGCACCACGCATTGCTTTTGCCACACGAAGGTACTGGAGATATAGAGCGTAATTCCAGTAGACCCCAGTCTGAGTGAGGATCAGAGCTGCGAGTGTCTTGTGTCACCTCTCAGCTACAGTGCATTGGTAAGATGCTAGGTTATATTTTGTATTTTGTGTTTGCATTTTTGTACATTTTATAATTAAACTTTTATTTTATCATGCATATTTGGAACTTATGTGATTATGTATTAATGAAATTATCAGTAAATTGTGTTCATAAATAAAAGTTGAGTATTTATTTATGATTTAAGTATAAATATGATGTGAATTGAATGATTGGAAAGTTTGAGAAATTGATGAGAATTTGTAGAGAATTCATGTGAATTGAATGATTGGAAAGTTTGAGAAATTGATGAGAATTTGTCGAGAATTCATGACATATTTGGAGTTGTGGATTTGAACAATTATTGGAAGTGTTTTTTATAGGTTTCGAAGAACTGTTTTCTCCATTTTCAGCAGGTACTCTGCCGGATTTTTTGTAAAATTTTCAGAACCTTAAAGTAATTCAAAATTTCAATAAATAAATTAAATGACATAAATTTCACTTTGTGATAAATAAATAAATTAAGAAAAGGGTAAATTGTAATAAAATAAGATTTGTTGCTCCGGCACACAGTGTGACATATCTTACTCGGTGACACTGTAGACGGGTAAGGGGTGTCACACGTTGGCCTTATGCCTGACATGATAGATGTATACATGTTAGACATATGGATGTTAAACTAGTATACTCCCATGTATCCAGTCTTTATAGTCTGTTATAGGTTACTTGGGCACAGATATCAGTAATAAACCTTAAATTTAAGTAAGTACATGAAAAGACCACAGGTATAAGTAATAAGACTTAACATGAAATAAACGAACAGAAAATATCCTGATTAACTTAATTGCTTCCAAAGTTCTATAAACATGTAAAAGACTATAAACTCATGAAATCTATATTTCTTTATAAAGTTATACATGGAATAATTATTTTAATTATTTAGTTATTTTTATTTCAATTTATGCACCACTAAGCAATATCCTTAGCGCATTGGTTCTTACCACGCCAGAGGTACTAAGACTAGTACCAAGAATAAAGAACAAAGAATAAAGAATAAAGAATAATGAGCTTAGATAAGATTTTTATCAGATATGCTACAGTGTAGATTGTCACCTCACCAGTTCATTTTGGTAGGGTTCATGTATATTTAGATTTTGCATTTTGGTTATTATATATAAGTAAAAGATGTAAATCATTTTGTGATTGTAAATAATTTATAAATTATTATATCTAAATTTTATATGAATGTATGAATTTTATATGAATGAAATGAAATATGTTATTTACTTGAAATGGTTATGAGTATTATGATGACATGACATGTTTTATGGAAAATGATATGAAATTGTTTGTACCAGGTAAATAAGGAAACCTGCTATGCACTAATAAAATAGAGGAGACTCTGTATAGGTCTCCATGAAAGTGAAATGTGACAAAAAAATATTCTACATGCAAGATAATATAATTGAATTAATATTATACAAGACAAGACAAGATAGGGTGCTCTGGCACCGAATGTAGCACGCCTTACTCAGCTACACTGTAGACGGGTAAGGGGTGTTATATTATAAGCTACCCTTGCCACCTGAAATAGAGAGGATCCATTCGGTGCTTCATGTGTCTTTGTTGAGAAAGTATGTGGCAGATATGAACAAGATTATAAGTGAAGCTGACATGAAAATTTTAGAGGATCTTTCTTATGTCAAACAATTGGTATGGATTGTGGACACACAGATAAAGAAGATGAAGAATAAGGAGATACCAATGGTCAAAGTTTATGGAATTGCCATAACATGGCAGAATACACATGTGAGACTTATGACTCCATGTTACACCAATGTCCTCACTTGTTCTTGGTATGCTTTGCTATGTTTGTCTATCTTGTGCTTTATGTGTTTGTTTTAACATTCAAGGATGAATGTTTCTAAAGGAGAGAGAATGTATCACCCACCATTTTTCAACATTAGAAATTTTGTCATAGACCGATAAAGGAATAGTGGTAGAGGTGTATATGCATGTATAATGTGTTTAAAATGTATTTAGAAATGAAAATGTTTTAATGGTTTTGCTCAAAGAAAAGTTTAAAGTAACTTTTGAGCAGAAAGAACTTCGGCAGCCGAAAGATGGACTTTGACAGCTGAAGTCCTTTTTACTGTTTAGATTTATTTTGGGTAGAATAGACTCCGGTAGTCAAAACTTGGGCTTTTAGTAATCGAAAGTCTCCTCGATAGCAGGAATATAAATAGCTCATTTAATGTTTAAATTTTAATAAAAGTGAATTTTCCCTCTCTCTTCCAATCACTATTACATGCTAGGAAGAATTACTTTGGTTCTTTTGGTTAATTGGGTGTTTGGTGGATTGTCTCTGGACACTCAAGAACTCCAAGATAATTGAAGCTTCTTTTCCTTCTCTAGTTGTTCTTATAGAAGAAAGGTACCCCATTTCTTTTTCTCATCTTCAAAATGCTTGTTTAAATGTGTTTTCTTGGGGTTTTGATAAGTAGTTATATTGTATGTAGGTTTTATGTGACACCCCTTACCCGTCTACAGTGTAGTCGAGCAAGATATGACACACAGTGTGTCGGAGCACCAAATCATATTTCAATTTAATTTACCATTTTTTTTCTTGTTTATTTAAAACTTTTGATTAATCTGAATTTTTCGCAAATTTCATAGAAAATCCGGCAGAGTGCCGACTATAAATTGGAAAAACAGTTCTTCTGAATCTGTTAAAAATACTTCCAATATAATTATAATTTCAATCTCAGTCAACCACTAACATATTTTCAATAATTTCTCAAATCACTTCAGTATCTCAAAATTCAATTCATTTCATATCACACTCAATTTAATGAGAAATGCTCACATTTATTACTGAACATAGTTCATAGATAATTACATCAAAAGTATAATTACATGAGTTTATAATATACATTACAGAAGTTTACAAAATACAAAATACCAAAATATCAAAAGTGGCCTAAAGTCCTACCAAATGCACTGCAAATGTGAGGTGACTCTGAACTCTGTGTGCAGATCTGAATGCTCACCCAGTATGAGGTCTGCTGGACTTCCCAGCTATGTCTCCAGTACCTGCGTGTGGCAAAAGTGACGCGCTAAGTTATTCTCCTTAGTGGTGACAATATAAAATAAAATAAAATAACTAAAATAATATAAATATGCAGAATGTATGTTTACATTTTAGGTAGACTTAATTTCTGGCATTTATTGTAATATAAATTGATTAAAATTTTGTAAGATTCATTATCATTGCCCGAGTAACCCATACTAGTCGACTGGACTGGATAAACGGGTAAACTGGTACTGGATACTAAGTACCTCGGACCATCACACCATCGGTCACATTGTGTCTCCCAGTGTGCAACAGAACAGCTAATAAGCTGTAATAATTATCAGGGATAAAATTCGAGTATAATAACTCCATTAACATAGCCAAAGGCTATTTTATCATAGAATGGCACGTGAGGCCATAAAACACAGAATGGCATGAAGCCATATGCAGTACTGCTAACAGAACCCTATTGGCATGCCAACTTATCCAAACCAATCTTGCTAGGTGTACTAGGGCATTTTACACTCTTAAATTATACAATTCTTGAAATTCAAGTTTAGGTGTTATTATTCAATTCATTTGTCAACAAAAATGTTGACTTTTACATGGACAATAGGTACATTGGTTTTAATACTCCCAACATACCACATTTTGCATTCTAAAATTGTTGGTATTGGTTGCCAATACCATTTCTAAGCTTAATCTTAATTGTTCCAAATTTTTAGATTTCAAGCTTTGTGTTTACTGGTCTATTAGTCATTTTTACAGTGGGAATTTGGCAAAGTAGTCAACATGAAAGTTGTTTCTTATTTTGTCTAGTTACATTTCTTTTTTTGAATCACACTATTTAGAGTTTTGTAACTCAAGTTATGGCCCAAAAACCACAACTGGGCAGATTACAAATTTTTCAGATTTTCTGGACTAACCAAATCTATAGTATTTTGAGCAGTGATTTTAGGTCACTTTTTGAACATGTTATGATCATGATTTGGGTTAGATTTCTTCATGAAATTGTAGGTCTATATCTCAATTTGTTGCTGGTAAAATTTCAGGTCAATTAGACCTTTCTACACTGAGTTATGACCAAATGACTAAATACTGTTAATTTGGTCATTTTGCCCAGGCAGATTGCAGGTCACCCGGATTAGGGAAATCTTTAGGTAAACTTAGTTTCATTTTTTGAGCATGGTTTCTTCACCAAAGTTGTGCCATTATGTGTCTAGTTTCATGTTCAATTAGCCTTTCACCAATTGAACCTCTACAACTCTAGTTATTGCTGCCCAAACCTGCTGGACTCATGCCCAGTCCTGCAGGTTACCAAGGGCAGCCACACTAACTTCAATTCCCACTGCACAAACCACTTCATTTCTGATTCACACACAGCCAAATGGTCAATAATTGACCATTAAAACTTACTTTAACCATTACATGATCAAGGTCTCAAGTTCATGCTTAAACCCTAACCCTAATATCTCCAATCATGCATTTACCTTCCTTTCATTATCCTAAATAATATATTAGTGTTAAAGGCAGCCACAATATCATTTTAATTTTCATAAATCTACAAAACTCAGCCAAGTTCAAGGCTGCTGAAATTTTGGGATGGGCATACACATGATGTTTGTTAAGTTTCTTTCTAAATTTACACTTATTTTCACTCCTCCAACATGAATGGAAAGAGAAAGATCAAATTTAGTCACTAACCTTTAATGGAGCTAATCTCAAACTTATAAGAACTCTTCCTTAACACTTCTTTTTGCTCCCAAAAGATTCACCAAGATGAAAGAGTAAGCTTTTATGTTGGGAACATAGAGTTTGGTTGAAGAAAAATCAAGGAAATGAAGCTTTCCTAAATTTACACTTATTTTCACTCCTCCAACATGAATGGAAAGAGAAAGATCAAATTTAGTCACTAACCTTTAATGGAGCTAATCTCAAACTTATAAGAACTCTTCCTTAACACTTCTTTTTGCTCCCAAAAGATTCACCAAGATGAAAGAGTAAGCTTTTATGTTGGGAACATAGAGTTTGGTTGAAGAAAAATCAAGGAAATGAAGCTTTCCAAAGCTTAGTAATGGAGGAAAGAGGTAAGGGATGTGGTGCGGCAATTAGAGGAGGATGAGGGCAGATGGGTTGTTGCAGAATTTTAACTTCTTTTCTTTATTTTTTATGTATTATAATTTTATTTCTTGATTTTTGATTGGTCAAAGTTTTTAAATGACTTCATGCTTACACAATAAATCCATATTATCTTTATTTCTTCTTTTCTTTTTACTACTCATTTTCAATTTAATTTGTAGCAATATTTATTCACATTTTATGTCATAATAATTATTTACTTCACTGGACAAGTCAGCCAAAAATCACCTCTGAAGGCAAAATGACCAAATTGCCCTCCGTTTGGCTTAACAGACTAAAATTGTTGGTATCGATTGAAAAATTTTTCTAAGGATTTTCTTAGCATTCTAATGTCATAGAAACCTCAATGACCCTTCTCTGGAGTCCCAAAAATTATTTTATGAATTTTCCCCCACTCCTAGTTATGAGAACCGCAACTTTCCACTGGGTTACCCATCGCTAGGGCACCGGCTCATTTAACTTGATTATATTTTATTTCTAAAATTTTTCCTAAATTTTTCTTATTGATATTTAAGTTAATTATGGTTCCTCACTTTAGTTTAAATATTTTTTCGAATGTTCTAGTTGTCTAGACCGACACCGGTCACTAGAACAGTAGAATGTACGGAGTTGCTACAGGGAGGGTGTTACAACTCTTCCCCTCTAATTTAAATTTTGTCCTCGAAATTTACCTAATGCAAACAGTTGAGGGAACTATTGCCTCATCGTCTCTTCACTTTCCCAAGTTGCCTCTTCGGTGTTGTAGTGCCTCAAAAGCACTTTCACCAGTAGAATTTGTTTATTTCTCAGTTCCTTCACTTCCCAAGCCAAGATCCGTATGGGTTCTTCTGCATATGTCAAGTCCGGTTGAATTTTAATCTCTTCCATGGAGATGACATGTGAAGGGTCTAAGCGATATCTTCTTTGCATAGAAACATGGAATACATTACGGATCTTATCCAGTTCTGGTGGTAAAGCTAGCCGATAGGCCACTGGTCCCACACGTTCAATGACTTCATATGGGCCAATGAACCTAGGACTTAACTTACCCTTTCTTCCAAACCTTAGTACTTTCTTCCACGGTGAGACTTTGAGAAACACTTTGTCGCCAACTGCATACTCTATCTCTTTTCTCTTCAAGTCGACATAAGATTTTTGTCTATCTGAGGCAACCTTCAAATTAGCTTTAATTATCTTCACTTTCTCCTCAGTCTGTTTCACCAAGTCTGGTCCTAACAGCTTATCTTCACCCAATTCAGTCCAACATACGGGAGTTCTACACTTCCTCCCATACAGTGCTTTATGCGGGGCCATTTGGATGCTAGCTTGGTAGCTATTATTATATGCAAATTCTGCCAGTGGGAGATATCTATCCCAACTCCCCTCAAACTCAATGACATAACTCCTCAGCATATCCTCCAGGATCTATTACATAATTCACATTGTTACTATCATTTCAATTTGTAAATTGTGAAAATTCAATTAGGTTCTAAGTTTACCTGGATTACTCGTTCTGACTGTCCATCCGTCTGAGGATGAAAAGCCGTGCTAAAACGGAGTTGTGTGCCCAAGGCTTCTTGCAACTTTTTCCAAAATCTTGATGTAAACCTTGGGTCTCGATCAGATATGATGGAAAGTGGGATTCCATGCAGTCTAACTATCTCACTGATATACAATTTTGCTAGCTTCTCCAGTGAGCAGTTAGTCCTAACTGGCAGAAAATGCCCTGACTTTGTCAATCTGTCCACTATCACCCATACTGCATCATGCTTCTTCTGGGTGAGAGGTAGACCACTAACAAAATCCATAATGACCCAGTCCCATTTCCATTCAGGTATGCTTATAGGCTGTAGCAATCCTGATGGAACTTGATGTTCTGTTTTAACTTGTTGACATGTCAAACACTTAGTCACATAGTCAGCTATATCCTTCTTCATACCAGGCCACCAATAATGAGGCTTCAAATCATTGTACATTTTTGTACTTCTTGGGTGCATAACATAAACACTAGTATGTGCTTCTTTCAGAATACTAGTCTTCAGTTCTCCATCATCTGGTACACACACTCTTCCTCTGTAGTACAGACACTCATCTGCTTTCACCTCATAATCAGTTTCTTTCCCTTCAGGAATTTTACCCACAATAGCCATTAATTTTTCATCTGCCTTCTGCCCATCTTATATCTGCTGTAGTAGGTTTGGCCTCACTTGTAACTCAGCCAAAATAGCTCCATCTTGATCTAAGGACAGACAGGCATTTAGTGATCTTAAAGCTGTGATGGATTTTCTGCTCAAGGCATCAACAACTACATTTGCCTTCCCAGGATGATAATCTATCACACAATCATAGTCCTTTAGGAACTCAATCCATCGCCTCTGTCTAAGATTGAGCTCCTTCTGGGTTGGCAAATATTTTAGACTCTTGTGGTCTGTATATATGTAGCATTTTTCACCATATAAATAATGCCTCTATATCTTCAGTGCAAAGATAATTGCTGCTAACTCCAAGTCATGAGTAGGATAGTTCTGTTCATGTGGCCTTAACTGCCTGGAAGCATAGGCAAACACTTTCCCCTCTTGCATCAATACACACCCTAGCCCATTATGCGAGGCATCACTGTAGACCACAAAGTCTTTTCCCGATATTGGCTATGTTAACACTGGTGCTTCTGTCAACATAGCCTTCAGCCTCTCAAAACTGGCTTGGCACTTATCGTTCCAACTAAATTTCACATTCTTGTGTAACAACTTGGTCATTGGAGTAGTTATAAGAGAGAACCCCTTCATAAATCTTCTGTAATACCCAGCTAACCCCAAGAAACTTTTGACCTCAGTTGTATTTCTGGGAGGCTTTCATTCCATCACTGCTTCTATATCTTTGGGATCCACTCTAATCCCCTCTGCTGATACTATGTGTCTAAGGAAAGAGATTTCACTCATCCAGAAGTCACACTTGGACAGCTTAGCATACAGCTTCTTTTTCTCGCAGGGTTTGCAGAACAATCCTCAAATATTCATAATATCATCAATAAATACCACTACAAACCGATCTAAATATGGATGAAAGATACGGTTCATAAGGTCCATAAATGCTGCTGGTGCATTTATTAACCCAAACAGCATCACTAGAAATTCATAATGCCCATACCGGGTTCTAAATGCAGTTATTGACACATCTGCATCCTTTACCCTCAACTGATGATACCCTGATTTGAGATCAATTTTTGAAAATACACCGACTCCCTTCAACTGATCAAACAGATCGTCAATTCTGGGCAATGGATATTTATTCTTCATAGTTACTTTGTTCAACTGCCGGTAATCAATATACAATCTCAAGGTTCCATCCTTCTTCTTCACAAATAGCACTGGAGCTCCCTATGGTGACACACTGGGGCGTATGAACCCCTTATCAAGTAACTCTTGTAACTGAATTTTCAACTCTCTCAATTCAGTGGGTGCCATCCTATAAGGAGCAATAGAAATTAGTGCTGTACCCGGCATTACCTCAATAGCAAACTCGACTTCCCTTTCTGGTGGTAAACCAGGCAATTCTTCAGGAAATACATCTGGGAAGTCTCTTACTGTGGGTATATCACACAGATTCGGCTTAGCTTGCTTAGTATCAACCACGTGTGCTAGGTAAGCTTCATAGCCTTTTCTCATCAATCTTTTTACAACTGTGGCTGAGATAACATTGGACAGGAAATCTGTCCTTTCACCCACAACAGTAATCTCATTACCCTCAGAAGTTTTCAGAGAAATCCTCTTCAATTTGCAATCAACTATTGCCTGATGACGTGACAACTAGTCCATTCCCAAAATCATGTCAAACTCGTGGAAGGGCAATTTAATTAGGTTTGCCGAGAATTCATACCCTTGAATCCTCAACGGACAACCTTTGTACACTTTATTCACTACCACACTGTGGCCTAGTGGATTTGTGACCAGAATATCTTGATCACTCTCCTCTACTGAAACTCCCCTCTCTACGGGTAGTTTGATGCAGATGTATGAATGAGTGGATCTTGGATCCACCAATGCATGCACAGATGTGTTGTAGAAGGAGAACGTACCCCTGATGACATCCAGGGCATCTTGCTCCTCCTGAGCTCTGATGGCATAGGCTCTGGCAGGTACTCTGGCCTCTGGCCTCTCAGCTGACTCAGATGTAGGCCTCAGTGATAGACTAGCTGCTTCAAATTTATCGGGCTTCCTACCCCTTTGTGGTGCAAGAGCAGGTCTGTCAGCTTGTGTTGGAGCAGCTATAGTAGTCCTCTTCGGACAATTTTTGATCTGATGTTCCATAGATCCACACCGTAAGCATGCACCAGTCACTCGCCAACAGTCCCCCTTGTGCCACTTCTGGCAGTATGGATAGGCAGAAGATGCTGGGGCTGGTCCCCTAAACACCGTCCCTTGAGAGCTGCCCACTGATGGTGTGGACTGGCCTCTCCTAGGTGTGAACTGTGGTCTGGGCCCCTGGGATAGACCCTGACCTTGGGGTTGTCTTGAACCCTGAGCAGGAGGACCCTTACTCTTCTTACTGGGAGCAGAAAATGAACTGGACTGACCCGGACCCCTCTTCTGCTATCTTTCCCTTCTATTTTGCTCATTTATTCGGACTCTTTCTACTTTCGATGCAGTATCTACTAATTTGGCAAAATTTGTGATCTCCAATGCTGTTATCATGACTTTAATATTATCATTGAGCCCTTCTTTGAACCTTCTGCACCTTTCTGCCTCTGTAGGGACTATCTCCCTCCCATACCGGCTTAGTCTGATGAATTCTCGCTCATACTCTACCACTGATAGTTGCCTCTATCTTAGACTGATAAATTCTCTTCTTCTCTCTTCTAAATATACTTTACTAACATATTTCTTCCTAAACTCTGTGAAGAAGAATTCCCAGGTGATCCGTTCCGGTTACACCTCACTGGTTACTGTGTCCCACCACTGATATGCATCATCCTGAAGTAGGGACATAGCACCCTCCAGGTTCTGATCGGGGGTGCAATTAAGCTGTTTCATCACTTTGATTGTTCTATCCAACCAGTTTTCTACTGTCATGGGATCATCCTCCTTCTTTCCAAAGAAATCCACAGCCCCATGTTTTCGCAGTTTCTCCATATGGGACTTCTTTGGTGCTAGTGGAGGTTGTGACTGTGGTTGTGGTGGTGGAATTGCCCCCATCATTTACTGGCAAAACTCAGTCATTTGTTGAAATAATGCAAACTGAGGTTGGGCAGGTGCCTCAGCTGCTGGTCGAGCAGATTCTCCTCTGCCCCCAGATTCAGCCCTTGGTGGAGCACGACTCTCCACCTCTTCATCAACTGCTCTTTGAGAAGCAGGATCCATATCCTAATCAAAATAAGAAAACAAACAGATCTGCATCAGTGTCACCTCAACACTTACAAATGCAATGCAATGGTATGCACTCTATCTAGGCCCAGAAACGCCTAAACCGATGCTCTGATACCACTAAATGTGACACCCCTTACCCGTCTATAGTGTAGCCGAGCAAGATATGCCACACAGTGTGCCGCAGCACCAAATCATATTTCAATTTAATTTACCATTTTTTTCTTGTTTATTTAAAACTTTTGATTAATTTGAATTTTTCGCAAATTTTATAGAAAATCCGGCAGAGTGCCGAATGCAAATTAGAAAAACAGTTCTTCTGAATCTGCTAAAAATACTTCCAATATAATTATAATTTCAATCTCAGTCAACCACCAACATATTTTCAACAATTTCTCAAATCACTTCAATATCTCAAAATTCAATTCATTTCATATCACACTCAATTTAATGAGAAATGCTCACATTTATTACTGAATATAGTTCATAGATAATTACATCAAAAGCATAATTACATGAGTTTATAATATACATTACAAAAGTTTACAAAATACAAAATACCAAAATATCAAAAGTGGCCTAATGTCCTACCAAATGCACTGCAAATGTGGGGTGACTCTGAACTCTGTGTGCAGATCTGAACGCTCACCTAGTATGAGATCTGTTGGACTCCCTAACTATGTCTCCAGTACCTGCGCATGGCAAAAGCAATGCGCTAAGCAATTATGCTTAGTGGTGACAATATAAAATAAAATAAAATAACTAAAATAATATAAATATGCAGAATGTATGTTTACATTTTAGGTAGACTTAATTTCTGCCATTTATTGCAGTATAAATTGATTAAAATTTTGTAAGATTCATTATCATTGCCCGAGTAACCCACACTAGTCGACTGGACTAGATAAACGGGTAAACTGGTACTGGATACTACGTACCGCGGACCATCACACCATCGGTCACATTGTGTCTCCCGGTGTGCAACAGAACAGCTAATAAACTGTAATAATTATTAGGGATAAAATTCGAGTATAATAACTCCATTAACATAGCCAAAGGCTATTTTATCATAGAATGGCACGTGAGGCCATAAAACGCAGAATGGTATGAAGCCATATGCAGTACTGCTAACAGAACCCTATTGGCATGCCAACCTATCCAAACCAATCTTGCTAGGTGTACTAGGGCATGTTACACTCTTAAATTATACAATTCTTGAAATTCAAGTTTAGGTGTTACTATTCAATTCATTAGTCAACAAAAATGTTGACTTTTACATGGACAATAGGTACATTGGTTTTAATACTTCCAACATACCACATTTGCATTCTAAAATTGTTGGTATTGGTTGCTAATACTATTTCTAAGCTTAATGTTAATTGTTCAAAATTTTCAGATTTCAAGCTTTGTGTTTACTATTCCATTAGTCATTTTTGCAGTGGGAATTTGGCAAAGTGGTCAACATGAAAGTTGTTCCTTATTATGTCTAGTTACATTTCTTTTTTTGAATTACTCCAATTGGAGTTTTGTAGCTCAAGTTATGGCCCAAAAACCACAACTGGCCGGATTACAAATTTTCTAGATTTTCTGGACTGACCAAATCTACAGTATTTTAAGCAGTAACTGTAGGTCACTTTTTGAATATGTTATGTCATAATTTGGGTTAGTTTTTTTCATGAAAGTTGTAGGTCTATATCTCAGCTTGTTGGTGGTAAATTTTAGGTCAATTGGACCTTTCTACACTGAGTTATGACCAAATGACTAAACACTGTTCATTTAGTCATTTTGCCCAGGCAGATTGCAAGTCATCCGGATTAGGGCAATCTTTAGGTCAACTTGGTTTGGTTTTTTGAGCATGGTTTCTTCACCAAAGTTGTGCCATTATGTGTCTAGTTTCATGTCCAATTGACCTTGCACCAATTGAACCTCTACAACTCTAATTATTGCTGCCCAAACCTGCTGGACTCATGCCCAGTCCTGCAGGTCGCCAAGGGTAGCCACACTAACTTTAATTCCCACCACACAAGCAACTTCATTTCTGATTCACACACAGCCAAATGGTCAATAATTGACCATTAAAACTTTCACCATTACATTACCAAGGTCTCAAGTTCATGCTTAAACCCTAACCCTAATATCTCCAATCATGCATTTTCCTTCCTTTCATTATCCTAAATAATATATTAGTGTTAAAGGCAGCCACAATATCATTTTAATTTTCATAAATCTACGAAACTCAACCAAGTTCAAGGCTGCTGAAATTTTGGGATGGGCATACACATGATGTTTGTTAAGTTTATTTCTAAATTTACACTTATTTTCACTCCTCCAACATGAATGGAAAGAGAAAGATCAAATTTAGTCACTAACATTTAATGGAGCTAATCTCAAACTTGTAAGAACTCTTCTTTAACACTTTTTTTTGCTCCTAAAAGATTCACCAAGATGAAAGAGCAAGCTTTTGTATTGGGAACATAGAGTTTGGTTGAAGAAAAATCAAGGAAATGAAGCTTTCCAAAGCTTGGCAATGGAGGAAAGAGGTAAGGGATGTGGTGCAGCAATTAGAGGAGGATGAGGGCAGATGGGTTGTTGCAGAATTTTAACTTCTTTTCTTTATTTTTTATGTATTATAATTGTATTTCTTGATTTTTGATTGGTCAAAGTTTTTAAATGACTTCATGCTTACACAATAAATCCATATTATCTTTATTTCTTCTCTTCTTTTTACTACTCATTTTCAATTTAATTTGTAGCAATATTTATTCACATTTTATGTCATAATAATTATTTACTTCACTGGACAAGTCGGCCAAAAATCACCTCTGAAGGCGAAATGACCAAATTGCCCTCTGTTTGGCTTAATAGACTAAAATTGTTGGTACTGATTGAAAATTTTTTCTAAGCATTTTCTTAGCATTCTAATGTCATAGAAACCTCAATGACCCTTCTCTGGATTCCCAAAAATTATTTTATGAATTTTCCCCCAGGTCTAGAGCTCCTAGTTGCGAGAACCGCAACTTTCCACTGGGTTATCCATCTTTAGGGCATCGGCTCATTTAACTTGGTTGCATTTTTTTTCTAAAATTTTTTCTAAATTTTTCTTATTGATATTTAAGTTAATTATGGTTCCTCACTTTAGTTTAAATATTTTTCTGGACGTTCTAGCTGTCCAGACCGACACTGGTCACCGGAATAGTAGAATGTACGGAGTTGCTACGGGGAGGGTGTTACATTTTAGGTAGTTTTTATTGTATGTTCTTAAGAGAGTTTTGACTTGGGAAAGTCAAGGGTCATGCTTTGCATGTTGGGTCTTGAGGTCCTTAATGCACTATAGTGTGTTATTTTGAATTTTTATCAAAGCTTTTAGTATGTGTAGGCCTTTTATGACTAGTTCTCTTTGATAGACTTGAGAAATTTTGTTAATGTTATGCTTAAAGTTGATGTAGAGCCTTGAATTCTTGTGCCTATTGGATGCATGTAGAGATAAGGTTTAATTTCAAGTTATGTTTGGCCCTAAACATGTGTTTGTAGGCTTGGATTTTGTTTTGGAACCTTATGGTAAGTTTGGGCGTGGTTGGGAGATGAATTCTGCTGGTTTTTGACTTGGGAATTCTGAAAATTCCCAAGTTTGGTTGCTAAAAGCCATTATTTTGGCAGCCAAATCTTGTAGTTTCTTAGGAATGATTTTGGAGAAATTCCAGGTTCAGTAGCTGAAGTTTAAAACTTCGATAACCGCATTAGCTATTGCCCAAAGTAGGCACCTGATGTTTAAAGGTCCCGCCCGCAGCCGAAGTTTAAGACTCTGGTAGCTGAACTTGGTTTTGCCAACTTTAATTCTCCTTTACTTCTAAAGTTCCAAAACATAATTTTATGGTTCCTATGGACCTAAAATGAGATGTTTGTTATATGTGTAGAGTTTTAAAACCTTGAATAACTCTTTAAGGTCCGATGTTATATGATTGGACTCAGGAAGTTAAGGATTGAAGGATAGCTACCGTTTGAGTTAGGTGGTTAATAAGCTATAGGAGGTAAGTAATTTTAACCTTAATAAATGTAAACTTTTATTATTTAATTTATAATCATCCTCTTACATCATGACATATTTATTTAGGGTGTATGTATCTAGAACATGAATATATTGCATAATTGTATAATTGTTATTAGTGCATGATAGATTATAGATGACCCATTGACTCTCCCCATGATTATGACTATGTTATGTTATGGATCTATAAAATCCAAGAGGAGATCTTTATGATGCCCCTGGTGCATAACACATGTCATATTTTAAGCGAAAGTCTTAAAGAGCCTCTGTATGAATCGAGCACATTGAATACATTAAGCAAAAGTCTTGAGAAACCTCTATATGAGCTAGGCACATTGGATTAAGGGAGTCATTAGTAACAAGTTCATCCTATGTAAAATCTTTATGCTATAAAAAGTATTACATTGCACATTTATGAAATGAATGATAAATTTAAAGTATGTTGGTTTGTTTACTCACTGAGCATGTTTAAGCTCACCCCTTTAATGGAAGAGTCCTTTAGAGCTTGAGCAGCACGAGTAGCTATAGAGTGTTTATATATATGTCATATGTGTAAATGGACATGTAAATTATAAATGGATAGTTACTATGCTAGTGCTTAGGATTTGATTAATGTTTTATCTTAAGTATAAGTGATGTAATTATGCTTGTTTAAAATCTAAGCTAACTCCTCATGTGAGTATATATGTTTGAACTAATTACACTTTAGTGATTTTTCTATGCATGTAAATGTTTAAATTCTGAACTAAATTTATGTTATAAATGTTTAAGTACGAATGGAAAGACTAAAGTGTAATGGTTTGAAGTATGCTTAGATTATGAGATATAGGAACATGTATATGTTTAACAAGTTTTTAAGCTTGCTATGGTTTTGGGCAGCCTTAAGCTGACTCGATCTCTAGAGCCATTAATGGCCCCTAGTTTGGGTCATTACACAATAGTAGGACTTCCCCCTACAAGTCTTACATATTCAGCACCTGGAATGAATGGGATGGGCAATCCATGTGTTGCCAAAAGGCAACTTTAACAAGAAGGGGAAAAGCAAATTGGGAATTTGAAAAAGGAAGAAAGGAATAATACGCATTAATATTTGTTTGTGTTTTGGTACTTAGCTGAAACAATTTATTATATAACCTTGTTTCTACTTTTTGGGTATTTAGTGTTTAGATGATAATATTTGGATTACAGATAGTGTTCTTGTGTTGTTTTTTATGTTTGAGTATTTTAATTCCATTTGGATCATGTGCTACCAATGTTAAGACAAGTTTGTGTAAGAACTCTATAATGCTCAAATCTACAACTGATGTTTTATGTAACATGGATATTGAAACAACTTTGTTACCTATTATTGCAATGAAAGTTTACGTGTTATGTTGCATATGTGTATTTTATTTCATATTTCAGGAATTCTATTATTACTTTTATATAATTTCTTAGCAATAAAATAGTGAAAAGGTTCTAAATTAATCAATAATCATTTTGCCTATCTTAACGACACACCAATTTCACTTATAATTTAATGATAACAAAGCAAATTTCATGCCAATAAAAACCAATCAGCGTATATAACATTCAATTAAAACCAAAATTAAGGGCAAAATAAAACACTTCATTAAACACATCAAATTGTCTTTCATTTCATAATTCATTTACATATTTACATCATCAACACTTATAAGAGACAACTTACTTTGCAATAGAGTCAATGTATTACTTGTTCCAAAACAAACATGAGGACATTATCCCATCAAATAAAATAATCCTGTTAATATCCAAACTAGCCTACTTTGCAACAACAACAAATAAAAGTAATACCCTGAAGGAACGGAAGCGTGAAAAACACAAGATTATACTATTGAATTCAAAAATTTTCACCTAGGGTCACATGCACCATGCAAGATTTATTTTTATCTATTTGATTTCAATGATAAACAACATATTAAAACTCTTTTAATATGTTTTTGGATCTGTATTTGCCATTTAAGATTTTTAAAATTAATCAGATTAATTTTAGAACCCTAGATTAAATCAAGAACGATTACACTAACCTCTTGATGTCTTTGCGGCGCCTTTGAGATTCGTCTTGTGACACCAGATGTTGTCCCTCTAGCTTGTCCACACCAAGAACACCTATTGCAGCCCTTGAACAGCTTCTAAAGCCTTTTCTATTAATTAGAAATTCAAGTTCTGCCTTTTAAGAGATTAGAGATGTAAACAGGACACTAGAAACAATTTCTAGCGTTCTTAATTCAAGAGATTGATGGCTAATCTCTTTGAATTGATGAGAGATGAAGAGAAATAGCTGGAGAGGCTCAAAGTGGCGTGACAATTGAGAGGAGAGGCTGCTGGTTATGTTTTCTTTTCATAACCACACTTAAATAGCTAGGTTAACACATTAAACCCTAGCCACATGTCACCTTTTAATTAGCTCTAGGTTTAAGTGACCCAATCACATTGTGCCAAGTGTCAAACCTATATTTAATCTTGATTTTAATCATCTTACATGATTAAAAAACATTTGGCAAGCTTATGTGTTATGCCATGTGTCACCATCTCATGGTGCCACGTGTCACACTGTGAAATGATTAAAATGCCCCTGTGTCTTAATTTTGAGTTCTTAACCCAAAATAATTATTTTCTTCTTCTAATTAATTTATATCAAATATAAATTAATTAATTAATCTCTATTAATTAATTTCTCATCAATTAAATTCATATTTAAACACTTTAAATATAAATTTAATTTATACTACACATCCAATAATCTAGATTTGGTTTCAAGTCATGCTAGGGACTTTGCAATTTAATTGCAAACCAAATCTATTTAATTAATCAATTAAACTCTTTAATTAATTAATTAAATCATATTTAAATAGGTGATAACTTGTGTATGTGTGTGACTTACTAGGCTCATCACTAATTGGCAATGAGACATGATATCAACTCTTAATATCATCAGAACTCTTTCTTACCATAAATGATTTCTCTAAATCATTTTATGAACCTCATAGACCATGGTTAACACCTAGCATAGCATGCCATGGCCACCCAATTAGTAATAAGGTTTACCTTAAATGAACCTATAATCATATGTTACCATGCACTAGAATCTCTCTGTTACAAAATCCCAACTCAAGCTGGAGTCATGGTTTATGTCAAACTCCATTTGCTATGAATATTATGTTCTCTTTTAATTCCAGTTCTTGATTAAAAGATTTTCTCATCAGAAACTCTTTTCTAAATAAATCTATCCATCTGGCCAGGAACTTGAAACATCAAGAACAATTAAATGAACATAGGATTTTAACTCTATTTACTTAGAGGAACAGATTCCATCTTGATCAACACCTAACTCCATATATAACTAGCAGGAGCCAACACATGCCCATATACCCATACATAGTACAAGTATGAAAGCAGTATCAAACTCAAACTACCTATATACAAGATAACTGTGCTATCTCAGGTCTAAAGATTATATGCACTGATATGATTTATGATAAAACATTGACAAGAGCAAACTCCATGTGCTTGTCATAAGTGTCACTAGTTCGGCCTACTTATCATTTATAAGTGCCTATCAAGTTTGTTATATGGCATGAGACTCACCATTCCATCTTATTTATATCTCATATAAATAACTTGGGAACAAACATGAATACAATCTTTCTGGATAAGTCATGTCCTTATTATGAAGTATCCTCGATTGTGAACCTATTTATGATACTTTGTGCTAGAAATATTGTCACTCATATTCTTAACAACTTAAGAATAATATTTCTAACAAAATATCAATGGACCTTTTCTATTACACATAAATATATTATGTAAACGGAAAAGTGGAAATGCCTTTTATTATTAAAAATATGTACAAGATACATACTAAATGATATGCTCTAGGGCATACTACTAACAATCTCCCACTAGCACTAGAGCCATTCATTACAATATCTTAGACCTATCTTCTCAAGATGTAGGTTTAATCGAGTCTGTGACATAGGCTTAGTGAATGGATCACCGGATTTTCACCGATGCTATTTTCTGCATGGCTACATCGCCGCCCAACTATTTCTCCGATAATGTGGTAACGCCTTTCTATGTGTTTGGATTTCGGTGAGACCTTGGTTCCTTAGCTCAGTATGATCGCTCCATTGTTGTCACTAATGGAACTGACTCAATGGAAGGAACTACTGTAAGTTCTCACGAACTTCTTTATCCAAACGACTTCCTTTGCGACATCGATGCGAGAATATACTCGACCTCGATGAGTGGAATCTGCAATGTGCTCTGCTTGGAACTCTTCCAACCGATCGTACCTCCATTACAAATGAACACATATCCAGAGGTAGACTTTCTATCATCGATATCTGATTGGAAATCAGAATCAATATAACCATCCAATTGCAAGTCTCCACCTCCATAAATCAAGAATAAATCCTTAGTTCTTCTCAAGTACTTAAGGATATTCTTGACAGCTATCCAGTGTTCCAAACCTGGATTGGATTGATACCTGCTAGTCAAACTAACAGCATATGCGATATCCGGCCTAGTAGACAACATTGCATACATTAAACTTCCAATAGCCGAAGCATATGGAATCCTGGCCATCTTATCTCTTTCTTCAGGTGTCTTTGGAGACATCTCTTTAGAAAGGTGGATACCATGTCTCACTGGTAACAATCCTCTCTTGGAATCAAGCATGTTAAACCTCTTTAACACCTTTTCCAAGTATAGACTTTGGGATAAACCAATTATTCTTTTCGCTCTATCTCTATAGATGCGAATCCCAAGAATATAGGTTGCCTCCCCTAAGTCTTTCATGGAGAATGTATTTGACAACCATACCTTTATAGTCGTCAACATACCTGTATCATTACCCATCAACAGTATGTCATCCACATATAAGACAAGGAAAGTGATAGCACGGTCACTAACCTTCTTATATACACATGGCTCATCCTCATTTTTGATAAAACCAAAAGATTTAATGGCTTCATCAAAACGGATGTTCCAACTCCTCGAAGCTTGTTTCAACCCATAAATGGATCGCTTTAGCTTGCATACCTTGGAACCATCTTGGGATTCAAATCCCTTAGGTTGTTCCATGAAAATGTTTTCTTCAATGTATCCATTGAGAAAAGTCGCTTTGACATCCATCCGCCAAATCTCATAATCATAGTAT
Organism: Hevea brasiliensis; assembly: GCF_030052815.1. NCBI lineage: Eukaryota > Viridiplantae > Streptophyta > Magnoliopsida > Malpighiales > Euphorbiaceae > Hevea > Hevea brasiliensis. The sequence continues at coordinate 3,438,740 of NC_079507.1, forward strand.
GCACTATTGCTAATAAAATCCTAATTGATTTAAGCATGGCAACAAAGTAGAAAGTCTCCTCATAGTATATTCCTTGCCTTTGGCAAAACCCTTTCGCTACTAGCCTTGCCTTATAGGTCTCTACCTTTCCATCAGAACCAATTTTCTTCTTGAAAACCCATTTGTTCCCTATAGGTACAATACCTTCAGGTGGGTCAATAAGATCCCAAACTTGATTCTTATACATGGAATCAATCTCGAATTTCATAGCATCAATCCATTTTGAAGAGTCTATATCTGATATAGCTTCTTCATAGGTAAGTGGATCATCTCCATGATCTACTTCTTCATGAATAGACAACTCTTGTTCTTCTTCATGAAGAAAACCATATCTCACCGTGGGTGAGATACCTGGTTGTTCTACGAGGAACAAATTGTAGATGTTTCATCAATGGGTATAGGTTGACTAGATGGATCTATATCCATCGATCATTGGTTGGTCGAATTCTCCAATTCTAACTCTATTTGCCTTCCTTTGCCTCCTTCTTGAACAAACTGTTGTTCAAGAAATGTGGCATCTCTACTTATCACAACCTTTTGTGAAGTAGGCAAATAAAAATAATATCCAAAACTATCTTTTGGATATCCAACAAATCGACCTTTTTCTGATCTGGTCTCCAATTTATCAGTGTTCAGCTTTTTGATATAAGCTGGACAACCCCAAATCTTAATATGCTTAAGACTTGGTTTTCTTCCATGCCATATCTCATAAGGTGTAGAAGAAACTGATTTTGATGGAATCCTATTCAGAATATATAAAGCTGATTCTAATGCAAATCCCCAAAAGGAGATTGGCATATCAGTATAGCTCATCATACTACGTACCATATCCAATAGGGTACGATTTCTCCTTTCAGATACACCATTCAGCTGTGGCGTTGCTGGAGGAGTCAGCTGAGAAACAATACCATGCTCTCTCAAGTATTCATCAAATTCAGTACTCAAATATTCACCTCCACGATCTGATCGAAGAGCTTTAATACTCTTTCCTGTTTGATCTTCTACTTCAGATTTAAATTCCTTAAACTTTTCAAAGGATTCATGTTTGTATTTCATCAAATACAAATACCCAAACCTTGAACCACCCAAGGAACCATTGTTGCCGCCACCAATGGTGGCTTCACCATGTGTGACGCCACATCTCATGATCCAACCAGCAATGAATCTCTTGATCTCATGATCAAACACACAATTAAATTATATAATCAACAATCTAAATGGCAAATATAGTGGCTCTGATACCAATTGAAGGAACGGAAGCGTGAAAAACACAAGATTATACTATTGAATTCAAAAATTTTCACCTAGGGTCACATGCACCATGCAAGATTTATTTTTATCTATTTGATTTCAATGATAAACAACATATTAAAACTCTTTTAATATGTTTTTGGATCTGTATTTGCCATTTAAGATTTTTAAAATTAATCAGATTAATTTTAGAACCCTAGATTAAATCAAGAACGATTACACTAACCTCTTGATGTGCTTTGCGTGTCTGCGCCTTTGAGATTCGTCTTCAGACACCGGATGTTGTCCCTCTAGCTTGTCCACACCAAGAACACCTATGGCAGCCCTTGAACAGCTTCTAAAGCCTTTTCTATTAATTAGAAATTCAAGTTCGCCTTTTAAGAGATTAGAGATGTAAACAGACACTAGAAACAATTTCTAGCGTTCTTAATTCAAGAGATTGATGGCTAATCTCTTTGAATTGATGAGAGATGAAGAGAAATAGCTGGAGAGGCTCAAAGTGGCGTGACAATTGAGAGGAGAGGCTGCTGGTTATGTTTTCTTTTCATAACCACACTTAAATAGTTAGGTTAACACATTAAACCCTAGCCACATGTCACCTTTTGATTAGCTCTAGGTTTAAGTGACCCAATCACATTGTGCCAAGTGTCAAACCTATATTTAATCTTGATTTTAATCATCTTACATGATTAAAAATATTTGGCAAGCTTATGTGTTATGCCATGTGTCACCATCTCATGGTGCCACGTGTCACTCGTGAAATGACCAAAATGCCCTGTGTCTTAATTTTGAGTTCTTAACCCAAAATAATTATTTTCTTCTTCTAATTAATTTATATCAAATATAAATTAATTAATTAATCTCTATGAATTAATTTCTCATCAATTAAATTCATATTTAAACACTTTAAATATAAATTTAATTTATACTACACATCCAATAATCTAGATTTGGTTTCAAGTCATGCTATGGACTTTGCAATTTAATTGCAAACCAAATCTATTTAATTAATCAATTAAACTCTTTAATTAATTAATTAAATCATATTTAAATAGGTGATAACTTGTGTATGTGTGTGACTTACTAGGCTCATCACTAATTGGCAATGAGACATGATATCAACTCTTAATATAATAATAACTCTTTCTTACCATAAATGATTTCTCTAAATCATTTTATGAACCTCATAGACCATGGTTAACACCTAGCATAGCATGCCATGGCCACCCAATTAGTAATAAGGTTTACCTTAAATGAACCTATAATCATATGTTACCATGCACTAGAATCTCTCTGTTACAAAATCCCATCTCACGCTTTAGTCATGGTTTATTTCAAACTCCATTTGATATGTATATTATGTTCTCTTTTAATTCCAGTTGTTGATTTATAGATTTTTCTCATCAGAAACTCTTTTCAATAAATCTATCTGTCTGGCCAGAACTTGAAAAATCAATAAAAATTAAATGAACATAGGATTTTAACTCTATTTACTTAGAGGAACAGATACCATCTTGATCAACACCTAACTCCATAAATAACTAGCAGAGCCAACACATGCCCATATACCCATACATAGTACAAGTATGAAAGCGATCAAACTCAAACTACCTATATACAAGATAACTGTGCTATCTCAGGTCTAAAGATTATATGCACTGATATGATTTATGACAAAACATTGACAAGAGCAAACTCCATGTGCTTGTCATAAGTGTCACTGGTTCGGCCTACTTATCATTTATAAGTGCCTATCAAGTTTGTTATATGGCATGAGACTCACCATTCCATCTTATTTATATCTCATATAAATAACTTGGGAACAAACATGAATACAATCTTTCTGGATAAGTCATGTCCTTATTATGAAGTATCCTCGATTGTGAACCTATTTATGATACTTTGTGCTAGAAATATTGTCACTCATATTCTTAACAACTTAAGAATAATATTTCTAACAAAATATCAATGGACCTTTTCTATTACACATAAATATATTATGTAAACGGAAAAGTGGAAATGCCTTTTATTATTAAAAATATGTACAAGATACATACTAAATGATATGCTCTAGGGCATACTACTAACATACCCATGGTATGAAAATTGCCATTAATATACAAAGTTTTCTACTACTACTATATTTCATTGCTGCCTCACTTTCATCCTTCATTTTTTCCAATTTCAAGCTATTCATCTTTTCCCTCACTGTGTTCAACTCATCAAAAATAGCTCTAGCCCCTTACATTTTCCTCAATTCAATGTTTTCAATCTCTAGCATCTTGTTCACCTTCGCAAGGCTGATTATCAATTCCTTGGTCCACTCCGGTGACTCACAATAAAGCCATTCAAAATACCCACAACCTCTATTCTCAACATTCCACAAATCAACCAATAGAAAAAATTCAATTCTCATCAACCCATATAACTTATACTATACATAGACAATATATATTACACTCTTACTCTATATGATGCACAACTGTAGAACCTCCTTCCAAGGTTCGTTTGTTTCCACGATGTCCAAATCATAGCATTCAACTGACTATAACAAGTCACAATGGCCACATTTTCACCCATTTGCTTTCTCAATCTTGAATTAGGCCTCAAAGATGAAAAAATGATCAATTTGAATAAGAAGACGATGACATAACCCTTTGACATTACTATATGAATCAACAGAAAATAGAAAGGGATATGTGATCATTTCACCAATTCTCAAGGGCTTAATTGGGCCTTTTGCCTAAATTTTTATAAACTTTCTATATATTAGGGGTATGCTCTAGAGTAATACCTTAGTATTGTTGAAACCTAATTTCCAACAAATGGCTTTAATTGTTTTTTTTAGCTTAAAATGTTTAAGATTAATAAAACAATCCTTTTTTTTTTTTATTGATTGGAAGTTCCTATAACACCCCAGCTTTTCAATGTCAAAATTTCTACCATGCATAAGAACTCTAGTGAGACCTAAGATTTCAAGAACAGTTAGATGAGGGGGTAAGAGTCTTGAATGTGTTACAGGTCTATGTTAGAGGGTTGGAGTGTTGGAATAAGGGATTTGGGAGCAAAGTTCCTTCTAGAAACAATAGAACTTTCAACTGCCAAAAGTGCCTCTAGTGCCATGGGTATAAATAAACCCAAACAAGTAATAGTTTAGTAAGGTTCTTTAATTTCTTTGCCAGGTATGGTGACACCCCAAATCTCAATTCCTTTCCCTCCTTTCTTCTTCTTGGGTTATATTTTGATAAAGTGAATGTTTTCTTACTAGAGTTAAGTGAGAATTGAACCCTTACCTTTGAGGAAGTTCATACTTTTAGGGTATGGGAGTCCAACTTCAAAGAGCTAAGCATTTTTCTTGTTGCATGTATGATTTTATTGCAATTCCTTCTTTGGTAGTTTGATAGGAAGTGTTTAAGTAAAGTAAAATATATGAATTTAACTTCTAACAAGAGTGTGGGTCATATGGGTTAGATTCAAGTAGGAATTTCTCCATTTTTTTTCACATGGGTGTTACTAGATTATGAATACATGTGACTTTTATAAGTTATTTTTGGTTTATAAGCACATATCTAACCACCCCTAAGTATTGGTTTGGGGTTTTGAGATGTTGGAATGATTTTCTCTTGTTTTGGGTTCTAACTAATTAAAAGATTTTAAAGGTTTTAATGATTCTATTGATGGATTTGAGTTACTTAAGGAAAATCGTGTTGTATGATCTATGTATATGGTTGAATAATATATTGTTATGATTGTTGTGGGAAGGGAGGGGGGGGGGTTTGGAGCTATAGAAGATGTTTTGGATTTGTTGGGATACCCTTTGACTACTGCAGAATTGAGATTAGAGTTCTGGATTATTCCAAGTTCGATTGTTGAAGTAAGGACTTTCGACAACCAAAGTAGCTACCATTCATTAGTGTTTTTGAAGCTTTGGACTTCGGTAGCCGAAGTTCCCCACTTCAACAGCTGAAGTTACTTCTGCTCTTTTTTTTTTCTTCTTTTGAGTTCGTGGTTCTATAAAATGATTTTATAATTCTAGGGGGTCTAGGATGGAAGGTAAAATATATGTTTAGGTCCTTAGAGGTTTGAAGTCCTTTTTGGGTCTGATTATCATAGGATCGGACCTAAGGAACAAAAGAAGTCCAATGAGCAAATTATCATGATATTATAGAAAAGTTGTAACTTTAAAATTCATGCATCCTTCTTTCCACTATTTGCACAAAGTATTCAAGTTTAGTCAATCAGGCCTTGAGTCAGAGTCCAGTATAAGAGACGCTTTAAAGATAGAGTCTACCTACCAAATCAAGGAGTAAGAATAATTGTAATTTATATAAAAGGTAAGTATAAACTACTTGATTGAATTTCAAATACTTTTATTTATTGTGATTAATGCTTTAAGCATAATCATGCATCAAGAAATGTATTAATATTAGAGTGTGATACATTAAAAACTATACTTTATTGCAATTGCATAATGTTTATGATGTGAGGCAGATTATGGATGACCCACTTACTCCCAAATGATATATGAGATCATGTGATGTGTATATCCCTATTTGTGTGACCTTGTGGGTATGTGCATTAAGTGTAACACCCCTATTTGTATAGCCTGGTATATTTCACTGTTCCGGTGACCGGTGTCGGTCCGGAAAATTAAGGGGATTAGAACCACACTTAAGTCAATTAGAGAAGCCATAAACACAAATAATTAGTAATGTTCAATTAGTTAAGTATAAATAAGAAAAACAGAACATAAGAGGTTAAACGAGCCGAGAGTCACAGTGATGGGTGACCTCCTTGGGAACGACTGCGAAGTCGCTTTAAACTCAAATTTCGAACCCTAAAATGTGACGCCACGGTCCTTAGGACCCTTATGAACACAGTGGAAAAGAGAAAATCACGAAAAAGGACTGTTAAGCCAGTCAAATAATTAGGTCAGGGAGCCGGAAGAAATATGGAATTATTTGCAAACCGGGATGAACCGGCGAGGGGCAATTTGGTCAATTGACCCCGAGAGCTGACTCCTGACCTAACTGTCAAATAAAATTGGAGAAAAGAAAATTTTGGGATCGAGAATTAAATTAAAGAACTAATAGAAAAATATATAAAAAAAAGAGGAAAATGAAAAAGTAAAAAGGTGATGACATCATGCATGACATCATGCATGATGCCATAAAAGGTATAATTAATAAAATAATTAAATGGGATTTTTGGTCTTCCATATAACAAAATAAATAAAGAAAAGAAAAGAAAAAAAAAACAAATCTAGAGTCTTGTATCTTCCCTTTGCCGTCCCATTCCTCTCTCCCCACTCCTTCACCATATTCCACCATTGTTAAGCGAATAAAAGCTTGAATTTCCCTACCCTAACCCATAAATTCACAAAGTCTCAACACAAAAATTTCTGCTTACATGTTGAGAAAGCATTGGAGAGTAAAAAGAAGAAGAAAGACTTGAAGAAAGGGAAGCCAAAAAATCCTCCAAGCAAGGTTAGTATTACAAACTTCAAAATTTTAGTTTAATTAGTGTATGTATGGCATCTAGAGCTTGTAAATAAACTTAAAATTAAAAAAATTGGTGGGGAGGACCAAATTGAAATTTCGGCCAGCTTGAAGAAGGGATATAATTTGCATGGTTTGATGGATTTAAATGAGTTTATGGACCTCCATTAGTTGAATGATTATGGTTGAGAGCTTTGAAATTAGTTAATTGCAATTAATTAGTGTGATTAGGGTTTGGAGGCCTAGGGTTTTGAGGCAAAATTTGGAGAAATGAGTAAATGGTGTATTTGATCTATTGTGAAGTGAAAAATGGTCAATTGTGACCAAATGAGTTGTGTTTGAATTGTTGGAATGGAAGCTAAATTCGGAGGGTGTATAGTCATGCTGCTGGCAGCATGACCAAGTCAAATTTGAAGGACAAAAACTGAAATTTTACAAGTCCAATTGATATGGCACCAATTGGGGACGAAAATAGACATAAAATGACACAATTTTCATTTAGGAACCATGCCCAAAAAGTGACCAAAACCTAGTGAACAAATTGACCAAAGTTGGATAAGTGCAGTCTGCCACTGTACAAACTGACCAAATGAACAGTGTTTGTTCATTTGGTCATAACTCAAGCTAGGCAGGTCAAATTGACCTGAAATTTTACCAGTGGTTAGATGAGATATAGACCTAAAACTTTCATGAAGAACACAAGTCCAAATTCTGCCAGCAACCAAGCCATTTGGCCACCCCAAGTTGGTGACCCAAATCTGCCAGCACCAAAATTTGCCCAGAAAATCTGGGTTGTTTCCAATCCGGCAGCCCTGGTTCAAATGGCCATAACTTGAGCTACAAAACTCCAATTGGGGTGATCCAAAAATGAGAATAAACTTAAGACAATAAGGAACATTTTCTATGAAGGAAGGTTTGCCAAATTCTAACAGTAGATTGACCAATGAAACAGTGCAACTAGGAGCACCAAAACTGAAAATTTGACAATTTTGCTTGAAGGACTTAAGCTTTGAGAAAATGACCAAAACCAACAAATTTAATGACCAAAATGTGGTATGTGGGTGAAGTTGGAGTTCCCATACCTATTAAACCTTAAAAAGTCAACAAATTGACTTGAATAGTGTAGTGAATAGTAACCCGAAACACAAAAACTTCGAGAACGTCGAATTTAGCACATTAATGCTAGGTAAAAGTGAAGTTATATTTATTTTTGGACTTATGTTAAGTTATGGTACTGAAACACTAGGAAACTGTGTGTTTCAGCTGAAAAAGACTTGGAGGCTCGGAGAGACTGAGTCAAGGCCTAGAGGCGACTCACGTCAGGTCTATGCACAATAATTCTTGTTTAAATATTTTATTCGCAAAAATTTGACTTTTGTGATTAATTACGTACTGTGTTGCCATTTTATAATCGCAAATATGACTTTGGAAATTGATTAGATTTTTCATAAATTATTTGAATAAATTGTTTTGAATTGATTTTATGTTCACACTTAGCATGACAGTGTCACATTATTCGTCCTCCATTTATGGGGTTGAGATCATTTATTTTCCTCCCTCTCTGGCTTGCCAGTTGAGGTTGAGATCGGATGAGTACTCATTAGCTAGCTAGCCACCTCCCTCATTGATTTCGATTAATGGGGTTGTAGATTGCTTTGTCGTGGTGTACAACACGGCATTGATCGGAAATTTTGTGTCATAGCTTAAGTTGTGTATGATTTTGGCAACACTGTGTTTAATAAATTATTTGACTAAATGGAGTTGTTATGAGCTTGATATTTGTGAAATGTGATTGAGAAGTATTCAAATTGTGTTTCATCAATGAATGATTTATGTATTGCATTTTAAATTTTTTTTATTGTGCACCACTGAGTATGTTTATACTCAGCGATAGCTTATTTTGCTGTCGCAGATAAGAGCAAGGAGAAAGCAGCAGAGTGAGCTGCTATCGAATTGTGGACCACACCGATCATTTTGTATGGGTATTATTTTATACCCTTGTAGATAATTTTGATGTAAATATAGAAATGTTGTATGTATCAATGTAAGTTGAGCAGTTGTAAATAAATTGTAATTATATTATTTTGGATTTTCTTCTATAAATTAATAATTGTACATGTGAATTTCATATTTTATGCCTTGTGAATGGAGTTGTTAAATATTTGGAGATGATAAATTTTGATTTAGATTGTGGAATTACTTTGAATTGGGTTGATGGAGATTTATTGGAGGTTGGGAGTTGTGAAAAATTTTTGGAAGTGTTTTTCTCAGGTATTTGAAGAACTGTTTTCTCTAATTACAATCGGAACTCTGTCAAAATTTTTATAAAATTTGCGGCAAAATTAAAATGGACAAAAATTTTTACTAGTATTTAAACTTTGAATAAATAGTTTTTAATTTCTACCAAAATGCTCACCACTTTCAAAATGTAAGAAAATTTTTTTAAAATCCCTTGTAGGGTACTTAATGAGTTATCGGTAGGTGAAGTTCGGTAGTTCATTAAGTATTCTACGGGATCATGTTATGCCTTACAGAGGGGTAAGGTGTGACATGTTTTAGTGGTATCAGAGCATGGTTTTGCAATAAATTTTGACTATGCATGTGAATATTTCTTTGATAAGTACAACTGCTCAATTGTCTTTAATTGATACATATGACATATTTACATCATGAATATGCACTAATGGAGGTCAACCTCCTTGTGTTTGATCTTAGGAAGTAGAAAATTTTGGAAAACGAAATGGAAGGAGGAGATCATTCCGAAGAACAATCTGTTGAGGCTGAGGTTCAAGGGGAAGCCCCAGCACTCCAAAACGTGAGTGGGTCAGCCACTCCAGCTCCTGCTCCAGCACCGCAGTTCCCTGCTCAATTTGTACAGCAGATGGCTGCATTTTTCCAGCAAATGGCAGGTAATGTGCCACCCCAAGCTCAAATGCCAGTACCTGTAGCACAACCACAGCCCTCAGCTCGGCAATATGAAAAATTGATGAAATTTGGGGCCACCGAGTTTAAAGGCACTATGGATCCACTGGAGGCAGAATAGTGGTTGGAAAGAATGGAACAAGTTTTCAAAAAACTGCAGTGTACGGAAGAGATGAAGTTCGAGTATTCTGTTTCCTTGTTACAAGGGGATGCATATGAATGGTGGAAGACCATCCCCCACAGCCTGGTTGAGCCACCTGTGCTGACATGGACAGACTTCCTGAGGGAATTCAGGCAGAAATGGGTTCCCGATGCATATGTGGATATGAAGTTACAAGAATTCTTGAGTTTGAAACAAGGAGACAGAACCATAGCAGAATATGAGAGATACTTCTTAAGGCTAAGCGACTATGCTGGAAGCTTAGTCTCCACCCCCAGAGACAAATGTAAGAGGTTTGAGTCCGGATTAAGGCCGAATTTGAGAATGCAAGTCGTGGGTTTTCGACATCAGAATTTTGCTGAATTGATCTCACAGGCCTTGGAACTGGAAAGGATAGAATCAGAAGGGGCAGTGAAGAAGGGTACACAAGAAAAAGAGAAGACTAAAAAGACTATGGGGCAAGCATCTGAAAGTGGTTTTGGAAAGAGGAAACAGTTTGGGGATCCAGCTCCCGTAGATCTGGCAGAGGCAGATTTTCTGGCCAACGACCACCCCGGTCTGGTCAGTAGACCCAGCAGACACCCCGAGGAGCTCTATCAGTACGACAGTGTGAAACTTGTGGTAGAACTCATGGTGGGGTTTGTTTCAAGGCCACCGGTGCATGTTTTAACTGTGGAGGGAGCAGACATTTCGCTAAAGATTGCACTAGTCCGCGCCGGTCTGGATCTTTTACTACATCTGAAGGATCAGCCTAAGTCTCTGCACCTAGAGGGTCACAGTCAGCTGCTAGAGGTAGAGGCAGAGGTAGGGGTCCTGGTAACACTCCTGGAAGTCAAAGCACTGTTAACCAGCCAGCACCCAGTGGTGCACCAGTCAGAGTGTATACCATGCGTCAGAGGGAAGAAGCTGAAACATCAGACGTTGTAGCTGGTAATTTCTCCATCCTTGACCAAGATGTGCATGTGTTATTTGATCCTGGCTCCACACATTCGTATGTTAGTGCTAGTGTGATGTGTTCTACTGCTATTCAGTGTGTACCAATGGACTATGATGTGCTAGTAACTAGTCCATTAGGCCAGGAGGTCAGGGTAAATAGGTTATATAGGGATTGTCCTTTAGTGATCCAAGGACACACTTTTCCGTCTGATTTAATTGAAATGCCCTTCAGAGATTATGACATTATCTTGGGCATGGATTGGTTAGCCAGGCATCACGCCATGATTGGATCAGAGATCAAGATACACTTTTGGTCTTCCTCAGTATGGTGATGTAGTAATACATGGGGAGAGACAGTTATTACCTTCAAACATCATTTCAGCTGCACTGGCTAGGAAAATGATTAGAAAAGGGTGTGAGGCATACTTGGCACATGTGATAGACACCCAAGTGGGGAGTCCAAAGATCGAGGACATTCCTACTGTATGTGACTTTCCGGATGTATTTCCTGAAGAATTGCCAGAATTACCTCCAGAAAGAGAAGTGCAGTTTGAAATTGATGTTATGCCTGGTGTGGACCCAATCTCCATAACACCATACAGAATGGCACCTGCAGAACTAAAAGAATTGAAAGTACAATTGCAAGAGTTACTTGATAAGGGCTTCATCCGCCCTAGTGTGTCACCTTGGGGAGTGCCAGTATTGTTTGTTAAGAAGAAGGATGGCACTCTCCGGTTATGCATTGACTATCGGCAATTGAATAAGGTGACAATAAAGAACAGATATCCATTACCCCGTATTGATGACTTGTTTGATCAGTTAAGGGGTGCAGCTGTGTTCTCCAAAATTGACCTGAGATCAGATTATTATCAGCTGAAAGTTCAAGAGCAGAGTATTTCAAAAACTGCCTTCAGAACCCGTTATAGCCATTATGAGTTCTTGGTCATGCCATTCGGGTTAACTAATGCTCCGGCTGCTTTTATGGATCTGATGAACACTATCTTCAGACCATACCTCGACCAGTTTGTTGTGGTATTTATTGATGATATATTGGTCTATTCGAGGAATGCAGAAGAGCATGATAGACATCTGCGGATTGTACTGCAGACTTTGAGGGAGAAACAGCTATACGCCAAATTGTCGAAATGTGAATTTTGGCTGAAAGAGATATCCTTTTTGGGGCACATAGTATCAGCAGAGGGTATTAAGATTGAAGCTGTCCTTAATTGGAAGATTGATCCTAGCAAGATTGAAGCTGTCCTTAATTGGAAGCCACCCAGAAATGTCACAGAGATTCACAGTTTTCTGGGGTTAGCTGGATACTACCGTCGATTTGTGAAGGGATTCTCCATGTTGGCATCTCCATTGACCAAGTTACTTAGAAAGGATGTGAAATTTTAGTGGACGGACAAATGCCAGCAAAGTTTTGATGAATTGAAGAGATGTTTGACTGAGGCTCCAGTCTTGACTTTACCTACACTAGGTAAAGAATATACAATTTACAGCGATGCTTCTCACAATGGGTTAGGTTGTGTGTTGATGCAAGATCGAAATGTCATTGCCTATGCATCACGCCAGCTAAAACCACATGAGAGGAATTATCCGACACATGACTTGGAGCTTGCAGCTATTATGTTTGCTCTTAAGATCTGGAGACATTATTTATATGGGGAGAAGTGCTATATCTACACAGATCATAAGAGTTTGAAGTATTTGGGCACCCAGAAAGAGTTGAATTTGAGACAGAGGAGATGGTTAGAATTGATAAAAAGACTATGATTGCCTGATAGACTATCAGCCAGGGAAAGCTAATGTTGTAGCTGATGCCCTAAGTCACAAGACTATGGCAAGTCTACAGGTTACTCCTTTATCTTTGGTACATGAGTTGAGATCATTACATGCCATTTTAGAGATTAATGATGATGGGCAGACAGCAGTTGCATGGCATGTACAGCCAGTGTTAATTGATCAGTCGTAATGGTCGTAATGATGAAAGGTATCGGTCGTTGGAAGAAGTCCGGCAGGGCAAGAAACCAGAGTTCTCAATCAGAGATGATGGTTTACTGCTACACCAGGGCAGAATATGTGTTCCTAATGATGTTAATTTGAGGCAGATCATTTTGAAGGAAGCACATGAGTCTCCTTTTGCTATGCACCCTGGTGGTACAAAAATGTATAGAGGGCTAAAGGAGCATTACTGGTGGATGGGTTTAAAAAGAGATGTGGCAGAGTTTGTATCCAAATGCCTGACTTGTCAGCAAGTAAAGGCAGAGCATCAAGTACCAACTCGGTTGTTACATCCACTACCAGTGCCAGAATGGAAATGGGAGAGAATAACTATGGATTTTGTAATGGGACTTCCGAGGACACAGAAGAGTCATGATGCAGTGTGGGTCATTGTCGATGATCGACTAAGTCTGCTCATTTTCTGCCAAATCAATGGACTACAGTTTAGACAGATTGGCCAGGTTGTACATTGATGAGATTGTGAGACTTCATGGAGTGCCAGTATCCATTGTATCAGACAGAGATCCTAGGTTCACTTCTAGATTCTAGGGTAGTCTTCAGAGAGTCCTAGGAACTAGATTGAACTTCAGTACTGCATTCCACCCACAGACAGATGGCCAGTCTGAGAGGGTAATTCAGATCTTGGAGGACATGCTATGGGCTTATGTGATTGAGTTTGAGGGTAGTTGGGATACACACTTGCCTTTGATTGAGTTTGCTTACAACAACAGCTACCAATCAAGCATTGGGATGCCTCCATATGAAGCTTTGTATGGCAGAAAATGTAGAACCCCATTGTGTTGGGATGACGTGGGTGAAAGAAAAATGATTGGACCCGAAATTGTTCAACAGACTGAAGAGAAAATTAGGGTGATCAGAGATCGACTAAAAACTGCATCAGACCGTCATAAGTCCTATATTGATTTAAAAAGAAGGGATATTGAGTATGCAGTGGGTGAGAAAGTTTTCCTCAAAGTTTCTCCTTGGAAGAGGATTATGAGATTTGACAGGAAGGGGAAACTAAGTCCTCGTTTTATCGGGCCATATGAGGTATTGGAAAGAGTGGGTCCTTTGGCTTATCGTTTGGCACTACCTTTAAAGATGGAAAAGATACATAACGTCTTCCATGTGTCTATGTTGAGGAGGTATTGATCAGACCCATCTCATGTACTACCAGTAGAAGAAATTGAAGTGAATCCAAACCTCACATATGAAGAAGAACCCATAAAGATCTGGCTTATGAGGTGAAGCAGCTACGGAACAAGCAGATACCATTGGTAAAAGTGTTGTGGAACCATCATTCGGGTCAGGAGGCTACTTGGGAAGGAGAGGAGGACATGAGGAGTCAACACCCACAGCTGTTCAGAGATTGATACCAGGTAAAATTTCGAGACGAAATTTATTTAAGGGGGAGAGAATTGTAACACCCCTATTTGTATAGCCTGGTATATTTCATTGTTCCGGTGACCGGTGTCAGTCCGGACAATTAAGGGGATTAAAACCACACTTAAGTCAATTAGAGAAGCCATAAACACAAATAATTAGTAATGTTCAATTAGTTAAGTATAAATAAGAAAAACAGAACATAAGAGGTTAAACGAGCCGAGAGTCACAGCGATGGGTGACCTCCTCGGGAACGACTGCGAAGTCATTTTAAACTCAAATTTCAAATCGTAAAATGTGACGCCGCAGTCCTTAGGACCCTTATGAACACAGTGGAAAAGACAAAATCATGAAAAAGAACTGTTAAGCCAGTCAAATAATTAGGTCAGGGAGCCAAAAGAAATATGAAATTATTTGCAAATCGGGATGAACCGGCGAGGGGCAATTTGGTCAATTGACCCCGAGAGCTGACTCCTGACCTAACTGTCAAATAAAATCGGAGAAAAGAAAATTTCGGGATCGAGAATTAAATTAAAAAACTAATAGAAAAATATAAAAAAAAAGAGGAAAATGAAAAAGTAAAAAGGTGATGACATCATGCATGACATCATGCATGATGCCATAAAAGGTATAATTAATAAAATAATTAAATGGGATTTTTGGTCTTCCATATGACAAAATAAATAAAGAAAAGAAAAGAAAAAAAAAACAAATCTAGAGTCTTCTTTCTTCCCTTTGCCGTCCCATTCCTCTCTCCCCACTCCTTCACCATATTCCACCATTGTTAAGGGAATAAAAGCTTGAATTTCCCTACCCTAACCCATAAATTCACAAAGTCTCAACACAAAAATTTCTCCTTACATGTTGAGAAAGCATTAGAGAGTAAAAAGAAGAAGAAAGACTTGAAGAAAGGGAAGCCAAAAAATCCTCCAAGCAAGGTTAGTATTGCAAACTTCAAAATTTTAGTTTAATTAGTGTATGTATGGCATCTAGAGCTTGTAAATAAACTTAAAATTAAAAAAATTGGTGGGGAGGACCAAATTGAAATTTCGGCCAGCTTGAAGAAGGGATATAATTTGCATGGTTTGATGGATTTAAATGAGTTTATGGACCTCCATTAGTTGAATGATTATGGTTGAGATCTTTGAAATTAGTTAATTGCAATTAATTAGTGTGATTAGGGTTTGGAGGCCTAGGGTTTTGAGGCAAAATTTGGAGAAATGAGTAAATGGTGTATTTGATCTATTGTGAAGTGAAAAATGGTCAATTGTGACCAAATGAGTTGTGTTTGAATTGTTGGAATGGAAGCTAAATTCGGAGGGTGTATGGTCATGCTGCTGGCAGCATGACCAAGTCAACTTTGAAGGACAAAAACTGAAATTTTACAAGTCCAATTGATATGGCACCAATTGGGAACGAAAATAGACATAAAATGACACAATTTTCATTTAGGAACCATGCCCAAAAAGTGACCAAAACCTAG
This sequence comes from Hevea brasiliensis, assembly GCF_030052815.1. Classification (NCBI taxonomy): domain Eukaryota; kingdom Viridiplantae; phylum Streptophyta; class Magnoliopsida; order Malpighiales; family Euphorbiaceae; genus Hevea; species Hevea brasiliensis. The sequence continues at coordinate 3,454,419 of NC_079507.1, forward strand.
TGAACAAATTGACCAAAGTTGGATAAGTGCAGTCTGCCACTGTACAAACTGACCAAATGAACAGTATTTGTTCATTTAGTCATAACTCAAGCTATGCAGGTCAAATTGACCTGAAATTTTACCAGTGGTTAGATGAGATATAGACCTAAAACTTTCATGAAGAACACAAGTCCAAATTCTTCCAGCAACCAAGCCATTTGGCCACCCCAAGTTGGTGACCCAAATCTGCCAGCACCAAAATTTGCCTAGAAAATCTGGGTTGTTTCCAATCCGGCAACCCTGGTTCAAATGGCCATAACTTGAGTTACAAAACTCCAATTGGGGTGATCCAAAAATGAGAATAAACTTAAGACAATAAGGAACATTTTCTATGAAGGAAGGTTTGCCAAATTCTAACAGTAGATTGACCAATGGAACAGTGCAACTAGGAGCACCAAAACTGAAAATTTGACAATTTTGCTTGAAGGACTTAAGCTTTGAGAAAATGACCAAAACCAACAAATTTAATGACCAAAATGTGGTATGTGGGTGAAGTTGGAGTTCCCATACCTATTAAACCTTAAAAAGTCAACAAATTGACTTGAATAGTGTAGTGAATAGTAACTCGAAACACAAAAACTTCGAGAACGTCGAATTTAGCACATTAAAGCTAGGTAAAAGTGAAGTTAAATTTATTTTTGGACTTATGTTAAGTTATGGTACTGAAACACTATGAAACTGTGTGTTTCAGCTGAAAAAGACTTGGAGGCTCGGAGAGACTGAGTCAAGGCCTAGAGGCGACTCACGTCAGGTCTATGCACAATAATTCTTGTTTAAATATTTTATTAGCAAAAATTTGACTTTTGTGATTAATTACGTACTGTGTTGCTATTTTATAATCGCAAATATGACTTTGCAAATTGATTAGATTTTTCATAAATTATTTGAATAAATTGTTTTGAATTGATTTTATGTTCACACATAGCATGACAGTGTCACATTATTCCTCCTCCATTTATGGGGTTGAGATCGTTTATTTTCCTCCCTCTCTGGCTTGCCAGTTGAGGTTGAGATCGGATGAGTACTCATTAGCTAGCTAGCCACCTCCCTCATTGATTTCGATTAATGGGGTTGTAGATTGCTTTATCGTGGTGTACAACACGGCATTGATCGGAAATTTTGTGTCATGGCTTAAGTTGTGTATGATTTTGGCAACACTGTGTTTAATAAATTATTTGACTAAATGGAGTTGTTATGAGCTTGATATTTGTGAAATGTGATTGAGAAGTATTCAAATTGTGTTTCATCAATGAATGATTTATGTATTGCATTTTAAATTTTTTTTATTGTGCACCACTAAGTATGTTTATACTCAGCGATAGCTTATTTTGCTGTCGCAGATAAGAGCAAGGAGAAAGCAGCAGGGTGAGCTGCTATCAAATTGTGGACCACATCGATCATTTTGTACGAGTATTATTTTATACCCTTGTAGATAATTTTGATGTAAATATAGAAATGTTGTATGTATCAATGTAAGTTGAGCAGTAGTAAATAAATTGTAATTATATTATTTTGGATTTTCTTCTGTAAATTAATAATTGTACATGTGAATTTCATATTTTATGCCTTGTGAATGGAGTTGTTAAATATTTTGAGATGATAAATTTTGATTTAGATTGTGGAATTACTTTGAAGTGATTTGAATTGGGTTGATTGAGATTTATTGGAGGTTGAGAGTTGTGAAAAATTTTTGGAAGTGTTTTTCTCAAGTATTTGAAGAACTGTTTTCTCCAATTACAAACGGAACTGTGTCAAAATTTTTATAAAATTTGCGGCAAAATTAAAATGGACAAAAATTTTTACTAGTAGTTAAACTTTGAATAAATGGTTTTTAATTCCTACCAAAATGCTCACCACTTTCAAAATGTAAGAAAATTTTTTTAAAATTCCTTGTAGGGTACTTAATGAGTTATCGGTAGGTGAAGTTCGGTAGTTCATTAAGTATTCTACGGGATCATGTTATGCCTTACAGAGGGGTAAGATGTGACATTAAGGCTATGAGAAACCCGATAATAAAAAATTATATGACTATAAGATATATTTAAAGGCGTTAAAAATGGATAATAATATGTATGACATGTTTCTTGGAGAAAATAATTTTGAATAGCAAAAAATAATTAATTAAACTTAAATAAAGTTTTTTTTAATTTAATTATGGGAATTTATTATTTAAAAAACCTAACTAAGACTAATTGGGCTATGTGGGTCCAATGAGACCTAGTGAGAAATTTGATTAAATAAATAAAAGCTTACAATTCTTTATATGTTATTTTCAGCAATTAAAGAAAATAAAAGTTAAATAAGAAGTTTTTCTCTCTCTCCTTGAAAAAGAAAAAAAAAAAAATTTTTCCTCTTTAAGACTCCTTAAACCTTCTTGTTTTAAGATTACATAAACTTTTTATACAATTTTTGACCTAAACTCTATAAATACCTTACAAAAAGAGGGGAAAAAAAAAAAGAAGAAGAATGGGCTCACCTATGCACAAAAAAATAAAAAAGTGACTCTCTTATTGCCTCTTCTTCCTTCCTTTCTTTCCTTTTTCTTTCTTTGTTCTTATTTACTTTAAGAAAGTACTCAAGATTTGATTAAGGCGAGTGTTACTAAGTGATAAATATTCAAAGAGCATGCCATATGTTGTATTTTCATGATTATATACTTTTAATTTATCTTACATGTTTATAACATGCATGTTTATGTAATGAATTTGAGGGAAATCAATAACTCTACAAATGTCTCTTTTCTGTGTTCATGTTTTTATTAATTTTCATGCTTTTTTGTTTTTGCAAAAATTTTACAAAAATTATATTTGTGTTTTTCATAAAATTTTAATAATTTTAGGCTCAAAAATAAGAAAAAAAGCTTTTGATTTGATTTAGTTATGGAAATTTAAAGTTACAATGTCTGTAGAATCCTATTTGCAGAACAGTCGGATTTCAAGGCCTATATCTTCCCTAATTTTTAATCATTTTCTACGTTTCTTGATTCTAAAAATAAGTTTAGGAACTTGGCTAACATTTTCTCATTAGTTTTACGTCAATACCTTTTGTGGTTTGTGAGATACATCGATTTTAAAAAGTAGTATCAATCTGTCTCTGATATGAAATAGTAGTTAAACCTAATTTTTATAAATTATTGGGTGAGATTTTTTTATTAGTTATTAATTTTATAATTTTTTATGATGCATTGGCATGTTTTTAAAATTTTTGTGTAATTTTTTTATATGTTTTGATGACATTAAAAATTTAAATCTCTAAGAACTGTTAATCTGCCTAGATTTGAAAATTTCATGTTGGTTTATAATTTTTTATTTTCAAGTTTTAAATAGCATTTTGATGTAATTTTAATGATGTATATGATGTTGTTTACACCAAAAATAATCATTTTATTTATTAATCAGGCCTAAGAATTAATTAAATTAATTTTTCGTGAAATTGATTTAATTAATTTTATTTTATTAATTTAATTAATCTGCGGCCTGATATAATTAATAATTAAATTAATGAAAGTTATTGGATTGTTATCTGAAAGAAGGGAGTTGATAGCAGTTTTAAGCGGTTCCAAGCAGTTCCAAGGAGTGGGCAGGTGACTACAAGTAACTACAAAACGTGACAAAGTGTGTTCTAGAGTCTTGCAAGGGTCTTCCAAGTACCTATAAGCAGATAAAAGCCAGATGAGCAGTAATGCGAAAGCCTCCAACATATTAAACAACAATAACTCAACTAGACTCTAGTAATCTATTATCTTTTTTTTTCAGTTTTTTATTTTTTTAAAACTCTTACATTTAATTTCAAACCTTGTACTTTATTTTTAAACAATCAAAACATCCAATTCCAGTTCACTTACTTTTAATTACTTGTTATTCATGAGATTGATGAAGTTGTGTACAGTAAAGTCAGTTCTCACAATCGTTTGATTTGAAAAGTCAGAGCGTAATCCCAAGTGATATACTCAGTATCTAGCATGCCGGCTCATTTTCTAAGCTAATAGCTAGCTAAATTATTTTTTAAGGAAATAATTTTTGGCACGCCCAGTGGGACCAAAGTCTTATCTCAACACACATTACCATTGTTGTTGACCAAAAATTAGCACACCTAGTGGGACAGAAGATCTCACATTTCACTCCCATGCACGTTTTTTATGAAGTGTCACAAAATCCTTATATTAATGAAGAAAAACTTGCATCAACCATCATTGATGTCTTAGAGAAAGACATAAGAAGGTATATGGATATAGCTTTTGAAAAAATTAATGTACGTATGGAGAAAATGGTTTCTTCTATACAGTTGTTATTTGAGATACTCAGTTTACTAGTTCCAGTACTTCCTGGTGGCCAAACTTCTAGGCCAGAGGAATTTGGTTTGGCACCCAAGAGCACCATGGAACTCAGGCGGTAGACTTTGCCATAGACTTCCTAGGATAGTTATGATGGAAGCCAAATTCAAAGTGAAAGACAGTACCAACCACCTCACAAGAGAGAGGAACAGATGGCTAACCAACTAAGAATACTAGTTTAACTCAACAGCCCCAGCAGCAAAACTATTGTTCCCACCCAAGTTTTCAGTAATACTAACTAGGTCACTTAATCTAGTGTTTATGATGCAAAGGTAGCTGTAGGTCCTCAAGTGGTACCAACCCTTCAATAGGTGTAGACTCTTCATATGACCTTTGGCTCTTTTGGCTGTAAGGGCAATAATTTCAAAGGTGCTACATTGTCTACTATGCAAGATCTCCAAACAATTACACCAATCCCTCAGATGGCAGCACCTGTAGCTCCAATTTTAATGGTACTAATAATTCCTTAAGTGACTGCAAACTCGAGGGGCAATGGTCACATCATCATCATGGGAACCGATGCTTCTATAGTCCAAGTTCTTAACATCACAACTCCAATTGACAAGTCTCTAGACAAGCCAAATTCAATCTTACAAGTGATAAGGAGAAAATTTGGTCCCTAAGTTCTTGCAGCTTCTAATGATCAGTTCCTCAAGCTGGAGGAGCTAAACTTGACTTCTAAGAGTATTAAAGAACTCGGGAGGCAATAGCCTAAAATTCTCTTAGGGGCCAATATTAGAGAAATTAGTTCTCCTATAGTCCAAGTTCCCCATATGACAATTCATATTGCTCCAATCCTTAAGGTATAGTTTCTAATGACGCGATTCTGTAAGTCCAAAGTTGTAGTGCCTTACAGAAACCAATGAGATAACACCAAGCATAAAACAGCCAAGGCCTATGGCCTTAAAAAATCGACTTTACGGCCTTTCCTAAGGACCCTGTAGAAAATGGAACAGACAAAGCTGACATAATGGCTAAAGTGTAATTAAGTAGGCATTGTTGCCACTTATGCAAAATAAATAAAGGAATAATGTGATAAGTATGCTTCACGGCCACTTTCATTAATAAATAAAAAGCCAAAACATGGCTTATTATTCAATAAATATTCAAGTATTTACATATGTGCTAAATTTATTACATCAAGATATAAAGATTACAGCATGCAGAAAAATTCTTAGAGGAAGCTTGGAGTTAGTAAGTAGCTCTAAAACAAGGTTGTATAGACAACTCCCTAGTATTTGATACCAGCACTTGATGAGGAAGCACTAGAGACCTACACTTACATTCTCTACAAAAATTAAAATAAAGAAATGAAATTAGGCACCTGTGAAAAGCACCTGAGTAAATTAGCTATTTAAGTGTACAACATTCTTAGAGACCACAGGTACTTACAGGAACCTTAGCAAGAGCGGATGAAGGCTGAGCACTTACAGAAGTACCTGTAGAGGTATTAGGTTCTAGGTATTTGTAGAGACTATGGGTCAGCAAAGGTACTTGGTCAGCAAAGCTCTTGATAGAGTCTCCTCTGCAATACAAACATCTAGAAAATTGGCTTTTCAAACTTTAGCCAATTTCCAACACAACTTGCAAGGGAAGCACATAATATAAAATAGAGCAAGATTCATCCAATATGCATAGAAGAGATAGAAGTACTTGCACAAGGTGCTGGTACTTAAATGCAGATGTCGAGGTACTCTAGTAAGGGAGCTGGTACCTGTAGAACTATGAGGTGGCAGGTGCCTGTGAACTAGAAGAAGCGTCTATTGCCATCTCTGCAAATACAAGGGACATAATTAAATGAGCATTTCCAAGCAACAATAGTTAAGCAAGAAACACAGGTACTGACATGCAAGTTTAATATGCAATACTTGCGAAATCTAGAAACAATCAACATGACCCATTCAATTCATAGCAAGATCAACATCAAAAGAGTAATGAAAGGTTCAAATCTTACCTAAATTGGGATGAACAAGAACACAAGGAATAGTGTAGCGCCAATCAATGATACAAAGCCAATGAATGGAAAACTATGCGATAGGGATGTTTGCTAGACAAGAATCAATCAGCGATGCCAAAATCATGGCATGGAATGGCAGCCCATGATTGCTCCGAATTGCGAACCACTGGCAAGGTTGGGGGGACAGCACTATCAATGGAATGAATAGTAGATGCCAGCATGGATTGATCAATGAAGGTGGGATGACAACAAGAATGGGAAGATGCCTGTAGCTTGTCGGCGATGAACAGAGTAGCGCACCGAATGTGAAACAAAGGAAGAGAAAGAAAAAGAAGGAGAGGGAAAGAAAGGAAAAAGAAAAGAAAATAAGTTGATTGGTTTCTTTTAGTTTGATGGTGTGACACCCCTTACCCGACTACAGTGTAGCCGAGCAAGTTATGCCACTCAGTGTGCCGGAGCACTCTATTTTATCTGATTTCATTACAGTCCTTGATTTATTTATTCAAAAACTTTATTGAAGATTTAGGCTATTTTTACTTTTATCAAAATCTAACTAAATTGGAAATTTCAAAAATTTTAACGATAATCCGACAAAGTGTCACACCCTACCCCTCTGTAAGGCATAACATGATCCCGTAGTATACCTAATGAATTACCAACTCCATCTATTGATAACCCATTAAATACACTACAAGGGATTTTCAAAACTTTTCTTACTTCTTTTACAGTGGTGAGCACTATTTACAGGTGTTAAAACCTTTTTGAACTGAAGTGATAGAATTGACACATTTGAATTATTTGGAATTTCTGTAAAAATTTTGGCAGAGTGCCCTCTGTATTTTGGATAAAACAGTTCTTCAGAAAACCTGTAAAAAGCACTTCAATATGTATTTGCAAATCTCAACTCCAACATATTTCTCAACACAACATTTTTCTCAACTCAAATCCGCAGTGATTTTTCAAAGACTGAGATACAAGAAATATAATACAAAACTATTCAAGTAAATGAAATCTCAAATTTACATTTACAATAATTTACATTTAATTACATACCAAAATATTTTACAAGAGTTTCTATACAACTGCTCAAATAATTTACATACATATTATTACATGCATACATCAAAACCTATGTACATGGGTATACCTATGATATACCTGGAGCTGATCTGAATATATCTTCAAGGAAATTTACTTACTGCTCTATGCTCTTCTTACCTGCGACAGCATGCAAAACTATCGCTGAGTGGTGAACTCAGTGGTGCACAACTATAATTTAAAACATAATACAATATACATCGACAAATTTACAGTAAATAATTTGGAAATCTGAATACTCATCAAATTCCAAAACTCAAAATATTCATTGCCAATAATGTAAATCATTTGTATAATTGACTTTGATCACAAAATTCAATTTATCAAATCATGACTATCCATTTAAGTAATTCTAACAAAATCAATTATACATAACCATAATTGAAATCACAATTCCTTACCATTCAAAAGCCATTCTGTATCTCAAAAATCATTATGTATTTCAAAAATCACACTGTATCTCAAAAATCATACTGTATCTCAAAAATCATACTGTATCTCAAAACTCATTCTTTATCTCAAAAATCATTCTTTATCTCACTAACCATGCAAGACTAATCCGAAAGGGCCATATTCGATGTGATTCTAACTCCCTATGGTCAGGGAGGTCGAATCAGATTCTAACTCCCTATGGTCGGGGAGGTCGAATCATCGTGCACAGTACCATCACAATAATGAATCTTCTGCAAGGGCCATAACGATAAAATAAACTTAGATCTAACCTCAAATCAGAGGAAAATCTAAGCCTATGCACGTACCATGGTAATCAAAACACAACTAACTCCATTGTCTTCTCAACAAATGAGAGAGACGGGTAATAACCTAGTCAAGCATCTATAGTGAGATATAAAATAATATCACAATCCTTTTAGTGAGCATAAATCACAATATAATTCGATTCAAAGTCAATTCCAATATCCAATAATTTTTATGCTCAACACAATTCAAATCATAAATTTGCATTTTTCCATGAAAATTACCATCACAATTCAAAACATGTTCTATCACAATTTTCCAAAACATAATTTATTCAATCCATAACAATGCTCAATACTTGTGGAAATACCATTTCACAAAGCTAAATTCATACATACTATAACAATTTTCAATAATCATTGAATTAAATCCAATGCTTGTTAAACATAATACATAAGAAAAATATGTCATTTAATCATATGAAATATTCAAAGCAAAATCAGTTGAAAACTAGTTGTGCACAAACCTCTGATGACTGTCTCCTGGTCTGGACTCAGTGTTTCCTTCCCTTTCCCTGAGTCTTTACTAACTGAGAAACACAATTTAAAGTGTTTGATTACTAATTAAATTGTCTCTATCGATAATGCTTGTTAAGTGGTTCACTGAAATCTATTATTTGCTTAATCACTTAATATACCGACCCTCAATATTTTCTAGGTAAATTAGGTTTTGGTGTCCTTAATATGTCACATTCGATAATGTTTTAGGATTGGTACGTGTTACCAAACTCAATTCTATGTATATTGCGTTTTCTTGCATTTCATTGCAAATTGCTGGATTTCGGGATACTAGTTTGACCTAACCGGACGGCCTAGTTCCCTCGGTTTTCGGGTTTCGGTCAAAACTACAAACTTGTATATCTATGTCTTATTGCACGCGGGGAAAAATTTCAGGTCAATCCGAGTTAAGTAGACCAAGTTACGGTCATTATACTATTGCTGGTCAAATGGCATCAAATTAGGTCAATTTTAGGTCAATTTGGTCAACTTTGGTTCGGCCAGTTTTTGGACCCGAATTTGTGCAAGCTTTTTGACTTGCTTCTGGTCATTTCTGGGTTTTGGTGTCTTCATAAGACTTGTAGTTATGGGTCTTAGCTATTCATGGTTAAAATTTCAGGTCAATTGGACCTGTTTTGAGTGAGTTATGGCCTAAACACTCACTGCTGCCCAATTGGTCATTTTTCAGGTCCTAATTGTACCTAATCCGAATTGGTCATTTTCTTAGGTCACCTTGCAAGCAGAATTTTGGTATGTTTTCTCAATGAAAGTTGGCACATTTTGTGCCTAGTTCCACCTCCAATTGGTCTCATACCAATTGAGGTTACACATTTAAACTTATTGGCTAAAATGTACACTGCCCTTGGTTACTTTGCTTAACACACATCAATTACACACATTTACCTTGCAATATGTTTACTTCCCTACCAATCTGTTTTGGTACACTACCAAAAGCATATTCTACTTTACACTAACATTACTTTGGGCAGATTACAATTACCCTCAACACACCAAATATAATTCACATTTACAAGTTCTAAGTACCATTACATACACACCTAACCATTACAAATCTTACATACACTTTACAATATCAATCTCAATACATATCCATCAATCCTTCTAGGTCAATATTCTGCCTACACTTCCATGAATACATACATTTACTCAAGTGTTCCCAAGCTGCCAAAGATTGTCCTTCAACATCAAAGTGCCCTACAATTTACCAATTCCCATCCAAGTGCATAAATCACCATATATATGTGAAATAATTCACTAGGATATTAAATCACCATGATCAACATTATTTCTCATCAATTATATGCATAATAAATCATTAAATGCATGACCCCATGGCTGTCAAAAAATGGCTATCTCAATAACTATTTAAACTTTAAAATTTCCTTCACAAAACTAACACCCATAACATGAACATAAAGTTTAACAAAGGAATTCTCAAAAATGTAAACTTACCTTTAATTGTAACTTGCTAAACCTTGCTTAAACTTCTCAAATTTAGTATCAAACTCTTCCTTGTGATGATTAGACAAAGTTTAATGAAGAACCCTAGGTGATTGGAGTTGAAATGGAGGGTGTTAAGTGAGCTTGAAGAAAATGGCCATGGAGTTTTCCTTTTCCTTCAATTCGGCATGGATGGAGAATTTGGAGAAGATGAAGTTTCTGATTGCATTTTAGGTGTACACATGTCCCACTTAACTCTTAGTTTATTCCTTTAGTGGCCCACTCACTCACTTAATCATATAATATGTTAAACTTTCACTTAATCCCACATTAAACCCTTAATTCTCACTATTTACTTTAGGTACCACTAAATTAATTTTTCATTTTATTTTCTAAGTGTAATATTATTTATTTTTAATGGAAATTTAGGTCAAAAGACAATTCGGAATGTCAAATGACCATAATGCCCCTGTTCGGGTTGCATTCCCGATTTTTCGGTAACACCGGGTTTTGTCTGTTTTTCGATTTCTCACTTTTCTTTGTACTAATTATTTAATTTTTCTTTGATCTTTCTAATGATATTTATTCTTCAATAAGGGTCTATTTAAGTCTTAAAAATGTTTTCTAGGGTTCCCCGCTGTCCAGGGCTAGTCAACGGTCCACGCCGTGACTTCCCAGTGCGGTCACCCATCGTTAGGTTTCCCGGCTCGTTTAACTTGATCACATTTCTTTGCTATTATTTTTCCTTTGTTTTTCTTGTATTTTCTTTTCTTGTATTTCATTATTTTATGTCTCCTCCCTCATGTCAAAGTGTAGTTCTAGGCATCCTAGCTGTCCGGACAACACTGGTCACCGGAGCAGTAGAACGCACTACCGAACTTTGGGGTGTTACAATTCTCTCCCCCTTAAAATAAATTTCGTCTCGAAATTTTACCTGACATTAGTCTCTGAACAGCTGTGGGTGCTGTCTCCTCATATCCTCTTCACGTTCCCAAGTTGCTTCCTGGCCTGAATGATGGTTCCACAGCACTTTAACCAGGTGTATCTGTTTGTTCCTCAGCTGCTTCACCTCATATGCCAGAATTTTTATGGGTTCTTCCTCATATGAAAGGTCTGGATTTACTTCAATCTCTTCAACTGATAGTATATGAGATGGGTCAGATCTGTACCTCCTTAACATGGACACATGAAAGACACTGTGTATCCTTGCTAGCTCTGGAGGTAATGCCAACCGATATGCCAAAGGACCCACTCTTTCCAGAACTTTATATGGTCCGATGAAACGAGGACTCAGTTTCCCCTTTCTGCCAAATCTCATAATTCTCTTCCAAGGAGAAATTTTGAGGTATACCTTATCACCCACTGCGTACTCAATATCTCTTCTTTTCATATCAACATAGGACTTCTGACGGTCTGATACAGCCTTGAGTCTATCTCTAATCAATCTGATCTTTTCCTCTGTCTGCTGAATAATTTCTGGCCCAATCATCTTCCTTTCACCTACCTCATACCAACATAAGGAAGTTCTGCACTTTCTGCCATACAAAGCTTCATATGGAGGCATCCCAATACTTGATTGGTAGCTGTTGTTATAAGCAAACTCAATCAAAGGCAAGTGTGTATCCCAACTACCTTCAAACTCAATCACACGAGCCCGTAGCATAGCCTCCAATATCTGAATAACCCTTTCAGGTTGGCCATCTGTCTGTGGGTGGAATGCTGTGCTGAAGTTCAATCTAGTTCTTAGGGCTCTATGAAGACTACCCCAGAATCTAGAAGTGAACCTAGGATCCCTGTCAAATACAATTGATACTGGCACTCCATGCAATTTTACAATCTCATATGTATAATCTGGCCAATCTTTCCAGGCTATAGTCCATCCGGACTGGCAAAAAGTGAGCAGACTTGGTTAGTCTGTCAATTATGACCTATACCGCATCATGACTATTCTGTGTCCTCGGAAATCTCATCACAAAATCCATAGTTATCCATTCTCTTACTATGTTTCATAGGGCTATTTGTATGCTAGCTCGACACTTATTATTATATACAAATTCTGTTAGTGGGATGTATCTGTCCCATCTCCCCTCGGATTCAAGGACAGAAGTTCTCAGTATATTCTCGAGGGTTTATTACATTTTACAGGTTATTATTATCATTTCATTTCATTATTTACAGGAACTCAATGAGTTTCAGAATTTACCTGAATCACTTGTTTCGACTGTCCATCCATCTGAGGATGATAAGTCGTACTGATATCTCTAAGCTTATAGCAATTATTGTGGTACAGGTAATTCACATTAATGTAACCGAGTCACTGACTCTAGCTACCTTACAAGTGTAGTCGTTTGATAGGCTAGTTCTGAAGTCTTAAATTTCTGACTAAAATTTTCATATTTATTTCCAGTAATAGTACTCTATTCGGGTGCAACTGTATCAATTTATAGATTACTTACAAATATTCTTAATTTACTGTATCACGAGGAAGTACGTAGCTCTACACAATAATCCCGTGTCGATACTGTAATCCGCAACTTACAATACACACATCGAGAACATTACATAGTCACTACGTTATAACCTCATGGACTAGGTTTTCTAACATCTTATCTTTCTCGAATCCACTAATATCCCAAACCGATTCTGATTATGATTTCCTTTGACAATTACTAACAGTAAAATCTTTGCCCTCATCTAGAGCAATTCTATTACTGTAACTCACTTTTAGGTCCCCTTGCTTTACATTAAGTAGGCTCGCCATTTAGCTTTATAATTTATGGTATGTTAGAAAATACTTTTAGCTAACAATTCTTCCAAAAGTAATGTCAATCATACTTGTTATTATAGTTATTATCCTAAAGGACTAGTCACTAATACATCAAAATTCGTTCCCATGTAAAGGAATGACAACAGAACATATAGTTCTGACACTAACACACAACTAAGTAGTGCTGGGATCAAATAATAACTAAAATTAAGAACTTACCAGTAGCTACATCTGAAGTTTCTGCTCCTTTTACTTGGCGCATGGTGGACACTCCAACTGGTGCGCTACTATATTCGGGTTGATTCACTGTGTTATAGTGGTGAGGAGTACCAACTCTATTTCTATCTTGACTCTGACTGACGGTCTGTGAAATCCGGAGAGCAGATCGAGGTGGTTTAGTACAATTTTTAGCAAAGTGTCCAAGTTTTCCACAATTGTAGCAGGCTCCAGAGGCCTTATATCATATCTCACCATGATATTTTCCACAAGTTTCACATTGGCGGGAAGGGTAGGAACTTCTAGTTGTTCGACGACTGGACCTTGGTGGTCTCTGTCTTAATAATCCACCTCTATCGTATCCCTGAGCTCGGGGTTCCTCAAATTCTTTTCTCTTTCTCAAATTACTGTTCGAGCTCTGACCCATAGGTTTCTCCCTCTTCTCTATTTCATGTTGCCCTTGTGGGGGTTGGGTCTGTACTTGGACTTGGGCTGACAGATTATCAGCCATTTGTTGGAAGAAAGTGGCCATTTGTTGGGCCATTTGTGCAGTAATTTGTACTGGTAAAACTGGTACAGTCAGGCCTTCGACATTTTATGGAGCTGGGGCCTCTACTTGTTCTTCTGCCATCACAGACTGTTCTATTATCTCATTCTTCTCTTCCATTTTTCTCACAGAATTTTCTATTCTTTTACAACCAACACAAGGAGATTCCTCTCCATTAGTTCACATTTATGATGTAAATGTACTATATGTATCAAACATTTGAGCTTGATTGTAATTCTTGACAAAAAGATTTCAAATTCACATTTCAAAATTTACTTTAAAACCATTGCTCTGATACCACTAAAACATGTTACACCCTACCCCTCTGTAAGGCATAACATGATCCCGTAGTATACCTAATGAATTACCAACTCCATCTACTGATAACCCATTAAATACACTACAAGGGATTTTCAAAACTTTTCTTACTTCTTTTACAGTGGTGAGCACTATTTACAGGTGTTAAAACCTTTTTGAACTAAAGTGATAGAATTGACACATTTGAATTATTTAGAATTTCTGTAAAAATTTTGGCAGAGTGCCCTCTGTATTTTGGATAAAACAGTTCTTCAGAAAACCCAGAAAAGCACTTCAATATGTATTTGCAAATCTCAACTCCAACATATTTCTCAACACAACATTTTTCTCAACTCAAATCTGCAGTGATTTTTCAAAGACTGAGATACAAGAAATATAATACAAAACTATTCAAGTAAATGAAATCTCAAATTTACATTTACAATAATTTACATTTAATTACACACCAAAATATTTTACAAGAGTTTCTATACAACTGCTCAAATAATTTACATACATATTATTACATGCACACATCAAAACCTATGTACATGGGTATACCTATGATATACCTGGAGCTGATCTGAATATATCTTCAAGGAAATTTACTTACTGCTCTATGCTCTTCTTACCTGCGACAGCATGCAAAACTATCGCTGAGTGGTGAACTCAGTGGTGCACAACTATAATTTAAAACATAATACAATATACATCGACAAATTTACAGTAAATAATTTGGAAATCTGAATACTCATCAAATTCCAAAACTCAAAATATTCATTGCCAATAATGTAAATCATTTGTATAATTGACTTTGATCACAAAATTCAATTTATCAAATCATGACTATCCATTTAAGTAATTCTAACAAAATCAATTATACATAAACCATAATTGAAATCACAATTCCTTACCATTCAAAAGCCATTCTGTATCTCAAAAATCATTATGTATTTCAAAAATCACACTATCTCAAAAATCATACTGTATCTCAAAAATCATACTGTATCTCAAAACTCATTCTTTATCTCAAAAATCATTCTTTATCTAAAAAATCATTCTTTATCTCACTAACCATGCAAGACTAATCTGAAAGGGCCATATTCGATGTGATTCTAACTCCCTATGGTCGGGGAGGTCGAATCAGATTCTAACTCCCTATGGTCGGGGAGGTCGAATCATCGTGCACAGTACCATCACAATAATGAATCTTCTGCAAGGGCCATAACGATAAAATAAACTTAGATCTAACCTCAAATCAGAGGAAAATCTAAGCCTATGCACGTACCATGGTAATCAAAACACAACTAACTCCATTGTCTTCTCAACAAATGAGAGAGACGGGTAATAACCTAGTCAAGCATCTATAGTGAGGTATAAAATAATATCACAATCCTTTTAGTGAGCATAAATCACAATATAATTCGATTCAAAGTCAATTCCAATATCCAATAATTTTTATGCTCAACACAATTCAAATCATAAATTTGCATTTTTCCATGAAAATTACCATCACAATTCAAAACATGTTCTATCACAATTTTCCAAAACATAATTTATTCAATCCATAACAATGCTCAATACTTGTGGAAATACCATTTCACAAAGCTAAATTCATACATACTATAACAATTTTCAATAATCATTGAATTAAATCCAACGCTTGTTGAACATAATACATAAGAAAAATATGTCATTTAATCATATGAAATATTCAAAGCAAAATCAGTTGAAAACTAGTTGTGCACAAACCTCTGATGACTGTCTCCTGGTCTGGACTCAGTGTTTTCTTCCCTTTCCCTGAGTCTTTACTAACTGAGAAACACAATTTAAAGTGTTTCAGTACTAAATTAAATTGTCTCTATCGATAATGCTTGTTAAGTGGTTCACTGAAATCTATTATTTGCTTAATCACTTAATATACCGACCCTCAATATTTTCTAGGTAAATTAGGTTTTGGTGTCCTTAATATGTCACATTCGATAATGTTTTAGGATTGGTACGTGTTACCAAACTCAATTCTATGTATATTGCGTTTTCTTGCATTTCATTGCAAATTGCTGGATTTCGGGATACTAGTTTGACCTAACCGGACGGCCTAGTTCCCTCGGTTTTCGGGTTTCGGTCAAAACTACAAACTTGTAGATCTATGTCTTATTGCACGCAGGGCAAAATTTCAGGTCAATCCGAGTTAATTAGACCAAGTTATGGTCATTATACTATTGCTGGTCAAATGGCATCAAATTAGGTCAATTTTAGGTCAATTTGGCCAACTTTGGTTCGGCCAGTTTTTGGACCCGAACTTGTGCAAGCTTTTTGACTTGCTTCTGGTCATTTCTGGGTTTTGGTGTCTTCATAAAACTTGTAGGTATGGGTCTTAACTATTCATGGTTAAAATTTCAGGTCAATTGGACCTGTTTTGAGTGAGTTATGGCCTAAACACTCACTGCTGCCCAATTGGTCATTTTTCAGGTCCTAATTGTACCTAATCCGAATTGGTCATTTTCTTAGGTCACCTTGCAAGCAGAATTTTGGTATGTTTTCTCAATGAAAGTTGGCACATTTTGTGCCTAGTTCCACCTCAAATTGGTCTCATACCAATTGAGGTTACACATTTAAACTTATTGGCTAAAATGTACACTGCCCTTGGTTACTTTGCTTAACACACATCAATTACACACATTTACCTTGCAATATGTTTACTTCCCTACCAATCTGTTTTGGTACACTTCCAAAAGCATATTCTACTTTACACTAACATTACTTTGGGCAGATTACAATTACCCTCAACACACCAAATATAATTCACATTTACAAGTTCTAAGTACCATTACATACACACCTAACCATTACAAATCTTACATACACTTTACAATATCAATCTCCATACATATCCATCAATCCTTCTAGGTCAATATTCTGCCTACACTTCCATGAATACATACATTTACTCAAGTGTTCCCAAGCTGCCAATGATTGTCCTTCAACATCAAAGTGCCCTACAATTTACCAATTCCCATCCAAGTGCATAAATCACCATATATATGTGAAATAATTTACTAGGATATTAAATCACCATGATCAATATTATTTCTCATCAATTATATGCATAATAAATCATTAAATGCGTGACCCCATGGCTGTCAAAAAATGGCTATCTCAATAACTATTTAAACTTTAAAATTTCCTTCACAAAACTAACACCCATAACATGAACATAAAGTTTAACAAAGGAATTCTCAAAAATGTAAACTTACCTTTAATTGTAACTTGCTAAACCTTGCTTAAACTTCTCAAATTTAGTATCAAACTCTTCCTTGTGATGAGTAGACAAAGTTTAATGAAGAACCCTAGGTGATTGGAGTTGAAATGGAGGGTGTTAAGTGAGCTTGAAGAAAATGGCCATGGAGTTTTCCTTTTCCTTCAATTCGGCATGGATGGAGCATTTGGAGAAGATGAAGTTTCTGATTGCATTTTAGGTGTACACATGTCCCACTTAACTCTTAGTTTATTCCTTTAGTGGCCCACTCACTCACTTAATCATATAATATGTTAAACTTTCACTTAATCCCACATTAAACCCTTAATTCTCACTATTTACTTTTGGTACCACTAAATTAATTTTTCATTTTATTTTCTAAGTGTAATATTATTTATTTTTAATGGACATTTAGGTCAAAAGACAATTCGGGATGTCAAATGACCATAATGCCCCTGTTCGGGTTGCATTCTCGATTTTTCGGTAACACCGGGTTTTGTCTGTTTTTCGATTTCTCACTTTTCTTTGTACTAATTATTTAATTATCTTTCTAATGATATTTATTCTTCAATAAGGGTCTATTTAAGTCTTTAAAATGTTTTCCAGGGTTCCCCGCAGTCCAGGGCTAGTCAACGGTCCACGCCGTGACTTCCCAGTGCGGTCACCCATCGTTAGGTTTCCCGGCTCGTTTAACTTGATCACATTTCTTTGCTATTATTTTTCCTTTGTTTTTCTTGTATTTTCTTTTCTTGTATTTCATTATTTTATGTCTCCTCCCTCATGTCAAAGTGTAGTTCTAGGCATCCTAGCTGTCCGGACAACACTGGTCACCGGAGCAGTAGAACGCACTACCGAACTTTGGGGTGTTACACAAAGTGTCGGCTGTAATTTGGACTAACAGTTCTTCTGAACCTGCCAAAGACAATTTCAATAAATACTCAATTTCTCAAACTTAATAGTCTCAAAAATTTTCAAACATAATGTATCTCAATACAGTATTCAGATTTCTCAGAAATCTCATTAGATTTTCAATATCTCAATATTCACAAGTATAATCTCATTATAACTCAAATTCAATTCACATACTAAAATACTTACTTTGAATAGCTTCCATAATTCATAGGTTAATTATATGAGTTTATTTTGTACAAGATATACAAATAATTTACAATGTGCTAGGAATGAACAATATACATAACATGTATAAAATGAGCCCTATCTACATGCATTGCTGAGGAGGTGACAATCTTGAACTCTTCTGACACTTCTGCAGATCTGGACTCCAAAAATCTCAATCGATCCATCTGGTTTTACCTTCAGACTGCGCGAGGAAGCAATTCCATCGCGCTAAGCATTTCTGCTTAGTGGTGCAATAATATAACCAGAAATAATATATACAAGTAAAGAAAGAAATAAATGATAATTCAGATACTCAGAGTCAATTTAATTTGGTATAGTATTTCTAGTATCAACGATCTTATATACTAGTTTGTTCCTCTTTAGAAGTGCTTAGTTTATAACTTTTCAATAATACTAGCAGGTATATAATTTATTCTATCTGTATTGTATTTCAAGTGCATTTGCTCGCAATTTATATTTTTGTTATGTTTCTTTTGCTAATCTCTTTTGCCTATTCATTCAATACTTAATTTAATTGTACTGGATTTTCATTATACTTAACTTAACTTATCTGCCTGAATTGAATAATACATTAATTGATCGCCAAGTAACCTATACTAGACGATCGATGGATAACGGGTCGTTGGCACCGACACCGCGTGCCTCGGGCCGTCATACCATGGGACGCAGAACGTCAACCATGTATGCGATCGGTATGGCTAAAAGCCATGATATCACATAATCGGGCATAAAAGCCATGAATACGGGCATAAAAGCCATGAATACGGGCATAAAGCCATGAATACAGGCATAAAGCCTTTCGCAGTACTGCTAAAATAATACCCTATTGGCATGCCAAACTATCCAAACCAATCTCGTTAGGTATACTAGGGCATTTGATATTTTAAAATGTTAATATATTGTGCTTTATGACTTCATTATTTCATGATAAATTTCAATCATAATTCACACATTCATTTGATCATTTATATGATCACAATTCACATCAATTATTCTTTTATACCATTATACTCAAAATACTTCTCCTCTTTACAATAATGAGAACTAATGTCTCATTCATACATTAATATGGTTTATTTATCCATTCATTATGTTATTCATATTGATCACAATTCTAAACAATGGTTCACATGTACCATTGTATTCAAAACATTTTTCCTTTCTCATTTATACATTCAAGAATCTACTTATGTAATTACAAATTTTATATTTCAAGTTGAGTTACTAATATTTTATGAATTCCATTTGTGATGGGCATATATGCCCTAACTATCTATTCACATCAATTAGGTGACTTATTTTTCATGTTTCAAGTAATCCATGAATATTTCATGGATTTCAAATTTATGGCCTAAATTTCTTTTTAACAATTTTGACTATGATGCATAGTCCATATTTGTCATACAATTCTAAGCATTTAAGCTTAGAATTGGTTCTAGGTCTTCATCTTAATTCACTAATCATTTTGATTACTATTCACCATACTAGTCAACCAAAATGTTGACCTTTTTATACTTAATGGATATATTAATTCTAATTACACCAAGATCCCACATTTTGAGTTTTACATTTACTAGTATTAATTGCCAATTGCAATTTAAAGTCCCCTAGATGCATTTCTAATTTCAAATTTTGAATTTCAAGTTTTGGTGTCACTATTCACCTCATTGGTCAACAAAAATGTTGACTTTTGCATAGACAATAGGTATATTGGTTTTAACACTCCCGATTTACCACATTTTGCATTTAAAACTTGTTGGAATCAATTACCAAATCCATTTCCAAGCTTATTTCAAGTTTTCATGTCACTATTCACTTCATTAGTCAACTAAAATGTTGACTTTTGCATAGAAAATATGTACATTGACTTTGGCACTTCAAACATACTACATTTTTCATTTAAAACTTGTTGGTTTTGGTCACTTTCTCAAAGCTTAGGTCATTTTGGCAAAATTGCCAATTTTCGGTTTTGGTGCTCCGAAGTTGCACTGTTTCATTGGTCGATTTACTGTTGGAATTTGACAAAACTTCCTTCATAGAAAATGTTCCTTATTTTGTCTAGTTGAATTTATTTTTTTGAATCACTCCATTTGGAGTTTTGTAGCTCAAGTTATGGCCAAAATAAGTTTACTGTTCACATGCACTGTTCATGCTGCTATCATGGGTTCTGGCAGATTTTGATCCAACTTTGGTCAGTGATTTGATCAAGTTAAGTTCCTAATTTGGTCTAACTTTCTTCATATGAAATGTTCTACTATGCCTTAGGTTTCTATCGGTTCAAGAATCGCCTAAATCCGAGTTTTCTAGAGAGAGTTATAGTCCTCCAAACATTGCTGCTCAAATGAAAATTCTGGAAATCTCAGTACAGTAAACTTCACTTTGCTCAATGATTTGATTTGGTTCTGGTCATAATTTGGGGTAGGTTTCTTCATGAAAGTTGTTTGTCTATGTCTTAACTTGTTGCTGTAAAATTTCAGGTCAATTGACCAAATCTACAGTGAGTTATGGCCAAATGAACAGTTACTGTTCATTTGGTCATTTCTGCAGGTGCTGTTGCAGGGTGTCCGGATTGGGGCCAACTTTTGGTCCTCTTGCTTTGGTCTTTTGGGCATAGTTTCTTCAGCAAAAATGTGCCATTATAAGCCTAGTTTCATGTCCAATTGGCCAAACATCAATTGGACTAACACAGCCCAAGTTATGGCAGTCCAAGTGGACTGAATTTTTCAGTCACTCTGCTGCACTAACAAGGCAGCCTATACATTCACTTGGCTATACTATTTTTCAGTCCAATTCATGGTCAACATACCTAAAATGGTCACTAATTGACCATTAGGATGTTCTCTAACAATTTCCTAAGCCAAGTCAATTTTTCACTTCTCAAAACCCTAATTTTCCCTTATAATTCACACATACACCTAATTAAGCACTCCCATTCATTATTTATGTGTATATACACCTTAAACATAATCTCTAATTCATTCTAAGTCCATTAAAACCATCAAAAACACTCCACCTTTGTTCCTTCCTTAGGGCAGCCAAAATTTATGGCATACACACACATAGTTTTTATTCATTTTACTTACAATTCCTTACTTATTTCAAGTCTTTAACATAGAAATAAAGAGCTTTAGGTGTATATGTGCACTAACCTTGAATGGGGCAGAATTTCCAGCCACCCAAACTCCTTTCTTTCTTCCTCTTTTGGCTGCCTAGAGGTTGCTCAAGTTGCTAGGTTAATTTTTTGTGAAGCTAGGTTATGATTTTGTTGGGTAGAAATGGGTGAATCAAGCTTTGAAAAGCTTGAATATGCTTAGCTATGGAAGAGGTCACGTATTGGAGGAAGAAGAAGAAGAAGAAGAGCAGAATTTTTAGGTCCATTTGTCTCTTTTATTGGTTAAGTAAATGGTTGGTTAAATGTGATTGGTGGGAAACTCTTAGATGACATCATATGATGTCAAAATTGACATTTATTGTCATTTTTCTTTCCTCTTCTTCTCTACCCATTTTCACTTTAATTTTTAGTAATATTTATTCATATTTTAGACCATAATAATTATTTACTTAACTGGACAAGTCGGCCAAAAATCGTCTCTGAAGGCGAAATGACCAAAATGCCCTCCGTTTGGCTTAACGGGTCAAAATTGTCTGTACCGATTGAAAAATTTTTCTAAATATTTTCTTGGCATTCTAATGTCATGGGAACCTCAATGACCCTTCTCTGGAGTCCCAAAAATTATTTTATAATTTTTCCCCCGGGTCTAGGGCTCCTCGTTGCGAGAACCGCAACTTCCCTCCGGTTACCCATCGCTTGGGCACCGGCTCATTTGACTTGGTTGTATTTTATTTCTAAAATTTTTACTAAATTTTTCTTAGTAATATTTGAGTTAATTATGGTTCCTCACTTTTGTTTAAATATTTTTCCAGAAGTTCTAGCTGTCCGGACCGACACCGGTCACCGGAACAGTAGAATGTACGGAGTTGCTACCGGGAGGGTGTTACAGATGGTGATAATTGTGAGAATGAAAAATAAATTAGTTTTAAATGTCCATTGGAAAGATAAATCTGTAGTAATTAAGAGGTTTGCAATAATTATAACTCTATGGAAATTAGATTTGCAGTGATTAGAGTTCTATAGGAATTTAAACTCTTATGAGATAGAGTTAGCATAAATTTCAAATTCACAGGAATATCGCAGGGATATTGGTTTTGAATTTTGAACAACAAAGAGATGAGCTAAAAGCATATCTTATCCACCCAAAATGGCTTAATCAGCCAATGCAGGTGTGAGGGGCAATTGTTTACACAAAAAATAATCATTTTATTTTTTAATTATTTTAGGCTTAAGAATTAATTAAATTAATATTTTGTGAAATTAATTTGCTTAATTTTATTTTATTAATTTAATTAATCTGTGACCTAAGATAATTTATAATTAAATTAATGGTGATTATTAGATGGTTATCTGAAAGAAGAGAGTTGACAACAATCTCAAACAGCTCCAAATAGTTCCAAGGAGTGGGCAGATAACTACAAGTAACTGTAGAACGTGACAAAGTATATTCCAGAGTCTTCCAGATACCTATAAACGGAGCCATAAAAGCCAGAAGAGTAGCAAAGTGAAAAGCCCCAACACATCAAATAATAATAACTCAACCAAACTTTAGCAGTCTATTTATCTTTATTTTATCAGTCTTTTATTTTTCCAAAGCTCTTGAATTTAATTTCAAGCCTTGTACTTTCCTTTTAAGCAATCAAAGTATTCAATTCTAATTCAATTGCCTTTAATTACTTGCTATTCATGAGATTGATGAAGTTGTGTACAGTAGAGTCAGTTTCCACAATCGTTTGATCCAAGAAGTCAGAGCACAATCTCAGGTAGTATACTCAATATCTGGCACACTCGCGCATTTCCCAAGCTGTTAGCCAGCCAAATTGTTTTTTAAGGAAACAAATGTCATATGACTTTATGAAGTGTTGTAATTTGATTAAAAAACCTTTGGCCATTGGGTAGTTTTAGCCAAATAGAAATTTAAATTAGGATATAATTGTTAGATATCAGTACAAATTGTTATTAATTTATTTCATATCAGTACAAATTGTTATTAATTTATTTCATATTATAAATAAAATTGGTAAGTAGTCATAAGGTAAGTACAAAAAAGAGCAATAAATGCATGAAGCTTACATTCAGCTTAATGGGAACAAGACAAGAATAAACATGTCATACTAGAAGAAAATGTCATTTTTCAATGATAGCTTACAATAATGGCAACTACAATTATTTTTAGGTAAGTGTCCCTAAATTTCAAAATAACAATTTTGTATGCAATATATAGTAATAATAGGATTTTATCAGATAAATAATAAAAATTAATTTTGTTTGTATTTTTAACCCACTTTTGTATGAAAATTAAAATTAAATAAATATTTGATAAATTAAAATTAATTTTGTTTGTCAAAAACAAATTTTAGCATGTAAATTAAATAGATAAAATATTTGGTAAATTATAAAATAAATTAGCATATTAGAAATAAATTATTTTATATTGTAATTATTTGGCTCTTATGTATTTATTAGTATAAAATACACATGTGTATAATTTAATTAGTTTAATTATCTTTAGGATAATTTAATAAATTAATAAATTAATTAGTTAAACAGATACTTAAGGTTGTTTGTAAATTGAATTTACTTGCAAATTAAATTGTCAATAATTAATTAATTTTAATTATTTAGTAAATATCACTTAATTAAATTTGATGCCCCATAGATAGGGAATACTTATGCATGAAAATTGTTTGTAAATAATAAGCCCTATTTGAACTATTTGTGTATGTAGACTTAGAAATTGCATATTTAGGTAAGAAGTTTAATAAAAGAATAATAAACAAGACTTTTAAAAATATTAGTAAATACTAACATTCAAATTAACGAGGTTAGACTAAGCGTAAGGGGTGCCTTACACCTTTTCCTTATATACCCATTGTCCTGAACCTAGATATTGAGCTATGGTGATGACAGTTGTGGAACCTTTGCAAGGAGTAAGTTGCCATCCACGAGTTATCAAAAAATTGAGTGCATCAATCAAGTCCTTTTGGTTGTTCCTTCAGAAATTGATGCCTCAATTAAATGTCCCTCAAAAGAAATAATGAATATGTCCCAACTATTAGCCAGGTAGTGACTCCTATCTATCTATGCCTTTGTGGCATAAATCCTAAGTATCAGGTAGTGTTGTGGGAAGATAATACTTACTAGAAGACTCGATTCTATTAAGATTGTATAAATTGCATGTTTAGGAAATGTTGTCTAAAAAGGTGTTACTTAAGTGAGACTGATGTGACTTCGCCATCTTTCTAGGGCATTATCTGGTGTATTTTATACAATCCCAATAGATGATCTTTTACCTTACGCCACATGACCCCACATGATATTATGTTATGTATGTTTCGGATTCGAAAGGCCAAGTAAGGAACCTACGAGGCCCCTAGTACATGACACATATTATGTTTAAAGAGGAAGTCCTGAGGAGCTTCTATATGAGTTAGGCATATTAGTTATAGTAAGAGGAAGTCCCGAGGAGCTTCTATATGAGCTGGGCATATTGGTTTATAAGGGAGTCACTGGTGACATGACTGCTATGTTTGCAAATGTTTGAGATTTGCTGCATTCATGTGATTGATACACTCATGTGTATGTGATAAAAGGAAAATATAATTGTTTAAGCAGTTTATGCTTAATAAGCCTTCTAGCTCACACCCCCAAACCAACACAGGTTTTGTAGATAGTAGATGCATAAGAACATAGGAAGTCTCTAGAATGTTATGAAGGATAGCTATGTAATAATTGTAGGTTCATAAATTTTCCTAATATTTTATTATGTTGTTATAATTATGTAAATCTATATAAGTATATGTTTATGTATGTCTAAGTCTCATAACTGCAAATATATCATGTATTATAGTTATGTAATGTCAAATTATGAGATAGTCTAGTGGATGTATGTATATATGTAAGGTTAGTATGGGCACGTATATCTAATATATATTAGAATGTGAATGTACTTGCGTGTAGGCTAGAATGTGAATGTACTTGCGCGTAGGACTGAATGGTTATGTACTTACCAGTAGGACTAAATGGTTATATGAGTAAGTGAACTGTTTTCCCTATAACTAAATGAGAGAGCATAATAAATACATGAAGCATAAAACATGATCTTGTAAGCATGTTCAAAGTGTAAGAAAGGGAATGTGGAGTTCCCTAATAGTAAATAGAAGTAAATAGAGAAATGATAAAGACAAAAGAGCAAGACAAACATGTCAAGTTATCTCCTTAACTTAATAATAAATTTATGTTGCATAAATGTTATGATTCATGATAGGAAGCAATGCCCTACTAATCACACTAAACACGAAACATATGTAATAGAAGTCTACTGGGGTTAATAAAGGCCCTTTTATGTATTTCATTACTAAGGATAAACTTAATGATGAAAGAAATGTGATTAATAATATGAAGTTAAAGTTAAATGAATACAATTATGTAAAAGAGGTTCTTTAAGGGAACACTTCCAAAGTTAATGTATCAAAAGCTTTGAATATTGGTAAGAGAAACAAGAAAGTAAAGGAAAATAAGTATGCTCTTCCTAAGGGAAACAATTCTAAGTAATCCTTTGTTTGAAGAGAGAAAGTTCAATGGCTCTCGGTAGTCTCACAAAGCATGCAGAAAGAGTTTAACTCTACTCAAGTAAAGCAGAGTATTAAGGAAATGGTAAAGTAAAACAAGAACATCAAAAAAAATTTCAGCATAATGCACTTAAAGGTTAAGCTCTTTATATTGAGTTTGAGTTTTAGTGGAGGAAAGATCCTCCATTGGACTTTAGAAAAGATTCCAAATTAGTATAGTTGGCCCTTAAATGGTCAAAGTCTATAGTCTTAGGCTTGCTACTGGTACGACTGCCTTAAGCTCACCCATTCTCTAGCGTTAGTAACAACCCCCTGGTTGGGGCGTTATAGTTCCATTCTCAAGGAGTTGAGAATATGAGTAACAGAATTATCCAGTATAAGTGTTATACTATGTTGGACATATTCTATATGACTAGACTGTTACCTCTATTCATTTTTATCGATTTGTATGAGATGCTAATAAAAGTGGAATAGTGAGTCTCATGCCATCTGACATTAAGATGTTGGGATAAATATAGTGGGCATTTATAAGACAAATAAGCTAAACTAGTGGCATATATATGACATATACATAGAGTTTACTCTTGTCAACATATTCTCATTTAATTATAATAGTGCTTATGATCCTTTTACCAGAGATGAAATGGTTATCTCATATAAGTGGTATAAGTTTGATAGTGCTTACATGCTTGTACAATGTACGAGTATACGGGCATATGTTAACACCGACTAGTTGTATATGAAGATAAGTATTCAGTTAAGATGGATCTGTTACCTTAAATAAATAGGGATAAAGCCCTATGCTATCTAAATTGTTCTTGATAAACAAAGTTTCTAGCTATGATAATTTGACTTAGTAAAAAAAGAGTTTTTAATTGTAAGTCTTATTAATCAAGAATTATAATTTAGATGAGGACATATTATCTCGCCCCTGCTCCAACTACTAGCGGAATTGTCCGCTTTGGCCCAACCCATCTTGAGCCTCATGGTTTTGTCCCATAGGTGGAATTCTTCACTTTGTCATCAGAAATGAGGGTCTTAATGCACGATTGATAAGAAGATATTTTGCCTGGATGATGTTGAAGGGGGGATGTACATGAAATTCCAATGTAATTAGCTCCTTTTCAAGTGACGTTGGTTTATGTGAGGATACTGGAAATGAATCAGTAGTAATAATAGTAAAGGGCATAATGGAAATGCTAATGTGATTGTCAAAGGAAGTAATAACCTGGGATCTTCTGAAAGTGATTAAATAAGAATGATTTGTTTGTTAGTGCCGATCTTCAGCCTGCAAAGTCGCTAGCAAATGAACTTGCAGTAGTTGCTCAAGAAATCACACCTGCTGAATTCAATGCCATAATTTATCATAATATTAGTAACGATTACCATACCATTATCACAACCCTCAATCTATGTGCCATTTCATGAGCTTTGTTATTTTATGTGGCTTGAATTTTAGATATGTCTTCATGGACCCAAATTGTGACCTGACCCCAAAGTTTTGTGTTGTGACTTGATTACGATAAAAAGTGAGGTCTGTGGTGGTTAAGGTTTGAGAGTTCTAAGTGATTGTATCTTGCTCTTTTTATCATAGTGGAACTTTTTCTCTTATTTTGCCCATGGACATAGACCTTCTATCGAACCATGTAAATCCTGTGTTATTCTTCTTCTCTTCTCTTATACTATATAATTGTGCAACTCTGTGTGTGCCTTAGATTCAAGCTTCATGGACAGCTAGTGGCTTATAAAATTTTGCGTAATAATACACATGATACCTCAGTGGCAAACTCAATTATGTATCAACTTTCTACTGCTTCACAAGCTCCATTACTTCTTAATCCATTATTATCTTCTGATCACTTGAACTACCAGTCACACAAAAGATCTCACAAACCATGACAAATTTATGGTCTTTGAAACCATACTGTTGATTAGTGTCATTATTGTTACACACTAAGGAATTCTTTCCAACCTCAGGCTAGTCATATTTATTATGGTTCTTATCCTATGATGCATCATTAAAATAAGTCCATTGCATGGTTTCCAGACATTGCTACCAACTATCATGTCACTCCTGACATTGCTAACAAAATACAAGGGTGCTGACTAGATGTTTGTCGATAATGGTGATGGTCTACACATTTCTCATATTGGCAGTGTTTCCCTCCCTTTTGCAAATGGTAAATTGCATTTAAATAACGTTTTGCATTTGCCAAGAATTGTTAAAAATCTCTTATCCATGCACAAATTCACTTCTGCCAATAATTGTTTCTATGAATTTTAGCCTAGCCATTTTTCTGTTAGGGATTAGGAAATAAGGAAAATACTTCTACATGGGCCAAGTGAGAAAGGCATCTATGCTTTACATGTACCACCACAGAAGCAGGCTTTCAATAGTGAATGGCACTCCATAGCTGATTGGCATGCTCGACCTGGTTATCCTTACTTTTGGCCAGCCAATAAAATTAATCAACAGTTTAATTTACCCATTATGCCTAATAAGACTCAATTTGTTTGCTTTTCTTATCTATTAGGAAAATTAGCTCATCTTCTTCTAGTATTTGTTAAACATAAGAGTAATGGACCATTTGATATTGTACATTCAGATGTATGGGGTCCATCTCCTATTTTATCTTTTTTAGGTCATTATTTTTTTTTCTTTTTATTGATGATTATAGTGATTATTCTTGGGTTTATTTTATCAAGAATAAAAGTGATGTTTTTAATGCTTTTCATGAATTCAAGGCTCTTATTGAACGTTAATTTAATCTCAAAATTAAAGCATTTCATTCTAATTGGGGAGAAGAACACTAAAAATTGCACAAATATTTTAATTTAATTGGTATAATATATCGAATTGCTTGCCCATAAAACACATGAACAAAATGGTCTTGCTGGACCAAAAATTTGGCATCTTATTGATATTGGCCGGTCTTTATAATGCATGCTGAATGCACTAACTAAATAAAATACTCTACTAGACTAACTAACTTATAGCAAAAGTAAGCAAGGTCGATCCCACAGAGAATGATTGACTAATTAGTGAGGTGAACTCAAGTGCTCACACATATTAACAATAAAGAAAATAGGGGGTTTTGAGTTTTATTAATTCTAAGGAAACTAAACTAATCAAAATAAATTAATAGCTAAAAGTATGTAAATGTGACAAATAACACAGTATGGTAAATGGCTTAGCAGAGAGATATGTATCCACCATGGAAATTTACTATCACTCATCGACACAAATGCAATAATTCATTCACTTAAACAAATTTGCTGTAGAAAACAAGCAAGCTTCAATTTCCCTATTTCTTCTTACTTATTAGACTAATCAAAGCAAGTATCTAATTAACCCCTAACCAACTGAACAACCCACGTCAAGCACAAGATTTAGCTCAATGGCAGCTTACATGCCAGAGAAACATCAGCAAGTCTAGATAACAATTACACAACAAGTGGCATAATCATTTAACCTAGACTATGAGTCTCTAAGCAATATGATAAATTCACATAATATCACATTTGCTACTGATGTAAATTTAATTAAGTAATTACAAACTTAATCAATTATACTAGCATTATACATACATGAATAATCAAGTAGTGGGCCTCCTAAATAACTAAACATACCGTCTTTTCATGAATCACAAGAAAAACATAGATATTTAAGTGAAGAAAATATTGATTTAATTGATAGCTCAAAATAGTCTCATGATAATTATTCCATGGTTTCAACAATCCTCTCTATTAAACAAAAAAACTACTTACTCATGGTAATAAAAGATAACACAATAAAAATAATAAAAACAAAAAAGAACACGTTGCCCTTTTTGAATGGAATTTGAACAACTTGAATATGATATTGATGATGATGCTACACACTACAAAGGGATGTAGAAGTGCTCCACAAGCCAAAGAAGAAGAGGAAATCACACCAGCTGCTAGATCAAACAGTTGACACCTTTGAATGTACAAAGAGGGAATTTGGCCACAATGAGTAGAAGGAAATATTTTTTCCAGATCTGTATTTTGGACTCTTTTTATAGAAAAAAATAGGATAACTAAGACTCCAGATTTGATTTGGAAGCTTTAGTCATATTCTGACTTAAAACTCTCTCAAGAATCCTAGTTAAAGTAGGAAAATGAGTTAAAAATAACTCTCCTTATATAGATATACCACTTGCATGATCTTGGGGGCTCGCACACCTCTATTTTATTTATTTTGGGCCTTAAATAAAATAGTTAAATTCACCAATTAAGGCTTTAACTCCAAGCCCTACATAACTCAACATAAAAAGCCCAAACACACTCAATATATGACCCTTAATGTAATCTTGCCCAGTTGCTCTCATTTTTCATATATGACCTCTAAATATGTCAAATAAGGTCCATCTAAGCCTATAAGATTAGATTCACACTCTAAATAGTAGATCACATACAAGCTCCATTAAGGCTGTCTAAAGAAGCTAACCATGAGTTGATGTCTGAGTCTATTTGTTTTTAACCATTAGCCTCAAAATACCATGAATAAGACACCTCTAAGCCCATTTTGTCATTGGCTAAGTCCTAATCAAAATCGCACCTCCTTATGCCTTAAAGTGCTTGATGTGTATTTTCCTTCTTTTTATGCTCAATTCGCCTCTTTATGCTTCATAAGCTCTTCCATGCTCTTGTAGACACCTAATAACATAAAAACAAGAAGAAACAAACTCAAAAGACTAAGTATGCAATGATAAAAATATGACATTTTAAGCAATAATAAAGAAACAAACCGAGTTGAGTTCTCAAAACACTACCCATAGACATTTTAACAGAGAAAGCTATAAGATTGAAAGAAGAGCACCTGATGTCTTGGAAGAAATTGTTGGCGGTATTTTGCAACACTTTTGAGATTTGCTATGGATTATTTTGTTGGATGATTGAATGGGTATCTTACATTTTGGTTAATACCTAGAAAAAGAAAAGAGCCATTTGTGTTTGACAAAATGCCAATTTGGTAGAAAATGAAGATATAGTGTATGAATTTAATTTTTCTTGCACATTTAACTATACTTCACTAATTATAGATCATATGGATCAAGTTTGCTAGTTATGAAAAAAAATTTTGAAAAAAAAAAAAGAATTTAGTACTTAAAAAATATTAAATAAGATGAAATTGATTCAAACAACTTGTGTAGTTGAGGCTTTTGGGTTTCAATAACCTTCTAGTAAGTTGATTAGCTTTCTATGTGGATTAGTTTGGTTGCAAATTACTTTAGTTTTATGTTAACCACTTGGATTCTTTCTCATAAGAATGGATAATTTATACTTTTCGTGGAATATATATTTCTTTATCCTTATACTACAATGTGTTTGATGTCTCATCCACACACATTTCTAATTAATTAACTATATATATATATATATATATTACTTTCAGAATTGAGATATAGGTGCTACAAAGTGGAAATATGCATAGGAATTAGAATTTGTTAAATTGTTATGCTTAGCTCCATCGCTGGACAAATATTTATATATTATACATATATAGGGTACTATAGCCTCTTTAAGTTAATTTTATTTCCTAGTCGAGATGTTTGAGTGCTAACCATTGTCTAATTTCCCTACTTTCTTCCACTAAATAGCAGAATTTTATAAGTGATGATCTAGTTATTATCCTTTTAACATTTATGTTTTCTTTACAATTAGTTGAGAATTTTTTTTTTAGGTTCTTAGGACATTATTTCAGTCAGTTGTGACATACTATATATGTTTAACCTTAACCCAAGTTTACTATTTTTTTTAAACAATATACTTGAGTTAGTATTTGCTATTGGAGTTTCAGTTGATTGGTTTTTGTTTTAAATTGCATTCTTATGCTACTTGTGAGGTTTTTTGAGCAATTATAAAAGACTAGGGAAAACTTCAATTTTTTTATTGAATGCTATCAATTTTTTTTTATAAAAATTTTTACAGCAACATTTAGCAATTGTGTTGATGATATTGGTGCCCACTAAACTAAGGGCTTTGGAAATATATTTTACATGTATAGCTTTTTTACCCATTTGTTATGAATAGGGAGTTCAGTCTAGTTTTATAGGTTATTCTATTTGATTTTATGTAGAATATAAAAATATAGAATATGAAATTGACTTTGAGTAAATTATTTGATAAATATGTAGGTTTATTTATTTATTTATGTATTTGTATAATGTGACAAGCCATTAGTGGAAAATAAATTATATTAGCTTTGTCATTACTAGTGCTTAAGAGCTATGTGGACCTGATCTTCCATAAAAAGTACATAGGTAAATTTTGTTCTCATTATTTTTGATTTTTTTTAGTTTCTTTTGTCATTCATCTTTCATATGTTGTAGTTGGACAAACAATTGGCTCTTGAATTTTTGTGCCTTGATAATTTTATGGATTAAAAATATAAAGTCACTTATTGAATAAATACCATCATTTGTTTTGTTGTTTTAGGATTATTGTTTGAATGTGATTGTTAATTTCTTATGATAACTATGATATATTCATTGGAAATTTTTAGAATTTTCATATATTAAATATAGATATTAGTGAGAGGAAACTTTTGTCTATAGTAGCTATTATATCTAATTAGTCCGTTCTTCTAATGAAATATGTCACTTAGATTCAGGTTACCATGTTCTGTTAGTTAGAGAATAAGATGCAGAATTTAATGATATTAGAGCTTAGGTTATAGATTCTATAGACTCGTGTTGATGATTTGTGTTTGGGTAAATGAGGTATTCTATGACACCCCTTACCCGTCTACAGTGTAGCCAAGCAAGATATGCCACACAGTGTGTCGGAGCACCAAATCATATTTCAATTCAATTTACCCTTTTTACTTATTTATTTACAATTTTTTATTAATCTGAATTTTCCGCAAATTTTATAAAAAGTCCGGCAGAGTGTCGGCTGTAAATTGGAAAAACAGTTCTTCTGAATCTGTTAAAAACACTTCCAATAAAATCATCACATCATTCTCAGTCAACCACCAATATATTCTCAACAATTTCTCAAATGACTTCAGTATCTTAAAATTCAATTCATTTCATATCACACTCAATTCAATGAGAAATGCTCACATTTATTACTGAACATGGTTCGTAGATAATTACATCAAAAGCATAATTACATGAATTTATAATATACATTACAGAAGTTTATAAAATACAAAATATCAAAATATCAAAAGTGGCCTAATGTCCTACCAAATGCACTGCAATGTGAGGTGACTTTAAACTCTATGTGCAGATCTGAAAGCTCACCCAGTATGAGGTCTGCTGGACTCCCCAGCTATATCTCCAGTACCTGCGCGTGGCAAAAGCTACGCGCTAAGAAATTCTGCTTAGTGGTGACAATATAAAATAAAATAACTAAAATAATATAAATATGCAGAATGTATGTTTACATTTTAGGTAGACTTAATTTCTGGCATTTATTGCAGTATAATTTGATTAAAATTTTGTAAAATTCATTATCGTTGCTCGAGTAACCCATACTAGTTGACTGGACTGGATAAATGGTTAAACTGGCACTGGGTACTAAGTACCTCGGACCATCACACCATCAGTCAATTGTATCTCCCGGTGTGCAACAGAACAGCTAATAAGCTGTAATAATCATCAAGGATATAATAGCTCAATTAACATAGCCAAAGGCTATTTTATCACAGAATGACATGGGAGGCCATGAAACACAGAATGGCATGAAGCCATATGCAGTAGTGCTAACAGAACGCTATTGGCATGCCAATCTATCCAAACCAATCTTGCAAGGTATACCAAGGCATATTACACTTTTAAGTTTCACAATTCTTGAAATTCAAGTTTTGGGTTACTATTCAATTCATTAGTCAATAAAATGTTAACTTTTACATGGACAATAGGTACATTGGTTTTAATACTCCCAACATACCACATTTTGCATTCTAAAATTGTTGGTATTGGTTGCCAATACCATTTCTAAGCTTAATGTTAATTGTTCAAAATTTTTAGATTTCAAGCTTTGTATTTACTGTTTGATTAGTCATTTTTGCAGTGGGAATTTGGCAAAATGATCAACATGAAAGTTGTTCCTTATTTTGTCTAGTTACATTTCCTTTTTTGAATTACTCCATTTGGAGTTTTGTAGCTCAAGTTATGGCTCAAAAACCACAACTGGCCGGATTATAATTTTTCCAGAATTTTTAGACTGACCAAATCTACAGTATTTTGAGCAGTGACTGCAGGTCACTTTTTGAATATGTTATGGTCATAATTTGGGTTAGGTTTCTTCATGAAAGTTGTAGTCTATATCTCATCTTATTACTGGTAAAATTTTAGGTCAATTGGACCTTTCTACACTGAGTTATGACCAAATAACTAAACACTGTTCATTTGGTCATTTTGCCCAGGCAGAATGCAGGTCACCCGGATTAGGGCAATCTTTAGGTCAACTTGGTTTGGTTTTCTAGGCATGGTTTCTTCACCAAAGTTGTGCCATTATGTGTCTAGTTTCATGTCCAATTGTCCTTACACCAATTAATTCTCTACAACTCCAGTTATTGCTGCCCAAACCTGCTGGACTCATGCCTAGTCCTGCAGGTCACCAAGGGTATCCACACCAAACTCAATTCCTACTACACAAACCACTTCATTTTTTATTCACTCATAGCCAAATGGTCAATAATTGACCATTAAAACTCTCTTTCACCAAATACATGAACAAGTCTCAATTTCAAGCTCAAACCCTAGCTCAACCATCTCAAAACTTGCATTCACTTACCTTTCACTATCCTAACCAATAAATTAATGTTAAGGGCAGCCACTATACCACTTTAATTCTAAGAATTCTTCAAAACGCTACCAAGTTCAAGGCTACTGGAATTTAGAGCAAGACATACACATAATGTTTACTAAATTTTCTTGCAAATTTGCATCAATTATCACTCCTTCAACATGAATTTAAAGAGAAAAACAAGTTTAAGTCACTAACCTCTAATGGAGTGAAATTGCAACTTGCTAGGGTTCTTCTTTTTCACTTCTTTTTGCTCCCAAAAGACTCACCAAGATGAAAGAACAAGTTTTTGTATTGGGAAACTTAGGTTTTAATGGATGAGAACCAAGGAAATCAAGCTTTGGTTAGCTTGAAAATTGTGGGCATGGGAGTGAGGTAGGAAGGCAAGAAGAAGGTGTAAGAGCTTTCTGATTTTTTTTCTTTTTTTTGCTGGCCATTAAGTCTTTTTAAACAAATTAGTGCCATGTGTCAACATTTGATTGGGTGGGAGAATAGTAATGGCATCATAATGATGTCATAATCCTCATTTTTTTCTCATTTTCTATCCTTTTCTTGTCTATTTAATTTCAATTAAATTTTTAACAATATTTATTCACATTTTATGTCATATAAATTATATATTTAACTGGACAAGTTGGCCAAAAATCATCTTTGAAGACGAAATGACCAAACTGCCCATCGTTGGGCTTAACGAGCCAAAATTGTGTGTACCAATAGAAAAAATTTTATAAGCATTTTCTTAGCATTCTAATACCATAAGAAGCTCAATGACCCTTCTTTGGAGTCTCAAAAATTATTTTATAATTTTTCTCCCGGGTTTAGGGTTGTTAACGGCCTTCACCATCACTTCTCCTTCAGGTTACTCATCACTGGGGTTTTGGCTCATTTAACCTTAGTGTATTTCATTTCTAAAAATTTTTCCTTGATTTTTATGAGCATTATTTAGTTTCTTTAGAACTCTCCACTTTAGTCTAATTATAATTTCAAACATTCTAGCTGTCCGGACCGATTTTGGTCACTGGAACAGTAGACTGTACAGACTAGCTAAAGTGAGGATGTTACAACTCTTCCCCTCTAATAAAAATTTCGTCCTCGAAATTTACCTGATGCAAACAGTTGAGGGAACTGTTGCCTCATCGTCTCTTCACTTTCCCAAGTTGCCTCTTCAGTGTTGTAGTGCCTCCAAAGCACTTTCACCATTGGAATTTGTTTATTTCTCAGTTCCTTCACGTCCCGAGCTAGGATCTATATAGGTTCTTCTGTATATGTCAAGTCCGGTTGGATTTCAATCTCTTCCATGGAGATGACATGTGAAGGGTCTGAGCGATATCTTCTCAGCACAAAAACATGGAATACATTATGGATTTTATCCAATTCTGGTGGTAAAGCTAGCCGATAGGCCACTGGTCCCACACGTTCAATGACTTCATATGGGCCAATGAACCTAGGGCTTAACTTACCCTTTCTTCCAAACCGCAGTACTTTCTTCCACGGTGAGACTTTGAGAAACACTTTATCGCCAACTGCATACTCTATCTCTTTTCTCTTCAAGTCGGCATAAGATTTCTGTCTATCTGAGGCAACCTTCAAGTTAGCTTTGATTATCTTCACTTTCTCCTCTGTCTGTTTCACCAGGTCTGGTCCTACCAGCTTATCTTCACCCAATTCAGTCCAACACACTGGGGTTCTACATTTTCT
The DNA here is from genome assembly GCF_030052815.1 of Hevea brasiliensis. Classification (NCBI taxonomy): domain Eukaryota; kingdom Viridiplantae; phylum Streptophyta; class Magnoliopsida; order Malpighiales; family Euphorbiaceae; genus Hevea; species Hevea brasiliensis. The sequence goes on from NC_079507.1 coordinate 3,490,951, forward strand.
CCCATACAGTGCTTCATACGGAGCCATTTGAATGCTAGCTTGGTATCTATTGTTATATGCGAATTCTGTCAGTGGGAGGTATCTATCCCAACTCCCCTCAAACTCAATGACACAACTCCTTAGCATATCCTCCAGGATCTATCACATAATTCACATTGTTACTATCATTTCAATTTATTAACTATGAAAATTCAATTAGTTCTTAGGTTTACCTGGATTACTCATTCTGACTGTGTGACACCCCTTACGCGTCTACAATGTAGCCGAGCAAGATATGCCACACAGTGTACCGGAACACCCTATTTTAATTCAATCATTTTTATTCTTCCTAATTTATTTTTTTTTTCATAGTTATGGAGTACAATTTGTAAAATATAATTCATTTCAGTCATTTATTGAAATCATAAATTTATTTAAGATTCCGCAAATTTTATAGAAAATCCGGCAGAGTACCGGCTAAAAATGGAGAAAACAGTTCTTTGGAACCTGTGAAAAACACTTCTAATATTTTCAATCAATCCCAAACTCCATTTCATCAACAAAATCTCAATATTTTTTTCAACAAAATTTCCATTTCTCAATCATTCATCTCATATGATAATCATGTAAAAGTCATAAATAAATATTCACTTTTTCATTCATAAACACAATTTTCACTATTTACATTAATATCAAAATATATTACATAAGTTTCAATTACATATGAGAAAATAAAATTACAAAATACCCAAAATGAAACCTAGTGTCGTACCAATGCACTGACGTCGGTGAGGTGACACGGACACTATGCAGAGCTACAGAAGGTCTCACCCAGTCTGTGGTCTACTAGGCTCTCTGTCTGTCTCTCCAGAACCTACGTGTGGCAAAAAGTGACGCGCTAAGAAATAATGCTTAGTGGTGCCAATAATAAAATAAAAAGAACTAATAAAAAAAAATAAATGTGCAGTGAGTGTATTGATGTCTCATGCAGATAAATTTTTGATAATTATTGGTAGTCTTATTTATTTGGTACTTGTTATATTCATTATTTCATTAAATTTATCAAATTTCATTTTTGGTTGCCCAAGTAACCTATACTGGATGACTGGACTGGATAAACGGGTAAACTGACATTGGGTATCAAGTACCTCGAGCCGTCATACCATCGGTCACATATGTGTCTCTCGGTGTGCAACAGAACAGCTAATAAGCTGTAATAACATTAGGCACAAGGCCAAGTCTCAACACAATGTCAGAATGGCTAAAAGCCATAAAATCACAGAATGGCATAATGCCATGTGCAGTACTGCTAATTGAACCCGATTGGCATGCTAACCTATCCAAACCAATCTTGCTAGGTGTACTAGGGCATGTTACACTTTTAAATTGTACAATTCTTGAAATTTAAGTTTAGGTGTTACTATTCATTTTATTATTCAACTAAAATATTGACTTTTGCATAGACAATAGTTACATTGGTTCTAATACTCCCAACATACCACATTTTGCATTCTAAAATTGTTGGTATTGGTTGCCAATACCATTTCTAAGCTTAGTGTTAGTTATTCAAAATTTTCAAATTTCAAGCCTCATATTTACTGTTCCATTGGTCATTTATATATTAGGAATTTGGCAAAATTGTCTTCATGAAAGTTGTTCCTTATTTTCTCTAGTTACATTTTCTTTTTTGAATCACTTCATTTGGAGTTTTGTAGCTCAATATATGGCCTAAACACCATAACTGGCCGGATTGGACAGAATCCAAAATTCTGGGCAAAACTGGTTTTGTCAGATTTGGTAACCTAAGTTTGGTTGGCAATTTGACTAGGTTATGGTCAGAATTTGGATTAGTGTTCTTCATGAAAGTTTTAGGTCTATGTCTTAGCTTTCTGCTGGTAAAATTTCAGGTCAATTGGACCTTTCTACACTGATTTATGCCAAATGAATAGACACTGTTCATTTGATCATTTTGCCCAGGCAGAATGCAAGCCACCCAGATTAGGGCAATTTTTAAGCCAACTTGGTTTGGTTTTTTAGGTAGGGTTTCTTCACCAAAGTTGTGCCATTATATGTCTAGTTTCATGTCCAATTGGCATTGTACCAATTGAACCTCTACAACTCCATTTATCACTACCCAAACCTGCTGGACTCATACTCAGTCCTGCAAGTCAGCCAAGGTAGCTCACCTAAACTCAAATCCAACATCCTTACTCACTTCAATGCCTTCTCACACATATTCAAATGCTCACTAATTAACCATTACAAGGTTAATAAACCATTACATGAGCAAACCCTAATGTTGTTAAGTGTCCACATTTTCCATGTTCATACATGCCTAAACTCTGCATTTCACTTACACAACTAGGTTCAATCACTCATTTAATACCAAGGGCTGCTCATAACCATTTTTCTACCAAGAAAAATCATCAAACCCTAGCTAACCCTAGCTGCCAAAATTTTTAGAGTGCACACACACACATTTTTATCTTGTTTTCTTACATTTCCTACTTATTTCATGCCATTAAACATGAATTTAATCAAAATAGCAAAAGTTTGGACACTAACCTTGATTTAGCTAATTCCCAAAGCTTGAGAACTCCTCTTTTTCTCTTTCTTTTTGCTGCCCAAGACTTGCTCTAGGTATAACGGTAAATATTTATGAAGGGAAGCTAGGGTTTTGGGGTGATTTGGGTGGTGAACTCAAGCTTGGTGAAGCTTTAATGGAGTTTTCCTTCCTCTCTCTCTCTCTCTCTCTCCACGTTTTTGGCTGCCCCAAAGGTTGAAGTGTAACACCCCTGTTTGCATAGCCTGGTATATTTCACTGTTCCGGTGACCGGAGTCGGTCCGGACAATTAAGGAGATTAGAACCACACTTAAGACAACTAGAGAAGCCATAAACACAATTAATTAGTAATGTTTAATTAATTAAGTATAAACAAGAAAAACAGAACAGAAGAAGTTAAACGAGCCGAGAGTCACAGCGATGGGTGACCTTCTCGGGAACGACTGTGAAGTCGTTTTAAACTCAAATTTCAAACCATAAAATGTGACGCCGCGGTCCTTAGGACCCTTATAAACACAGTGGAAAAGAGAAAATCACGAAAAATAACTGTTAAGCCAGTCAAATAATTAGGTCAGGGAGCCGAAAGAAATATGAAATTAATTGCAAACCGGGATGAACCGGCGAGGGGCAATTTGGTCAATTGACCCCGAGGGCTGACTCCTGACCTAACTGTCAAATAAAATCGGAGAAAAGAAAATTTCAGAATCAAAAATTAAATTAAAGAACTAATAGAAAAAAAATAAAAATAAAAAGGTTGGAAAAAGGTTATTACATCATGCATGACATCATGCATGATGCAATAAACCTAATATTTAAATAATTGAAAATTTGGGGATAAATCTTAATAATTAAAAGACAAAATAAAAAGAAAAAAAAATTGGTTTCTTTTTTTTTTCATTTCCATCAACTCTCATCTCCTCTCTCATTTTCTTAACCTCCCCCATTGAAGCTCACTAAAAAGCTTCTTAAACCCAAGATTTGAGCCATAAAATTTATAAGTTTCTTAATTAAAACTTGTAGTTGAGTCTTGTTAAGAAGATTGGGAAGAGAAAAATTTAAAAAAGCTTGAAGAATCAAGAAGTTGGAAAGCTCCATTTGAGGTAAGCTCTCTTCCTTAATTTTGATTGAATTATAAGTATAGAAGTAAGATGAAAGTGGTTAGAAATACATGAAAACATGCAAAATCATGCCTATCTAGAACCCTAGGAATTTTAGCCAGCAGCAAACTAATGTTTAAATGGGTAATTTTGATACAAATAATGAAGTGGTTAAGTGTAAGTGAGGGTATGAGTACTAAAAATGTATTTAGAATTCAACAAGTGAGTAAGATATGAAAGTTAGGGTTTAGACCTAGGGTTTGGGAGGCAAAATTGTGAGAAATTGGTAAATGATATATTTGACCTAATGTGAAGTGAAAAATGGTCATTTGTGACCAAATGAGGTGTGTTAGAAGTGTTGGAATTAAAAGCCAATTCGGATTGGTTAAGGTCATGTGCTGGCAGCATGACCAAAATCTCCTTTGAGGGACCAAAAATGAAATTTTACAAGTCCAATGGATATGGGACCAATTGGGGATGAAAATAGGCACTAAATGACACAATTTTCATTTAGGAAGCCTGCCCAAAAAGTGACTAAAACCTAGTGAACAAAGTGGCCGAAGTCGGAAAATCGCAGTTGCCTTCTCAAGATAAACCCGACCAAATGAACAGTGTTTGTTCATTTGGTCATAACTCGAGCTAAGCAGGTCAAAATGACCTAAAATTTTACCAGTAATTAGATAAGATATAGATCTAAAACTTTTATGAAGAACACCAACCCAAATTATGCCATTAACCCAATCAAAATACTGAGCAAAGTTGGTGACCTGAATCTACAGAACTGCAGATTGCCATATGAATAGTAAAGTTTCAATGGCTATAACTCTCTCTAGAAAACTCCAATTTAGGAAATTCATAAACCGATGGAAATCTAAGACATAATAGAACATTTCATATGAAGAAAATTAGACCAAATTATGGACCTAACTTGATCAAATTGCTGAACGAAGTTGGAATCAATAATCTGCCAGAATAAAATTCTGCAGCATGAACATTAAACATAATTTGCTTATAACTTGAGCTACAAAACTCCAATTGGGGTGATTAAAAAAGGAGAATAAACTTAAGACAATAAGGAACATTTTCTATGAAGAAAGTTTTGCCAAATTCCAATAGTAAACTGACCAATGAAACAGTACAATTAGGGACACCAAAATTAAAATTTTGGCAATTTTGCCTAAAAGGCCTAAGTTTTAAGAAAATGACCAAAACCAACAAGTTTAGTGACCAAAATGTGGTATGCAGGTGAAGTTGGAATTCTCATACCTATTAAGCCTTAGAAAGTCAATAATTTGACTTGAATAGTGTAGTGAATAGTAACCCAAAACACAAAATTTCAAGAACGTCGAGTTTAACACGTTAGAGCTAGGTAAAAATGAGGCTAAATTTATTTTAGATTTATGTTAAGTTCTAGTACTGAAATATTGTAAAATTATGTGTTTCAGTTAAAAAGAATACCGAAAAGGAACCCGAGGAACCGAGTCGAGGCTAAGAGGCGACTCGCTTAAGGTTTGTGCACAACATCACCCTGTTTTAAAGTTCATTGATAAAGTGAATGAAATATGTATTTTACATTTGCTTTGAATTGTTAAAAATTTATTTGTGACATTATTTATGATGTTTTGACTTAAATTGTTGAAAGTTATTGTGTAAATTTGAAATGACAATATTTAGCAAATTGTTAAGATAAGTTTTGAAACCACAGTGTCATGACCATATATTTGAACACCTCACTAGCACGACTAGTGGGGGTAATTAATTTCGAATTTTGATTCCTTCTCTGGAGAAGTGTTGAGATGTGCCAGTAGAAGAGGACGTGAATGGATATCCATATATTTGAGCTAGCTAGCCTTGTGATGTGATTTCTCTTTAGCCTCTGGCTACTGAGATTCTATTTATTTCGAATGGCATGATATAACTGTGGGTTTTATGAAATATGATTTGATACTTCAAAATGAAATTGTTTGGGATTAAAATCTCATAATGCATGATTTGTACTTAATTCTCATGTTCAGCCAAATTTTTGAATAAATGTGATTTAAGTTTTGCATAAAGATTATTTTAGTATATTGTGCACCACTGAGTCCTAGTACTCAGCGATAGCTTTTATTGCTGTCGCAGATTTAGAGACTAGAGGAGCAGCAGACTGAGCTGCTGAGGTATGAGGAGCTATCAGCTTGAAGTCATCGGGTATAATTATACCATAATTGTAAATATTTCTTTTGATGTATGTATTGCATATAAATGTATGAACATGTAAATGGGTCTTGAGCAGTTTGTATAAAATTTGTATAAAGTTGTAATATATATTGTAGTTTGAAATTCTCTTAATGTAAATTTTGTAATGATGTATCTAAATTGTTTTGTCCCTAATGAAATATGAATGAAACTATTTTATTTAATTTGAATGAAATGGATTGCTAGTATTTTGATGATCATTGGATAATGGATTTGAAATTTGAAAGTTGATAAATGTGTTGAGAAATTGATTGAGATTGAGTATGAAATTGAAGCAGTTATTGAGAAAATTTTTTAGAAGTGCTTTTTACAGGTATTTGAAGAACTGTTTTCTCAAAATACAGAGGGAACTCTGTTAAAATTTTTATAAAATTTGCGAAAAAATAAAATGGGCCAAAATTTCCAACTAGCTTTCAACTTAATTACATGTTTTAAACACCTATTAGAAAATGCTCACCACTTGTCAAAAGTAAGAAAATTGTTTAAAATCCCTTGTAGGGTACTTAATGAGTTATCAGTAGGTGAAGTTCGGTAGTTCATTAGGTATTCTACGGGATCATGTTATGCCTTACAGAGGGGTAAGGTGTGACATGAAGATAGCTATTTAGTTCTTTAATTTTTATCTCCTTTTATTCATTTTTAAGTAGTTTATAATGATGTGTCAAAATTTGGTTGGGTGGGAGGATGTTTAATGACATCATAATGATGTCATAATTCAAATTTCTTTCATTTTCTTTCCTTTTTTTGTATACTTAATTCCAATTTAATTTTTAATAATATTTATTCATATTTTGTGTCATAATAATTATTTAGTTAACTGGACAAGTCGGCCAAAAATCACCTCTGAGGGCGAAATGACCAAAATGCCCTCCGTTTGGCTTAACAGACCAAAATTGTTTGTACCGATTGAAAAATTTTTCTAAGCATTTTCTTGGCATTCTAATGCCATAGAAACCTCAATGACCCTTCTCTGGAGTCCCAAAAATTATTTTATGAAATTTTCCTCAGGTCTAGGGCTCCTAGTTGCGAGAACCGCAACTTCCCACTAGGTTACCCATCGTTAGGGCACTGGCTCATTTAACTTAGTTGTATTTTATTTCTAAAATTTTTCCTAAATTTTTCTTATTAATATTTGAGTTAATTATGGCTCCTCTCTTTAGTTTAAATATTTTTCCGGATGTTCTAGCTATCCGAACAGACACTGGTCACTGGAACAGTAGAATGTACGGAGTTACTACAGGGAGGGTGTTACAACTCTTCTCCTCTAATTTAAATTTCGTATTTACCTGATGCAAACAGTTGAGGGAACTGTTGCCTCATCGTCTCTTCACTTTCCCAAGTTGCCTCCTCGGTGTTGTGGTGCCTCCAAAGCACTTTCACCAGCGGAATCTGCTTATTTCTCAACTCTTTCACTTCTCGAGCCAGGATCCGTACGGGTTCTTCTTCATATGTCAAATCCGGTTGTACTTTAATTTCTTCCATGGAAATGACATGTGAAGGATCTGAGCGGTATCTTTTTATCATAGATACGTGGAACACACTATGGATCTTATCCAACTCTGGTGGTAAAGCTAGCCTGTAGGCCACTGGACCCACACGTTCAATGACTTCATATGGGCCAATGAACCTAGGGCTTAACTTACCTTTTCTTCCAAACCTCAGTACCTTCTTCCACGGTGACACCTTGAGGAACACTTTGTCGCCAACCGCATATTCTATTTCTTTTCTCTTCAGGTCGGCATAGGATTTCTGTCTGTCTGAGGCAACCTTCAGATTGGCTTTGATTAGTTTTACCTTTTCCTCAGTCTATTTCACCAAGTCTAGGCCTACCAGTTTGTCTTCGCCCAATTCAGTCCAGCACACTGGAGTTCTACATTTTCTCCCATACAGTGCTTCATACGGAGCCATTTGGATGCTAGCTTGGTAGCTATTATTATATGCAAATTCTGCCAGTGGGAGGTATCTATCCCAACTTCCCTCAAATTTAATGACACAACTTCTCAGCATATCCTCAAGGACCTGACATATATTTCATGTTATTATTATCATTTCAGTTTAATATTTGTATTAGTTCAATTGGTTTCAATTGTTTACCTGGATTACTCTTTCTGATTGCCCATCCGTCTGAGGATGGAAAGATGTGCTGAAGTGGAGTTGTGTACCCAAGGATTCATGCAACTTCTTCCAAAATCCCGATGTAAACCTTGGGTCTCGATCAAATATGATGGAAAGTGGAATTCCATGCAGTCTAACTATCTCACTGATATATAATTCTGCTAACTTTTCCAGTGAGTAGTCAGTCTTAACTGGCAGAAAATTTGCTGACTTTGTCAATCTATCTACTATCACCCATACTGCATCATGCTTCTTCTGGGTGAGAGGTAGACCACTTACAAAATCCATGGTGACCCGATCCCATTTCCATTCAGGTATTCGTATAGGCTTTAGCAAACCCGATGGAACTTGATGTTCTACCTTGACTTGCTGACATGTCAAGCATTTAGTCACATAGTCAGCTATGTCCTTCTTCATACCAGGCCACCAATACTGAAGTTTCAGATCATGATACATTTTTGTACTTCCTGGGTGTATAGCATAAACACTGGTGTGTGTCTCTTTCAAAATACTGGCTTTCAATTCCCCATCATCTGATACACATACTCTTCCTTTGTAGTACAGACACCCATCTGTTTTCACTTCATAGTCAGTTTCTTTCCCTTCTAGGATTTTGCTCATAATAGCCTTTAGCTTCTCATCTACCTTCTGCCCATCTAAAATATGTTTTAGCAGGTTTGGCCTCACTTGCAACTCAGCCAAAATAGCTCCATCTCGAGCCAAAGATAGATAGGCATTCAATAATCTCAAAGCATGAAGGATTTTCTGCTCAAAGCATCAGCAACTACATTTGCCTTCCCAGGATGGTAGTCAATCACACAATCATAGTCCTTCAGGAACTCAATCCATCGCCTCTGTCTAAGGTTGAGCTCCTTCTGGGTTGGCAAGTATTTCAGACTTTTGTGGTCTATGTAAATGTAGCACTTTTCACTATACAAGTAATGCCTCCATATCTTTAATGCGAAGATAATTGCTGCAAGTTCTAGATCATGGGTAGGGTAATTCTGTTCATGTGGCCTTGGCTGCCTGGAAGCATAAGTGACCACCTTTCCCTCTTGTATCAATGCACACCCTAACCCATTATGCGAGGCATCACTGTAGACCACAAAATCTTTTCCCGACACTAGCTGTGTCAACACTGGTGCCTCTGTCAACGTAGCCTTCAATGTCTCAAAACTGGTCTAACACTTGTCATTCTAATCAAATCTGACATTCTTGTGTAACAACTTGGTCATTGGAGCAGCTATTAAGGAAAATCCCTTCACAAATCTTCTGTAATACCTAGCTAGCCCCAAGAAGCTTTTGACCTCAGTTGTATTTCTGGGAGGCTTCCATTCCATCACTGCTTCTATTTTTTTGGGATCCACTCTAATCCCATCAGCTGATACTATGTGTCCAAGGAATGTAATCTCATTCAACTAGAAGTCACACTTGGACAACTTAGCATACAACTTCTTTTCTCTCAAGGTTTGCAGAAGAATCCTCAAATGCTCATCATGTTCTTCCCTAGTCTTGGAATACACCAAAATATCATCAATAAAGACCACTACAAACCGATCTAAGTATGGATGGAAGACACGGTTCATAAGGTCCATGAATGCTGCTGGTGCATTTGTTAGGCCAAAGGGCATCACCAGAAACTCATAATGCCCATACCGGGTCCTGAATGCAGTCTTTGGCACATCTGCATCCTTCACCCTCAACTGATGATACCTTGATCTGAGATCAATTTTGGAAAATACTCCTGCTCCCTTCAACTGATCAAATAGATCGTCAATTCTAGGCAACGGATATTTGTTCTTCACAGTCACTTTATTCAACTGTCGGTAATCGATGCATAACCTTAAAGTCCCATCCTTCTTCTTTATAAACAGCACTGGAGCTCCCCATGTTGACACACTGGGGTGTATGAACCCCTTATCCAAGAATCCTCAGAATCGATTTTCGATTCCTTCAATTACAGGTGCCATCCTATAAGGAGCAATAGAGATTGGTGCTGTACCCGGCAGTATCTCAATAGCAAATTCAACTTCCCTTTCTGGTGGCAAGCCAGGCAACTCTTCAGGGAACACATCTGAGAAGTCTTTTACTGTGGCTATGTCACACAGATCTAGCTTAGCCTGCATAGTATCCACCACATGTGCTAGGTAGGCCTCACAGCCTTTTCTCATCAGTTTTCTTGCAACTGTGGCTGAGATAACATTAGTCAAGAAATCTGTCCTTTCCCCTACAACTGTGATCTCATTACCCTTAGGAGTTTTCAAAGAAATCCTCTTCAGTTTACAATCAACCATTTCCTGATGATGTGACAATTAGTCCATTCCTAAAATCACGTCAAACTCATGGAAAGGTAACTCAATTAGGTCTGCCAAGAATTCATACCCCTGAATCCTTAATGGGCAACCCTTGTACACTTTGTTCACCACTACACTGTGGCCCAATGGATTAGTGACCAGAATGTCTTGGTCACTCTCCCCTACTAGTATCCCCCTTTCTACGGGTTGGTTGATGCAGATGTATGAATGAGTAGATCCTGGATCCACCAATGCATACACAGATGTATTATAGAGGGAGAACGTACCCCTGATGAGGTTCAGGGCATCTTGCTCCTCCTGAGCTCTCATGGCATAGGCTCTAGCAGGTGGTCTGCCCTCAGGCCTCTCTGCTGGCTCAGATGCAGGCCTCTGTGATGGTCCCACTGCCTCAGATTTGCCAAATTTCCTATCCCTTTGTGGTGCAGGAGCAGGTCTGTCTGTTTGTGTTGGAGTAGCTGTAGTAGTTCTGCGTGGACAGTTCCTCAGCTGATGCTCTGTCGACTCATACCTTAAGCAGGCACCAGTCACTCTCCAACACTCCCCTTTATGCCACTTCAGGCAATGTGGACATGCAGAAGATGCCGGGGCTGGTCCCCTGAACCCCGTCCCTGGAGAGCTGCCCACTGATGGTGTGGATTGACCTCTCCTAGGGGTGAACTGTGGCCTGGGCCCCTGGGACTGACCCTGACCTTGAGGTTGACCTGAACTTTGTGCAGGTGGACCTTTGAACTTCTTTCCTGGTGCAGGAGATGAGCTAGACTGACCCGGGCCCCTCTTTTACTGTCTCTCTCTTCTAGTTTGCTCACTTATTCTAACCTTTTAAACTTTTATTGTAACTTCCACTAACTTAGTGAAGTATGTGATTCCCAAGGTAGAGATCATGATCTTTATATTGTCATTTAATCCATCTTCAAATCTCTTACACCTTTCGGCTTCATTAGGGACTATCTCCCTTCCATAGCGGCTCAGTCTGACAAATTCCTTTTCATACTCGGCCACTGTCAGCTGTCTCTGCCTCAGGTTAATGAATTCTCTTCTTCTCTCTTCCAGGTATACATTACCCACATATTTCTTCTTGAATTCTGAGAGGAAGAAGTCCCAAGTTATTACTTCTGGCTGCACTACACTAGACACTGTATCCCACCATTGGTAGGCATCATCTTACAACAGAGATACAACAGCTTCTAAATTTTGTTCAGGAGTGCAGTGGAGTTGTTTTAAAACCCTTCCTGTTTTGTTCAACCAATTTTCGGATGCAACAGAATCATCTTCTCTCTTGCCAAAGAAATCCACTGCTCTAAATTTTCTCAGTCTTTCCAGGTGTGATTTCTGTTGTGGAGGTGGTGGTGGTGGTGGCATTACCCCAGCCATTTGTCTAAAGAATTCGGCCATTTGCTGAAACATGGCGTGTGGAGGCTGAGCAGGCTCTGCTGGAGCTAGTGGAGCAGGTTCTCCCCTACCCCTAGTCTCAGCTGCTGCAGGTGGAGCATGACTCTCCACTTTCTCCTCAACTGCCCTCTGAGATGTAGGGTCCATATCCTATTTAACAAAGACAAACAGATCTACATCAGTGTCACCTCGACTCTTACAAATGTAATGCATGGTATGGACTCAATCTAGGCCCAGAAACACCTAAACCGTGCTCTGATACCACTAAATGTGACACCCCTTACCCGTCTACAGTGTAGCCGAGCAAGATATGCCACACAGTGTACTGGAACACCCTATTTTAATTCAATCATTTTTATTCTTCCTAATTTATTTTTTTTTCATAGTTATGAAGTACAATTTGTGAAATACAATTCATTTCAGTCATTTATTGAAATCATAAATTTATTTGAGGTTCCACAAATTTTATAGAAAATCCGGCAGAGTATCGGCTAAAAATAGAGAAAACAGTTCTTCAAAACCTGTGAAAAACCCTTCCAATATTTTCAATCAATCCCAAACTCCATTTCATCAACAAAATCTCAATATTTTTTTCAACAATATTTCCATTTCTCAATCATTCATCTCATATGATAATCATGTAAAAGTCATAAATAAATATTCACTTTTTCATTCATAAACACAATTTCCACTATTTACATTAATACCAAAATACATTACATAAGTTTCAATTATATATGAGAAAATAAAAGTTAATTACAAAATACCCAAAATGAAACCTAGTGTACTACCAATGCACTGACATCGGTGAGGTGACACGGACACTATGCAGAGCTGCAGAAGGTCTCACCCAGTCTGTGGTCTACTGGGCTCTCTGTCTGTCTCTCCAAAACCTACGCGTGGAAAAAAGCGACGCACTAAGCAATAATGCTTAGTGGTGCCAATAATAAAATAAAAAGAACTAATAAAAAAAATAAATATGCAGTGAGTGTATTGATGTCTCATGCAGATAAATTTTTTATAATTATTGGTAGTCTTATTTATTTGGTACTTGTTATATTCATTATTTTATTAAATTTATCAAATTTCATTTTTGGTTGCCCAAGTAACCTATACTGGATGACTGGACTGGATAAACGAGTAAACTAGCACTGGGTATCAAGTACCTCGGGCCGTCATACCATCGGTCACATATGTGTCTCCCGGTATGCAACAGAACAGCTAATAAGCTGTAATAACATTAGGCACAAGGCCAAGTCTCAACACAATGTCAGAATGGCTAAAAGCCATAAAATCACAGAATGGCATAATGCCATGTGCAGTACTGCTAACTGAACCCAATTGGCATGCCAACCTATTCAAACCAATCTTGCTAAGTGTACTAGGGCATGTTACACTTCTTAAAATTTAAGTTTAGGTATTACTATTCATTTTATTAGTCAACTAAAATGTTGACTTTTGCATAGACAATAGGTACATTGATTCTAATACTTCCAACATGCCACATTTTACATTCTAAAATTGTTGGTATTGGTTGCCAATACCATTTCTAAGCTTAGTGTTAGTTATTCAAAATTTTTAGATTTCAAGCCTCATATTTACTGTTTCATTGGTCATTCATACAGTAAGAATTTAGTAAAATTGTCTTCATAAAAGTTGTTCTTTATTTTGTCTAGTTACATTTTCTTTTTTGAATCACTCTATTTGGAGTTTTGTAGCTCAAGTTATGGCCTAAACACCATAACTGGCCGGATTGGACAGAATCCAAAATTCTGGGCAAAACTGGTTCTGCCAGATTTGGTAACCTAAGTTTGGTTGCAAATTTGACTAGGTTATAGTCAGAATTTGGAATAGTGTTCTTCATGAAAGTTTTAGGTCTATGTTTCAGCTTTCTGCTGGTAAAATTTCAGGTCAATTGGACCTTTCTACACTGAGTTATGACCAAATGAATAGACACTGTTCATTTGGTTATTTTGCCCAGGCAGAATGCAAGTCACCCGGATTAGGGCAATTTTTAAGCCAACTTGGTTTGGTTTTCTGGGCAGGGTTTCTTCACCAAAGTTGTGCCATTATATGTGTAGTTTCATTTCCAATTGGTCTTGCACCAATTGAACCTCTACAACTCCATTTATAACTGCCTAAACCTGCTGGACTCATACTCAGTCCTGCAGGTCAGCCAACGCAGCTCACCTAAACTCAAATCCAACATCCTTACTCACTTCAATGCCTTCTCACACACATTCAAATGCTCACTAATTGACTATTACAAGGTTAATAAACCAATACATGAGCAAACCCTAATGTTGTTAAGTGTCCACATTTGCCATGTTCATACATGCCTAAACTTTGCATTTCACTTACACAACTAGGTTCAATCACTCATTTAATACCAAGGGCTGCTCATAACCATTTTTCTACCAAGCAAAATCATCAAACCCTAGCTAACCCTAGTTGCCAAAATTTTTAGAGTGCACACACACACATTTTTATCTTGTTTTCTTACATTTCCTACTTACTTCATGCCATTAAACATGAATTTAATCAAAATAGCAAAAGTTTGGACACTAACCTTGATTTAGCTAATTCCCAAAGCTTGAGAACTCCTCTTTTTCTCTTTCTTTTTGCTGCCCAAGACTTGCTCTAGGTATAAGGGTAAATATTTGTGAAGGGAAGCTAGGGTTTTGGAGTGATTTGGGTGGTGAACTCAAGCTTGGTGAAGCTTTAATGGAGTTTTCCTTCCTCTCTCTCTCTCTCCACGTTTTTGGCTGTCCCAAAGGTTAAAGATAGCTGTTTAGTTCTTTAATTTTTATCTCCTTTTATTCATTTTTAAGTAGTTTATAATGATGTGTCAAAATTTGATTGGGTGGGAGGATGTTTAAGACATCATAATGATGTCATAATTCAAATTTCTTTCATTTTCTTTCCTTTTTTTGTCTACTTAATTTCAATTTAATTTTTAGCAATATTTATTCATATTTTGTGTCATAATAATTATTTACTTAACTGGACAAGTAGGCCAAAAATCACCTCTGAGGGTGAAATGACCAAAATGCCCTCCGTTTGGCTTAACAGACCAAAATTGTTTGTACCGATTAAAAAATTTTTCTAAGTATTTTCTTGGCATTCTAATGCCATAGAAACCTCAATGACCCTTCTCTGGAGTCCCAAAAATTATTTTATGAATTTTCCCTCGGGTCTAGGGCTCCTAGTTGCGAGAACCGTAACTTCCCACTAGGTTACCCATCGCTAGGGCACTGGCTCATTTAACTTAGTTGTATTTTATTTTTAAAATTTTTCCTAAATTTTTCTTATTAATATTTGAGTTAATTATGGCTCCTCTCTTTAGTTTAAATATTTTTCCTGACGTTCTAGCTGTCTAGACCGACACTGGTCACCGGAACAGTAGAATGTACAGAGTTGCTACAGGGAGGGTGTTACAGACTATCCATCCGTCTGAGGATGAAAAGCCGTGCTAAAGCGGAGTTGTGTGCCCAAGGCTTCTTGCAACTTTTTCCAAAATCTCGATGTAAACCTTGGGTCTCGGTCAGATATGATGGAAAGTGAGATTCCATGCAGTCTAACTATCTCACTGATATACAATTCTGCTAACTTCTCCAGTGAGTAGTCAGTCCTAACTGGCAGAAAATGTGCTGACTTCGTCAATCTAGCCACAATCACCCATACTGCATCATGCTTTTTCTGGGTAGGTGGTAGACCACTAATAAAATCCATAGTGACCCAGTCTCATTTCCATTCAGGTATGCTTATGGGCTGTAGCAATCCTGATGGAACTTGATGTTTTGCTTTAACTTGCTGACATGTCAAACACTTAGTCACATAGTTAGCTATATCCTTCTTCATACTAGGCCACCAATAATGAGGCTTCAAATCATTATACATTTTTGTGCTTCTCGGGTGCATAGCATAAACATTAGTGTGTGCTTCTTTCAGAATACTAGTCTTCAGCTCCCCATTATCTGGTACACACACTCTTCCTCTGTAGTATAAACACCCATCTGTTTTCATCTCATAATCAGTTTCCTTCCCCTCTGGAATTTTACTCACAATAGCTATCAATTTGTCATCGGCCTTCTGCCCATCTTGTATCTGCTGTAGTAGGTATGGCCTCACTTGTAACTCAGCTAAAATAGCTCCATCTTGAGCTAAGGACAGACAGGCATTTAGTGATCTTAAAGCTGTGATGGATTTTCTGCTCAAGGCATCAGCAACTACATTTGCCTTCCCAGGATGATAATCTATCACACAATCATAGTCCTTTAGGAACTCAATCCATCGCCTCTGTCTAAGATTGAGCTCCTTCTGGGTTGGTAAATATTTTAGACTCTTGTGGTCAGTATAGATGTAGCATTTTTCACCATATAAATAATGCCTCCATATCCCTCCATATCTTCAGTGCGAAGATAATTACTGCTAACTCCAAGTCATGAGTAGGGTAGTTTTGTTCATGTGGCCTTAACTGCCTGGAAGCATAGGTAACCACTTTCCCCTCTTGCATCAATACACACCCTAGCCCATTATGTGAGGCATCACTGTAAACCACAAAGTCTTTTCCCGACAATGGCTGTGTTAACACTGGTGCTTCTGTCAACATACCCTTCAACCTCTCAAAACTGGCTTGGCACTTGTCGGTCCAGCCAAATTTCACATTCTTGTGCAACAACTTGGTCATTGGAGCAGCTACAAGAAAGAACCCCTTCACAAATCTTCTGTAATACCCAGCTAGCCCCAAGAAACTTCTGACCTCAGTTGTATTTCTGGGAGGCTTCCATTCCATCACTGCTTCTATCTTTTTGGGATCCACTCTAATCCCTTCAGCTGATACTATGTGTCCAAGAAAGGAGATTTCACTCATCCAGAAGTCACACTTGGACAACTTAGCATACAGCTTCTTTTCTCGCAGGGTTTGCAGAACAATCCTCAAATGTTCATCATGTTCTTCCCTGGTCTTGGAATACACCATAATATCATCAATAAAAACCACTACAAACCGATCTAAGTATAGATGGAAGATACGGTTCATAAGGTCCATAAATGCTGCTGGTGCATTTGTTAACCCAAACGGCATCACTAAAAATTCATAATGTCCATACCGGGTTCTAAATGCAGTTTTTGACACATCTGCATCCTTTACCCTCAACTGATGATACCCTGATCTGAGATCAATTTTTGAAAATACACCGGCTCCCTTAAATTGATCAAACAGATCGTCAATTCTGGGCAACGGACATTTATTCTTCACAGTTACTTTGTTCAACTGCCGGTAATCAATACACAATCTCAAGGTTCCATCCTTCTTCTTCACAAACAGCACTGGAGCTCTCCATGGTGACACACTGGGGCGTATGAACCCCTTATCGAGTAACTCCTGCAACTGAATTTTCAACTCCCTCAATTCAGTGGGTGCCATCCTATAAGGAGCAATAGAAATTGGTGTTGTACCCGGCATTATCTCAATAGCAAACTCGACTTCTCTTTTTGGTGATAAACCAGACAACTCTTCAGGAAATACATCTGGGAAGTCTCTTACTGTGAGTATATCACACAGGTTTGGCTTAGCCTGCCTAGTATCAACCACGTGTGCTAGGTAAGCTTCACAACCTTTTCTCATCAATCTTCTTGCAACTGTGGCTGAGATAACATTGGACAGGAAATCTGTCCTTTCACCCACAATAGTAATCTCATTACCCTCAGAAGTTTTCAAAGAAATCCTCTTCAACTCGCAATCAACTATTGCCTGATGACGTGACAACCAGTCCATTCCCAAAATCACGTCAAACTCGTGGAAGGGCAATTCAATTAGGTCTGCCGAGAATTCATACCCCTGAATCCTCAACGGGCTACCTTTATACACTTTATTCACTACCACACTGTGGCCTAGTGGATTTGTGACCAGAATGTCTTGATCACTCTCTCACCGAACTCCCCTCTCTACGGGTAGTTTGATGCAGATGTATGAATGAGTGGATCCTGGATCCACCAATGCATGCACAAAAGTGTTGTAGAGGGAGAACGTACCCCTGATGACATCCGGGGCATCTTGCTCCTCCTGAGCTCTGATGGCATAGGCCCTGGCAGGTACTCTAATCTCTGGCCTCTCAGCTGACTTGGATGCAGGCCTCAGTGATAGACCAGCTGCCTCAGATTTACCGGGCTTCCTACCTCTTTGTGGTGCAGGAGCAGGTCTATCAACTTACATTGGAGCAACTGTAGTAGTCCTCTTTGGACAATTCTTGATCTGATGTTCTATAGATCCACACTGTAAGCATGCACCAGTCACTCGCTAACAGTCCCCCTTATGCCACTTCTGGTAGTATGGATAGGCAGAAGATGCTGGGGCTGGTCCCCTGAATACCGTCCCTGGAGAGCTGCCCACTGATGGTGTGGACTAGCCTCTCCTAGGTGTGAACTGTGGTCTGGGCCCCTGAGACTGACCCTGACCTTGTAGTTGTCCTGAACCCTGAGCAGGAGGACCCTTACTCTTCTTACTGGGAGCAGAAAATGTACTGGACTGACCTAGACCCCTCTTCTGCTGTCTTTCCCTTCTATTTTATTCATTTATTCGGACTCTTTCTACTTTCGTTGCAGCATCAACTAGCTTAGCAAAATCCGTAATCTCCAATGTTGTTATCATGACTTTGATATTTTTATTGAGCCCTTCTTCGAACCTTCTTCACCTCTCTGCTTCTGTAGGGACTATCTCCCTCTCATACCGGCTCAGTCTGATAAACTCACGCTCATACTCTACCACTGATAATTGCCTCTGTCTCAGACTGATAAATTCTCTTCTTCTCTCTTCTAAATATACTTTACTGACATATTTCTTCCTGAACTCTGTGAGGAAGAATTCCCAGGTGATCCGTTCCGGTTGCACCTCACTAGTTACTGTGTCCCATCACTGATATGCATCATCCTAAAGTAGGGACACAGCACCCTCTAGGTTCTACTTGGGGGTGCAATTAAGCTGTTTCAGCACTCTGATTGTTCTATCCAACTAATTTTCTGCTGTCATGGGATCATCCTCCTTCTTCCCAAAGAAATCCACAGCCTCATGTTTTCGCAATTTCTCCAGATGGGACTTCTGTGGTGCTAGTGGAGGTTGTGGCTGTGGTTGTGGTGGTGGAATTTCCCCCATCATTTGCCGGTAAAACTCGATCATTTGCTGAAATAGTGTAAACTGAGGTTGGGCAGGTGCCTCAGCTGCTGGTGGAGCAGATTCTCCCCTGCCCCCAGATTCAGCCCTTGATGGAGCACGACTCTCCACCTATTTATCAACTGCTCTTTGAGAAGCAGGATCCATATCCTATTCAAAATAAGATAACAAACAGATCTGCATCAGTGTCACCTCAACACTTACAAATGCAATGCAATGGTATGCACTCTATCTAGGCCCAGAAACGCCTAAACCGAGGCTCTGATACCACTAAATGTGACACCCCTTACCTGTCTACAGTGTAGCCGAGCAAGATATGCCACACAGTGTGCCGGAGCAACAAATCATATTTCAATTCAATTTACCCTTTTTACTTATTTATTTATAATTTTTGATTAACCTGAATTTTTCGCAAATTTTATAGAAAATCCAACAGAGTGCCGGCTGTAAATTGGAAAAACAATTCTTCTGAATCTGTTAAAAACACATCCAATAAAATCATCACATCATTCTCAGTCAACCACCAATATATTCTCAACAATTTCCCAAATGACTTCAGTATCTCAAAATTCAATTCATTTCATATCACACTCAATTCAATAAGAAATGCTCACATTTATTACTGAACATGGTTCGTAGATAATTACATAAAAAGCATAATTACATGAATTTATAATATATATTACAGAAGTTTACAAAATACAAAATATCAAAATATCAAAAGTGGCCTAATGTCCTATCAAATGCACTGCAATGTGAGGTGACTCTGAACTCTGTGTACAGATCTGAAAGCTCACCCAGTATGAGGTCTGTTGGACTCCCCAGCTATGTCTCCAGTACCTGCGCGTGGCAAAAGTGACGCGCTAAGCAATTCTGCTTAGTGGTGATAATATAAAATAAAATAACTAAAATAATATAAATATGCAGAATGTATGTTTACATTTTAGGTAGGCTTAATTTCTGGCATTTATTGCAGTATAATTTGATTAAAATTTTGTGAAATTCATTATCGTTGCTCGAGTAACCCATACTAATCGACTACACTGGATAAACAGGTAAACTGGCACTGGGTACTAAGTACCTCGAACCATCACACCATCGGTCACATTGTGTCTCCCGGTGTGCAACAGAACAACTAATAAGCTGTAATAATCATCAAGGATATAATAGCTCAATTAACATAGCCAAAGGCTATTTTATCACAGAATGGCATGAAGCCATATGCAGTACTGCTAACAGAACGCTATTGGCATGCCAATATATTCAAACCAATCTTGCTAGGTATACTAGGGCATATTACACTTTTAAGTTTCACAATTCTTGAAATTCAAGTTTTGGGTTACTATTCAATTCATTATTTAACAAAATGTTGACTTTTACATGGACAATAGGTACATTGGTTTTAATACTCCCAACATACCACATTTTGCATTCTAAAATTGTTGGTATTGATTGCCAATACCATTTCTAAGCATAATGTTAATTGTTCAAAATTTTTAGATTTCAAGTTTTGTGTTTACTGTTCCATTAGTCATTTTTGCAGTGGGAATTTGGCAAAATGATCAACATGAAAGTTGTTCCTTATTTTTTCTAGTTACATTTCCGTTTTTGAATCACTCCATTTGGAGTTTTTTAGCTCAAGTTATTGCCCAAAAACCACAACTGGCCGGATTATAATTTTTCTAGAATTTCTGAACTGACCAAATCTATAGTATTTTGAGCAGTGATTGCAGGTTACTTTTTAAATACATTATGATCATAATTCGGGTTAGGTTTCTTCATGAAAGTTGTAGGTCTATATCTCAGATTATTGTTGGTAAAATTTCAGGTCAATTGGACCTTTCTACACTGAGTTATGACTAAATGACTAAATACTATTCATTTGGTCATTTTACCCAGGCAGAATGCAGGTCACCCGGATTAGGGCAATCTTTAGGTCAACTTAGTTTGGTTTTTTGGGCATGGTTTCTTCACCAAAGTTGTGACATTATGTGTCTAGTTTCATGTCCAATTGGCCTTACACCAATTAAGCCTCTACAACTCCAGTTATTGCTGCCCAAACCTGCTGGACTCATGCCCAGTCCTGCAGGTCACTAAGGGCAGCCACACCAAACTCAATTTCCACTACACAAACCACTTCATTTTTTATTCACACACAGCTAAATGGTCAATAATTTACCATTAAAACTCTCTTTCACCAAATACATGAACAAGTCTCAATTTCAAGCTCAAACCCTAGCTCAACCATCTCAAAACTTGCATTCACTTACCTTTCACTATCCTAACCAATAAATTAATGTTAAGGGCAACCACTATACCAATTTAATTCTAAGAATTCTTCAAAACACTACCAAGTTTAAGGCTGCTGGAATTTAGAGCAAGACATACACATAATGTTTACTAAATTTTCTTGCAAATTTGCATCAATTATCACTTCTTCAACATGAATTTAAAGAGAAAAACAAGTTTAAGTCACTAACCTCTAATGGAGTGAAATTGCAACTTGCTAGGGTTCTTCTTTTTCACTTTTTTTTGCTCCCAAAAGACTCACCAAGATGAAAGAATAAGTTTTTGTGTTGGGAAACTTAGGTTTTAATGGATGAGAACCAAGGAAATCAAGCTTTGGTTAGCTTGAAAATGGTGGGCATGGGAGTGAGGTAGGACAGCAAGAAGAAGGTGCAAGAGCTTTCTGATTTTTTTTTCTTTTCTTTTCTGCCCATTAAGTCTTTTTAAACAAATTAGTGCCATGTGTCAACATTTGATTGGGTGGGAGAATAGTAATGACATCATAATGATGTCATAATCCTCATTTTTTTTCTCATTTTCTATCCTTTTCTTGTCTATTTAATTTCAATTAAATTTTTAACAATATTTATTCACATTTTATGTCATATAAATTATTTATTTAACTGGATAAGTTGGCCAAAAATCAACTCTGAAGACAAAATGACCAAAATGCCCTCCATTAGGCATAACGAGCGAAAATTTTGTATACCAATAGAAAAAATTTTCTAAGCATTTTCTTGGCATTCTAATGCCATAAGAAGCTCAATGACCCTTCTGTAGAGTCTCAAAAATTATTTTATAATTTTTCCCCCGGGTTTAAGGTTGTTAACGGCCTTCACCGTCACTTCCCCTTCGGGTTACTCATCACTGGGGTTTTGGCTCGTTTAACCTTAGAGTATTTCGTTTCCAAAATTTTTCCTTGATATTTATGAGCATTATTTAGTTTCTTTATAACTTCCCACTTTATTCTAATTATAATTTCAAACATTCTAGCTACTCGGACTGATATTGGTCACCGGAACAGTAGACTGTGTGGAATAGCTAAAGTGAGGATGTTACATATTCATAGTTGTTGATGACTAAATTTGGACTTAAACCTTTGCTAGCAATTAAATAGTTAGAGTCTGGTCTTGTAAGGTGATATTAATTGTAATAAGTTTTGTACTAATTTAGAAGTGTATTAGTTAAGTAGTTGCTTTTAGTTGATGGAAGAGTTAGTATCCGAGGTGTTAAGGTTATACTGTGAAATTTATTTGTGGAAGATGCTCTAAAAGAAAAGAGAAAAAGTTGTAATTGAAATACTTGACAAGTATGAATCTTGTTTATTAAAATGTGGATAAGTAAAAGAGAAGGCAGTGAATAAGAATTTGAAAGGATAGAAGCAGAAGTAGTTTTTTAATGACACATACGTAAAATTAGAGTTAAATATGTTCCGTATATACCTTGTGTGTCACACCCTACCCCTCCGTAAGGCATAACATGATCCCTTAGTATACCTAATGAACTACCAACTTCGTCTACTGATAATCCATTAAGTACACTACAAGGGATTTTAAAACTTTTTTTACTTCTTTTTACAGTGGTGAGCACTATTTACAGGTGTTAAAAATTTTTTTTTTAAACTGAAGTTAAACAGCTAACACATTTGAATTATTAGGAATTTCTGTAAAAATTTTGACAGAGTGCCATTTGTATTTTGAATAAAGCAGTTCTTCAAAAACCTGTAAAAAGGCACTTCAAATATATTTCTCAATCTCAAACTCAAACATTTAATTAACACAATGTGTTTCTCAACTCAAATCCACAAAAACTTTTCAGTATTTTCAAAGGTTGAGATAAAAGAAATATATCACAATATTTACAAACTAAAATAATTTACAATTTATTTTACAACTTCAATGTACAATTTTAATTTACAACTGCTCAAAACCAAGAACATTATATTCATACAGTGAACATACATTACAATACAAATGCAAAATATGGTATACTCAATATACCCAATGATCTCTCATTGAAGCACTAGCACTTAATCACGCTCGTTAGTCTGACTGCAATAAAGAATGAAAAGCTATCGCTGAGTAAAATTTACTCAGTGGTGCACAATAACAATTTGAAATGCGATACATAAATCTTTTATTGACAATTCACAAATCAAATAGTTCACAATTCCATTTCACAATTTACAAAGTTCATATAACACAAATTTGATCAAATAACTGAATAATACAGTTTTGACAATCAATAACACAATTTGATCAAATAACTGAATAATACAGTGTTGCCAATGAATAACACAATTTGATCAAATAACTGAATAATACAGTTTTGCCAATCAATAACACAATTTAGGCCATGACACAATTTTTCCACACATGCCGTGTTGTACACCACGACAAGACACACTCACCCCAATAATCGAAATCAATGAGGGAGGAAGCTAGCTAAATAATCAGTACTCATCCACACTCACCTCAGACTGACAAGTCAAAGAGGGAGGAACATAATTACACTCACCCTATAAATGGAGGAGGAACATAGTAACAGTGTCATGTCAAGTGTGATTCAAAACAATTCCAAATCATAATATTTAAATATTTCATACAAACCACAAATCGTATTTTATCTCAAAATTTCCATTTGCAAAGTAGGCAACACAATAATTTCCAAATACAATTCCCAAAGTTAAAACAATAAAAAATTATTCATAACTCAATTCTCCAAATAAATTTTCTGGTAAAAGCAGTGAATATAAAAAGTATTGTACACAGACACAATTTAAAACTATAATGTTCAAATAACTTTTTAAGTAGAAAATAAGAAATCAAAATTATTGTGCACTAACACAATTTAAAATAATAACATACGAATAATTATTGTGCACTAACACAATTTAAAATAATAACATATGAATAATCATAATTTATTTCAATTGAAAAATTCAAAAGAAATAACTATTGTGCACAAACACAATTTAAAACAATAACATACAAATAATCATAATTTATTTCAATTGAAAAATTCAAAAGAAATAACTATTATGCACAAACCTCTGATATATGCCTCTTGGCTCTGACTCAGTGTTTCCTTCTCCTTCCCTGAGTCTTTGCTAACTGAGAAATACAATTTGAAGTGTTTCAGTACTCATTTAAACCGTCTCTAACAATAAGGCTTAATACTTAATTATTGAATTCTATCATTTCTTTAGTCAATCTAAGATGTTGACCTTCGATACAGCCTAGGTGAATTAGGTTTTAATGTTACCAATATGTCATATTTTATAGCCTTTTAGTATTGGTACATGTTACCCAATTCATTTCCATTTATAGTGCACTTTAGTGCAATTTGTCGGATTCCGATATACTAATTTGACCTAACTGGATGACCTAGTTCCCTCGGTTTTCAGGTTTCGGTCAAAATTACAAACTTGTAGATCTATGTCTTATTGCATGCGGGGCAAAATTTTAGGTCATTCTAAGTCTACTCGACCAAGTTATGGTCATTTTACTATTGCTGGTCAAAGTGCATCAAAATTGGTCATTTTAGGTCATTTTAGGTTCGGCCAATTTTTGGACCCGAAATTGTGCAAGCTATTTGACTTGCTTATGGTCATTTCTGGGCTTTGGTGTCTTCATAAGACTTGTAGATATATGTCTCAACTATTCATGATAAAAATTTCAGGTCAATTGGACCTGTTTTGAGTGAGTTATGGCTAAAACACTAACTACTGCCCAAATGGTCAATTTTCAGGCCTTAAATGCACTAGTCCGGATTTGGTCATTTTTCAAGTTACCTTCCAAGTAGAATTTTGGTAAGCTTCCTTCATGAAGGTTGGCACTTTTTATACCTAGTTTCACCTCCAATTGGTTTCATACCAATTGGAGCCACACACTTAAGGTTCTAGGCCAAAACACACACTGCCCTATTGCACATTGTCCATCACTCATCAAAGGATGCATTTAACACTTACCAAACTACACATTTATGCCAATTCTGATTTGTACCATAACCTAAACACATTTTACTTCACATTGTTGGTCATTTTGGCAGCTTATAACCACACTCAATATGCTCCTTATAGTACAGAATTTATCAAGTCTAAATTACAATAATTTAATTACATAACCAAGCTTATTCACATGTCCAAACTTAAACCCTTATACACATGTACAAGCTGCCACAACAAGTACCATAATTCAACCATAATATTCCATAAACCAAACCATAAAGCAACATATTTTTGGTCCACAATTCAGGCTGCCAATTCATACCTCTCTTTGGATTAATTTCCAAGCTTCCAAAATCAAGTGTACATTCACATACATCTAATATACATCACCCAATTTATTCCTACACATATAAACACTTCATCAACACTTTAATCTACCATTTACATACAAGGATAAACTGCCCTTAAGGAGTTTCCATGGCTGCCAAAAATAAACATCTCCCTTAGAACATCAAACTCCAAAATTCTTTCCACAATTCAAGTACCCATAACATCCTCACAAACTTTAATGAAGCAATAATAAAAAACACATACTTACCACTTTTGAAACTCTTCAAAACTTCACCAAAACTTGATCTTCTTGCTTCCTACATGCTGCCCATGATGTGTAGAACAAGTTTAATGAAGATACTTGCATGGAATCATGGCTTGATCATGGACCATTGGAGCTCTTGCATAGACGGCAATAGAGGAATTTGGAGAATTGGGAATTCGGCCATGGATGTGTGATTTGAAGGAAATGGAGTTATGAGTGGATAAAATCTATTCCCAAGCCCTTTTATACCCCCACTTTCAATTAGTTTAATAGTTAAAATATTCAAATTTTCATAATTACAATTATTCCTCCCACATTTCCTTAATTACATTTTATATTTAATTTCTTATTTCCATGAAATTTCAATATTTAGTACTAGTAATTTTTAATGGATATTTAGGTCAAAAGCAAACTCTAGATTTCAAATGACCAAAATGCCCCTCTTCGGGTCAAATTTGGACTTTTTCGGTACTACCGATTTACTCCTTGCACCGCCGATTTCTTTAATTTTTGTTTCCTGTTTATACTGACTTACTAATTTTTTTCTTAGATATTTTCCAAGTGTAATATCATTTATTTTCAATGGACATTTGGGTCAAAAGACAACTCGAGGTGTCAAATGACCACAATGCCCCTGTTCGTGTTGCATTCCCGATTTTTCGGTAACACCGAGTTTTGTCCGTTTTTCGATTTCTCACTTTTTCTTTGTACTAATTAATTAATTTTTCTTTGATTTTTCTAATGGTATTTATACTTCAATAGGTGTCTATTTAAGTCTTAAAAATATTTTTCAGGGTTCCCCGCGGTCCAAGGCTAGTCAACAGTCCATGTCGCGACTTCCCGGTGCGGTCACCCATTGCTAGTGTTCTCGGCTAGTTTAACTTGGTTACATTTCATTGCTATTATTTTTCGTTTATTTTTCTTGTATTTTCTTTTCTTGTATTTCATTATTTTATGTCTCCTCACTCATATCCAAGTGTAGTTCTAGGCATTCTAACTGTCCGGACAACACTGGTCACCGGAATAGTAGAACGCACTACCGAACATAGGGGTGTTACAATTCTCCCCCCCTTAAAATAAATTTCATCCGTAAAATTTTACCCTACAGCCATGTTACAAATAGTCATACGTTTATTTTCTCCTTTCTATATGATCATATAATCTTCTTTCCCTCGAATTTGTATAAGACTTTTAACAATCTAATACAACATTTAATTTGTTTGTATAACACCAATCTTCTCTTACTATTGTGCTGTCTAATATTTTAATTCATGTTCCTTCTTGAATGACCCTTGAGGTCATGTTAGAATGATTTATCTAGTCATTGGTCCTCTGACCATTCTAGTCAATAATCTTCCTCACATTCGTAACATTTCTTTGTTATATCTGAATCAACTGTTCAAATTTCTACTTCCACAACTCTTTTTATCTTTTAATATTCTATAACTTACTTCCTTCTGTACTAAACTATAACCTTTCAATTTTCTAACTTTTGAGTTTTAAATCCTTAAGTAGGATTTTCAAACTTATTTCCAACAATTAAATTATGTCCTGGCATAACTATACCAAAACAGATGCCATTGGCAACTATTCTCATCTTGGTGTACTATTGAGTATTACGTAGCTCTATACAATAATCTCAAGTCAGTACTGTAATCTGCAACTTACAATATAAACATCAAGAACATTGCATAGTTACTACGATACATCCCAATAGATCAAATTTTTCGATATTTTATCCTTTTCGAATTTACTGATGTTCGAATCTTATTCTGATTACAATATCCATTAACAATTACTAATAGTAACATCCTTGCCCTCATCTAAAGCAATTCTATTACTGTAACTTACTTTTAGGTACCTAACAAATTTTTTTTTTTTTTTTATATATGAGGGACAGCAGGAAGGCAAACAATACTGGTACTAACATAAAAGTATGCAGACCCCAGGTCAAACAATACATATATATATTAGTTACTAGTTTAGAGAGTACCAGCAATGATGTCAAAAGTCTCAGCCTCTTCCCTCTGTTGTATAGCGTATACTCTAACTGAAGCATCACCCTGTTCTGGCTGATTCATAGTACTCTGACTTCTAGGTGTACTACCACTACCTCTACCTCTGCCTCTACTAACTGATGGTGAACTATTTGGGGTAAAAACTTGGGTTGACCCCTCTGGTGTAGTAAATGATTCAAAACGACGTGGATTTATACAATCCCTAGCAAAATGACCAATCTTTCCACAATTAAAATATGCTCCTATGACTCTATAACATAACCCACTATGTGGTTTACCACAAGTTTCACAAAGTCAATCTGATAGCGCATTTTTGGGTTTCTGTTGAGTTTGCTGATCGGATCGAGGTGATTTCTGTCCAGAAGATCTATCTCTACCAGACTTCTTACCACCTCTGTTGTGTCCCCCAAAATTTTTCCTCTTTCCAAGAGGACCACCGAACTCGTTATACCGACTTTCCTCTTTTTCTCGCTGCCTCGATTTCTTTTTCTCAGGGGCCGCTTCAGATTCAATTCTTTCTAATTCTAGTGCTTGCGAAATAAGCTCAGAGAAGTTGTTATGTTTGAATCCGACCACTTATAATCTGATACTAGGCTTCAAGTCGGTTTCAAACCTCTTACATCTTTCCCTACTGGTAGAAAGTAGACTTACTGCATAATGGCTCAGGCGAAAAAATTCCCTTTCATATTCAGCCACCGATCTACTCCCCTATTTTAGACTTAGGAACTCTTACGACACGGTCCACATAAGCATCGTGATATATTTTTGTCCGAACTCCCTTAGAAAATCATTCCATGTTAGCATCAAGGTTCTACTGCATCGTGGGAATGGTTTTTCACCAGTCATATGCATCCCCCTGTAGCAGAGACATTGAATATTCAAATCTGAGCTCCTCTGTGCAGTGCAGTTTATTGAACACCCTATCCATTCTCTCTAACCATTGTTTTGCCTCTAGAGGATCTACTGTCCCCTTGAACTCAATAGCCCCATATTTCATCAATTTGTCATACTGCCTAGCAGAAGACTGTGGTTGTACCACTGGTGTCTGCAGTGGGACTTGAGTAGGCACGTTACTAGCCATCTGTTGGAACATTACAGCCATCTGCTGAGCGAACTGAGCAGGAAACTACGATACTGAGGGGGCTGGTGCGGCTAATCCACTGACATTGTGTAGGGCTGGGGCATCCCCTTGCACCTCAGCCTCTATCGATTAATCGACTGAACGATCACCCTCTTCCATAGTTAATTTGAGGATCTTAAACCTCCTGAACAAATATCATGAGGAGATTTCCTCCCGTTAGTGCATATTTATAATGTAATGTACTGTATGTATCAAACAATGACATTGAGCAGTTGTACTATGAAAAAAGAATATTCAAATTATAGGTGAAAACAGAATTTAAAAACTAGCTCTGATACTACTAAAACATGTCATACCCTACCCCTCCGTAAGGCATAACATGATCCCGTAGTATACCTAATGAATTACCAACTTCATCTACTGATAACCCATTAAGTACACTACAAGGGATTTTAAAACTTTTCTTACTTCTTTTTATAGTGGTGAGCACTATTTATAGGTTTTAAATTTTTTTTTTTTTTTAAACTGAAGTGAAACAGCTAACACATTTGAATTATTAGGAATTTCTATAAAAATTTTGGCAGAGTGCCAATTGTATTTTGAATAAAGCAGTTCTTCAAAAACCTGTAACAAAGCACTTCAAATATATTTCTCAATCTCAAACTCCAACATTTAATTAACACAATGTGTTTCTCAACTCAAATCCACAAAAATTTTTCAGTATTTTCAAAGGCTGAGATAAAAGAAATATATCACAATATTTACAAACCAAAATAATTTATTATTTATTTTACAACTTTAATGTACAATTTTAATTTACAACTGCTCATAACCAAGAATATTATATACATACAGTGAACATATATTACAATACAAATGCAAAATATGGTATACTCAATATACCTGATGATCTCTCACTGAAGCACTAGCAGCCTAGTCTGCTGCCCTATCAGTTTGTCTACCTGTGACAGCAATGAAAAGCTATCACTGAGTAAAATTTACTCAGTGGTGCACAATAACAATTTGAAATGCAATACATAAATCTTTTATTGACAATTCACAAGTCAAATAGTTCACAATTCCATTTTACAATTTACAAAGTTCATATAACACAAATTTGATCAAATAATTGAATAATACAGTTTTGCCAATCAATAACACAATTTGATCAAATAACTGAATAATACAGTTTTGCCAATCAATAATACTATTTGATCAAATAATTGAATAATACAGTGTTTCCAATCAATAACACAATTTGATCAAATAACTGAATAATACAGTTTTGCCAATCAATAACACAATTTAGGCCATGGCACAATTTTTTCGCCCATGCCGTATTGTACACCACGACAAGACACACTCACCCCAATAATCGAAATCAATGAGGGAGGAAGCTAGCTAAATAATGAGTACTTATCCACACTCACCTCAGACTGACAAGTCAAAGAGGGAGGAACATAATCACACTCACCCCATAAATGGAGGAGGAACATAGTAACAGTATCATGCCAAGTGTGAATCAAAACAATTCCAAATCATAATATTTAAATATTTCATACAAAAGACAAATCGTATTTTATCTCAAAATTTCTATTTGCAAAGTAGGCAACACAATAATTTCCAAATACAATTCCCAAAGTTAAAACAATAAAAAATTATTCATAACTCAATTCTCCAAATAAATTTTCTAGTAAAAGCAGTGAATATAAAAAGTATTGTGCACAGACACAATTTAAAACTATAATGTTCAAATAACTTTTTAAGTAGAAAATAAGAAATCAAAATTATTGTGCACTAACACAATTTAAAACAATAACATACGAATAATCATAATTTATTTCAATTGAAAAATTCAAAAGAAATAACTATTGTGCACAAATACAATTTATAACAATAACATACAAATAATCATAATTTATTTCAATTGAAAAATTCAAAAGAAATAACTATTGTGCACAAACCTCTGATATATGCCTCTTGGCTCTGACTCAGCGTTTCCTTCCTCTTCCCTGAGTCTTTGCTAACTGAGAAACACAATTTGAAGTGTTTCAGTACTGATTTAAACCGTCTCTAACAATAAAGCTTAATACTTAATTATTGAATTCTATCATTTCTTTAGTCAACCTAAGATGTTGACCTTCGATACAGTCTAGGTGAATTAGGTTTCAATGTTACCAATATGTCATATTTTATAGCCTTTTAGTGTTAGTACATGTTACCCAATTCATTTCCATGTATAGTGCACTTTAGTGCAATTTGTCGGATTCCGGTATACTAATTTGACCTAACCGGATGACCTAGTTCCCTCGGTTTTCTGGTTTCGGTCAAAACAATAAACTTATAGATCTATGTCTTATTACACGCGGGGAAAAATTTCAGGTCATTCTGAGTCTACTAGACCAAGTTATGGTCATTTTACTATTGCTGATCAAAGTGCATCAAAATTGGTCACTTTAGGTCATTTTAGGTTCGGCCAGTTTTTGGACCCGAACTTGTGCAAGCTATTTGACTTGCTTAAGGTCATTTCTGGGCTTTGGTGTCTTCATAAGACTTGTAGATATATGTCTCAACTATTCATGATAAAAATTTCAGGTCAATTGGACCTGTTTTGAGTGAGTTATGGCTAAAACACTAACTGCTGCCCAAATGGTCAATTTTCAGGCCTTAAATGCACTAGTCCGGATTTGGTCATTTTTCAAGTTACCTTCCAAGTAGAATTTTGGTAAGCTTCCTTCATGAAGGTTGGCACTTTTTGTGCCTAGTTTCACCTCCAATTGGTTTCATACCAATTGGAGCCACACACTTAAGGTTCTAGGCCAAAACACACACTGCCCTATTGCACATTGTCCATCACTCATCAAAGGATTCATTTAACACTTATCAAACTACACATTTATGCCAATTCTGGTTTGTACCATAACCTAAACACATTTTACTTCACATTGTTGTTCATTTTGGCAGCTTATAACCACACTCAATATGCTCCTTATAGTACAGAATTTATCAAGTCTAAATTACAATAATTTAATTACATAACCAAGCTCATTCACATGTCCAAACTCAAACCCTTATACACATGTACAAGCTGCCACAACAAGTACCATAATTCAACCATAATATTCCATAAACCAAACCATAAAGCAACATATTTTTGGTCCACAATTCAGGCTGCCGATTCATACCTCTCCTTGGATTAATTTCTAAGCTTCCAAAATCAAGTGTACATTCACATACATCTAATATACATCACCCAATTTATTCCTACACATATAAACACTTCATCAACACTTTAATCTACCATTTACATACAAGTATAAACTGCCCTTAAGGAGTTTCCATGGCTGCCAAAAATAAACATCTCCCTTAGAACATCAAACTCCAAAATTCTTTCCATAATTCAAGTACCCATAACATCCTCACAAATTTTAATAAAGCAATAATAAAAAACACATACTTACCACTTTTGAAAATCTTCAAAACTTCATCAAAACTTGATCTTCTTGCTTCCTACATGCTGCCCATGATGTGTAGAACAAGTTTAATGAAGATACTTGCATGGAATCATGGCTTGATCATGGACCATTGGAGCTCTTGCATGGACGGCAATGGAGGAATTTGGAGAATTGGGAATTCGGCTATGGATGTGTGATTTGAAGGCAATGGAGTTGTGAGTGGATAAAATCTATTCCCAAGCCCTTTTATACCCCCACTTTCAATTAGTTTAATAGTTAAAATATTCAAATTTTCATAATTACAATTATTCCTCCCACATTTCCTTAATTATATTTTATATTTAATTTCTTATTTCCATGAAATTTCAATATTTATTACTAGTAATTTTTAATGGATATTTAGGTCAAAAGCCAACTCTAGATGTCAAATGACCAAAATGCCTCTCTTCGGGTCAAATTCGGACTTTTTCGGTGCTACCGATTTACTCCTTGTACCGCCGATTTCTTTAATTTTTGTTTCCCGTTTATACTGACTTACTAATTTTTTTCTTAGACATTTCCCAAGTGTAATATCATTTATTTTCAATGGACATTTGGGTCAAAAGACAACTCGGGGTGTCAAATGACCACAATGCCCCTGTTCGGGTTGCATTTCCAATTTTTCTGTAACACCAAGTTTTGTCCGTTTTTCGATTTCTCACTTTTTCTTTGTACTAATTAATTAATTTTTCTTTGATTTTTCTAATAGTATTTATACTTCAATAGGTGTCTATTTAAGTCTTAAAAATATTTTTCAGGGTTCCCCACGGTCCAGGGCTAGTCAAGGGTCCATGCCACGACTTCCCGGTGCGGTCACCCATCACTAGGGTTCTCAGCTAGTTTAACTTGGTTACATTTCATTGCTATTATTTTTTCTTTGTTTTTCTTATATTTTCTTTTCTTGTATTTCGTTATTTTATGTCTCCTCACTCATATCCAAGTGTAGTTCTAGGCATTCTAGCTGTCCGGACAATACTGGTCACCGAAATAATAGAACGCACTACCGAACATAGGGGTGTTACATTGTGATTATGATGTGATTATGCTACTTTAGGTAGTGTGGAATTATTTTCAACATAACCATGATGATGAATAACTACTTTAGGTAGTGTCGAATGTTTTATTATGGAATGTGTATAACAGAGGAGTTGTGTAAGAGAATTATTGGTTTTATGAATGTGGTGTAAGACATGTTACGTTGTGAATGTTAGCAATAAAAGGAAATTCATATGTCACACCTTACCCCTCCGTAAGGCATAACATGATCCCGTAGTATACCTAATGAATTACCAAACGTCATCTACTGATAACCCATTAGATATACTACAAGGGATTTTAAACCCTTTCATATTTCTTTTTACAGTGATGAGCACTTTTGACAGGTGTTAAAATTCTTTTATCGAAGTTAAATCACATATTAGATCTGAAATAGCCACAAATTTTATAAAAATTTCGGCAGAGTGCCGTCTGTATTTTGAATAAAACAGTTCTTCAAAAACCTGTAAAAAAACACTTTTAATATATTTGTTCAATCCCAAACTCCAATAATAGTTCAACACAAATAAATTTCTCAACATTTGTCAAACTCAGTTCAACATCAATTTTCAGTATTTTCAAAGATAGACTACAAAATGATTGAGTAGTTCAAAAGCTGAGATAAGAAATAAATATATTACAACTTTAGTTTACAACTGCTTAAAACCAAGTACAATATATACATACAGTGCACATACATTATAACAAAAATTATAAAAAAGATGGTATACTCAATATACCCGGCAGAATCCCAAAAGTGTAGCACAAGCAACCTACTATGCTCTGTCTGCATGCATCACTGCGGACAAAGAATGAAAAAGCTATCGCTGAGTAAAATTTACTCAGTGGTGCACAATAACAATTTAAAATGCGGTATATAAAACTTTTATTGATAATTTCCAACTCAAATAATTCACAATTTCATGTCACAATTTTCAAAGCTCATATAACACAAATTTGATCAAACAATTTAATAACACAGCATTGCCAATCAATAACACAACTTAGGTCATGATACAAATTTTTCCGAATATGCCGTGTTGTACACCACGACAAGACATACTCACTCCACTAATCGAAATCAATGAGGGAGGTAGCTAGCTAGATAATGAACATCCATACTCACCTTAGACTGACAAGTCAAAGAGGAAGTAATATAGTCATACTCATCCCATAAATGGAGGAGGAACATAGTGATATTGCCATGCCAAGTGTGAATAAAAAACAATTCCAAATCACAATATTTAAATATTTCATACAAAACACAAATCACATTTTTTTTCAAAATTCCCATTTGCAAAGTAAGCAACACAATAATTTCCAAATAATATTCCTAAAGCCAAAACAATTAAAAATTATTCATAACTCATTTCTCCAAATAAATTTTTTAGTAAAAGCAGTGAATATAAAAAGTATTGTGCACAGACTTGATTTGAGTCGCCTCTAGGCCTTGACTCAATGTTCTTTATGCTTTTCAATATCCTTTTCAACTGAAACACACAATTTAAAGTGTTTCAGTACTCATTTAAATTGTTTCTAATCTTAAGGTTCCATAATTAAATTTTATTGATACTATTCCTTTCATTAGTCAACCTATAATATTGACCTTTAATGCACACTAGGTGAATTAATTTGAATGTTACTAATATATCACATTTTATAGTCCTCAAGTGTTGATATATATTACCAAATTCATTTCTAAGTGTATTGCATTTTATTGCAATTTATCGGATGTATACTGTTTTGACCTAGTCGGATGACCTAGCTCCCTCAGTTTCTGGGTTCTGGTCAGAATTACAAACTTGAAGGTCTATGTCTTAGTGAACTTTTGCCACAAATTTTAGGTCATTTGGAGTTTACTAGACTAAGTTATGGTCATTTTACTAGTGCTGGACAGATTGCACTAAAATAGCAAACTTGGGTCATTTTTAGGTCATTTCCGATTCTGGCAGTTTTTATACCCGAATTTGTGTAAGCATTTTGACTTGCTTATGATCATTTTTGGGTTTTCGTGTCTTCATAAGAGTTGTAGCTCTATGTCTAAGCTTTCTATGGTATAAACTTCAGGTCATTTGGACTTGTTTTGAGTCAGTTATGGCCAAAATACTAACTGTTGTTCAAATGGTCAATTTTCAGGTTTGCAAAGTCACCAATCCAGATTTGGTCAATCTTCAAGTCACTTTTCGGACAGAATTTAGGTAGGCTTCCAACGTGAAAGTTGGCACATTTTGTGCCTAGTTTCACCTTCAATTGGCCTCATACCAATCCATTTATAGCCTAAAACACATACTGCCCTTTTACATGTCTCTCAAACGCCAATCCACATACACATTAACCTTGTTATAAGTCCACTTCTCTACCAAATTCTGAATTGGTACTAAACCATAACCACTTAACACATCACATTTAAATCAACGTGGGCAGAATATAATAATTCACAATACATCAATTACAACTCAGAATTTTAAAGTTCAATTTCAACAATACCTACACATGAATACCTCCCATTAACACATCTAATTTCCCACCAATATTTACATATATATTCTGCCATCCTTGGTACCATAATTCACTAAACTATTTCATGAATTTAAACATTCTACCATGACTCACAAGGCTGCCCAATTTACACATATACTTCAATCTCCCATATTGACTTCCTAACCTCACCTTTAATGCACAATTCACACATACACATGGTAATCAAGCTCTTATACATTTAAGCACTTTAATTAACCTCATTACCCATCAAATAAAAGTTAAAATACATCATGTTTCTTCAACAATCATGGCTGCCAAAATGGAACATCCCATAACTCAACCATTTCTTCAAATTTCTTCACCCAAAATACTCCCCATAACCTCAATACAAACTTTAATGAAGTAAGTTAAGAAAATAAGCACTTACCTTAACTTGAGCTTGACAAATCCTTGGAATTTCCTCTCCTTTTTGCTGCCGATATACTACACATGGTGTGTAGACAAGAATTAATGAAGAAAATTATGTGGAAAGTGGCTTAAAGTGATGTGCATAGAGCTTGGTTGAGGTATGGCAATGGAGGTTTTAGGAGAGAAATTGGGTTTGGCAATTGTGAAGGTTAAGTGGAGAAGTTGAAGTGTAGAATATTAGTGGAAGCTTTTTGATTTCTAATGCTTTATATACTCCATAGTGGTCCACTAAGTCATTAAAAAATTAAGTTAATGTTAAACTTTTATTTATTCAACATTATACCCCATAATTTTCCTTATTTATACAACACATGAAATTTCATTTTTTCATGGCATTTTCAAAACTTTAATTTCATTTATTTTTCATGGACATTTAGGTCAAAAGCCAACTCGGGGTGTCAATTGACTAAAATGCCCATATTCAGTTTGTATTCTCTATTTTTCAGTAACATCGATTTTTGTCAGTTTCTTGATTCTTCATTTTTCTTTGTACTAATTAATTAAATTTTCTTTGACATTTCTAATGTCATTTATACCTTAATAGATATTTATTTAAGTCTTAAAAATATTTCCCAGGGTTCCCCACAATCCAGAGCTAGTCAACGATTCTCGCCGCAACTTTCCAGTGCGGTTACCCATCGCTATGGTTTTTGGCTTGTTTAACTTAGTTACATTTCATTGCTATTATTTTTCCTTTATTTTTCTTATATGTTCCTCTATTGTATTTCATTATTTTATGTCTCTTCACTAATATTTAAGTGTAGTTCCAGGCATTCTAGCTGTCCGGACAAACATTGGTCACCGGAACAGTAGAACGCACTACCGAATATAGGGGTGTTACAATTCTCCCCCCTTTAAAATAAATTTCGTCCTCGAAATTTTACCCAATAGCCATCCTAACATAGTCATACATTTGTTTTCTCATGTCTTTCATATATTTTCATGTAGCCTCATAATCTTCATAATTTGAATAATGGTCCATAACACCTTAACTAAACGTATACATTTATTTCTCAGCTGCCTCACCTCATGTGCTATGATCTTTATGAGTTTTTCCATCATATGTTGAATTTAAATTCATTTCACCTTTTTAGAGGTAAGCAATTTTATGTGCTAATGAATCCACTCTTTTTAGGACCTTGTGTGATCCTATGGAGTGAGAACTTAGTTTTTCTCCTTTCTATAGAATCGTATAATCTTCTTTCCTTTAAGTTTGTGTAAGACTTTTAGCAATCTAATATAACATTTAATTTGTTTATATGACACTAATCTTTTCTTACTATCGTTCTGTCTAATATTTCGATCCATGTTTCCTTATTGAATGACCATTGAGGTTATGTTAAAATTATTTATCTAATCATTGGTCCTCTGACCATTCTAGCCAACAATCTTGCTCATATTCGTAACATTTCTTTGTTATATCTAAACCAATTGTTCAAATTTTTACTTCCACAACTCCTTTATCTATCAATTTTCAATAATTTATCGTATTCTAGAAAATGTCTTTCGCTAACAAACTCTTCCAAAACTAATTCCAAAAAGACTAGTCATTAACATATCAAAATTTATTTTTATACGAGGGACAGCAGAAAGGCAAACAATGCTGGAACTAACATAAAAGTATGCAGACCCCGGGTCAAACAATACATATATATATCTTAGTTAAAAATTGAGAAAGTACCAGCAACAATGTCAGAAGTCTCAGCCTCTTCTCTCTGCCATATAGTGTATACTCTAGCCGAAGCATCACCTTATTCTGGCTAATTCACAGTACTCTGACATCCAGGTGTACTACCCCTACCTCTACCTCTGCCTCTACTAACTGATGGTGAACTCCTTGAGGTAGAAACTTGGGCTGATCCCTCTGGTGTAGTAAATGATCTAGAACGGCATGGATTTATATAATCCTTAGCAAAATGACCATTCTCTCCATAATTAAAACATGCTCCTATGGCTCTATAACATACCCCACTATGTGGTTTACCACAAGTTTCACAAAGTCGATCCGACAGCGCATTTCTAGGCCTTTGTTGAGTTTGCTGATCGGATTGGGGTGGTTTTTGTCCAGAAGATCTATCTCTACCAGATTCGTGTGAGCTAGATCCTCCAAAGTGCTTTCTCTTTCCTGACCCACTATAAGGAACTTGATCAGTAGTCTTTCTAATTTTCTCTTTTTCTTTTGTACCCTTTTCAACTGTTTCTTCATTCTTAATTCTTTCCAATTCCAAGGCTTGCGATATTAGCTCTGAGAAATTCTAGTGTCGGAACCCCACAAACTTGCATTCTTAGACTGAGCCTTAACCCGGCCTCAAAACATTTACATCTGTCTCTAGGAGTGGTAAGCAGGCTTCCTGCATAATGACTCAATCGAGAGAAGTTTCTCTCATATTCTGCCACTGCTCTGTTCCTTTACTTCAGGCTTAAGAACTCCTGTAGCTTCTGGTCCACATAGGCATCTGGGACATATTTTTATCTGAACTCTCTGAGAAAGTCATCCGATGTCAGCATTGGGGGTTCCACCAAACTGTGGGGAATGGTTTTTCACCAGTCATATGCATCCCCCTGTAGAAGTGAGACTGAGTATTCAAACTTCAGCTCATCGGTGCAGTGCAACTTCCTAAAAACTCTTTCCATCCTTTCTAACCATTGTTCTGCCTCTAGCGGATCCACTGTCCCCTTGAACTCAGTAGCCCCATACTTAATCAGCTTGTCGTACTGCCTAGCTGAAGGCTATGATTGTACTACTGGTGTCTGCAGTGGGGCTTGAGTGGGCATGTTACCAGCCATCTGTTAGAACATCGCACCCATCTGCTGAGCAAATTGAGCAGGGAACTGCGGTATTGAGGGGGTTGGTGCAGTTGATCCACTCACATTTTGAAGGGCTGGGGCTTCCTCTTGCACTTCAGCCTCTACTAATTGATTGACTGAACGGTCCCCTTCTTCCATAGTCAATTAGAGGAGTTATACCTCCTGAACAAATAACATAAAGAGATTTCCTCCCGTTAGTGCATATTTATAATGTAATGTACTGTATGTATCAAACCATGACATTGAGCAGTTGTACTGTGAAGGAAAAATATTCAAATTACAGGTCAAAATAGAATTCAAAAACTAACTCTGATACCACTAAAATATGTCACACCTTACCCCTCCGTAAGACATAACATGATCCCGTATTATACCTAATGAATTACCAAACTTCATCTACTGATAACCCATTAGATATACTACAAGAGATTTTAAACATTTTCTTATTTCTTTTTACAGTGGTGAGCACTTTTGACAAGAGTTAAAATTTTTTTATCGAAGTTAAATCACATATTAGATTTGAAATAGCCACAAATTTTATAAAGATTTTGGTAGAGTATCATCTGTATTTTGAATAAAACAGTTCTTCAAAAACCTGTAAAAAAAACACTTCCAATATATTTGTTCAATCCCAAACTCCAATAATAGTTCAACACAAATAAATTTCTCAACATTTGTCAAACTCAGTTTAACATCAATTTTCAGTATTTTCAAAGATAGACTACAAAATGATTGAGTAGTTCAAAAGCTGAGATAAGAAATAAATATATTATAACTTTAGTTTATAACTGCTCAAGACCAAGTACAATATATACATACAGTGCACATACATTACAACAAAAATTACAAAAAAGATGGTATACTCAATATACCTGGCAGAATCTCAAAAGTGTAGCACAAGGAGCCTACTCTGCTGCTCTGTCTGTCTGTCTACCTGCGACAGTAATGAAAAAGCTATCGCTGAGTAAAATTTACTCAATGGTACATAATAAAAATTTAAAATGCGGTATATAAAACTTTTATTGACAATTTACAACTCAAATAATTCACAATTTCATGTCACAATTTTCAAAGCTCATATAACACAAATTTGATCAAACAATTTAATAACACAGTGTTGCCAATCAATAACACAACTTGGGTCATGACACAAATTTTTATGAACATGTCGTGTTGTACACCACGACAAGACATACTCATCCCACTAATCGAAATCAATGAGGGAGGGAGGTAGCTAGCTAGATAATGAACATCCATACTCACCTCAGACTGACAAGTCAAAGAGGGAGGAATATAGTCATACTCACCCCATAAATGGAGGAGGAACATAGTGATATTGCCATGCCAAGTGTGAATAAAAAACAATTCCAAATCACAATATTTAAATATTTCATACAAACCACAAATCACATTTTATCTCAAAATTTCCATTTGCAAAGTAGGCAACAAAATAATTTTCAAATAATATTCCCAAAGCCAAAACAATAAAAAATTATTTATAACTCATTTCTCCAAATAAATTTTCTAGTAAAAGCAGTTAATATAAAAAGTATTGTGCACAGACTTGATTTGAGTCGCCTCTAGGCCTTGATTCAATGTTCCTTATGCTTTTCAATATCCTTTTCAATTGAAACACATAATTTAAAGTGTTTCAGTACTCATTTAAATTGTTTCTAATCATAAGGTTCCATAATTAAATTTTATTGATACTATTCCTTTCATTAGTCAACCTTTAATGTTGACCTTTAATGCACACTAGGTGAATTAATTTTAATGTTACCAATATGTCACTTTTTATAGTCCTCAAGTGTTGGTATATGTTACCAATTTCATTTCTAAATGTATTGCATTTTATTGGAATTTATCGGATTTTGGTATGCTATTTTGACCTAGCCGGATGACCTAGTTCCCTCAATTTCTAGGTTCTGGTCAGAATTAAAAACTTGTAGGTCTATATCTTAGTGAACTTTTGCCACAAATTTTAGGTCATTTGGAGTTTACTAGACCAAGTTATGGTCATTTTACTATTGCTGGACAGATTGCACTAAAATGGCAAACTTGGGTTATTTTTAGGTCATTTCCGATTCTGGCAGTTTTTATACCCGAACTTGTGTAAGCATTTTGACTTGCTTATGGTCATTTCTGGGTTTTGGTGTCTCTATAAGAGTTGTAGCTCTATGTCTAAGCTTTCCATGGTATAAATTTTAGATCATTTGGACATGTTTTGAGTCAGTTATGGCCAAAATACTGACTACTGTTCAAATAGTCAATTTTCAGGTTTGCAAAGTCACCAATCCAGATTTGGTCAATCTTCATGTCACTTTTTGGACAAAATTTAGGCAGGCTTCCAACATGAAAGTTGGCACATTTTGTGCCTAGTTTCACCTCCAATTGGCTTCATACCAATTGGAGTCACACAAGTCCATTTATAGCCTAAAACACATATTGCCCTTTTACATGTCTCTCAAACACCAATCCACATACACATTAACCTTCTTATAAGCCCACTTCTCTACCAAATTCCGAATTGGTACTAAACCATAAGCACTTAACACATCACATTTAGGTCAACTTGGGTAGAATATAACAATTCATAATACATCAATTACAACTCAGAATTTTAAAGTTCAATTTCAACAATACCTACACATGAATACCTCCCATTAACACATCTAATTTCCCACCAATATTTACATATATATTCTGCCATCCTTGGTACCATAATTCACTAAACTATTTCATGAATTTAAACATTCTACCATGACTCACAAGGCTGCCCAATTTACACATATACTTCAATCTCCCATATTGACTTCCTAACCTCACCTTTAATGCACAATTCACACATACACATGGTAATCAAGCTCTTATACATTTAAGCACTTTAATTAACCTCATTACCCATCAAATAAAAGTTAAAATACATCATGTTTCTTCAACAATCATGGCTGCCAAAATGGAACATCCCATAACTCAACCATTTCTTCAAATTTCTTCACCCAAAATACTCCCCATAACCTCAATACAAACTTTAATGAAGTAAGTTAAGAAAATAAGCACTTACCTTAACTTGAGCTTGACAAATCCTTGGAATTTCCTCTCCTTTTTGCTGCCGATATACTGCACATGGTGTGTAGACAAGAATTAATGAAGAAAATTATGTGGAAAGTGGCTTAAAGTGATGTGCATAGAGCTTGGTTGAGGTATGGCAATGGAGGTTTTAGGAGAGAAATTGGGTTTGGCAATTGTGAAGGTTAAGTGGAGAAGTTGAAGTGTAGAATATTAGTGGAAGCTTTTTGATTTCTAATGCTTTATATACTCCATAGTGGTCCACTAAGTCATTAAAAAATTAAGTTAATGTTAAACTTTTATTTATTCAACATTATACCCCATAATTTTCCTTATTTATACAACACATGAAATTTCATTTTTTCATGGCATTTTCAAACTTTAATTTCATTTATTTTTCATGGACATTTAGGTCAAAAGCCAACTCGGGGTGTCAATTAACTAAAATGCCCATATTCGGTTTGTATTCTCGATTTTTCGGTAACATCAATTTTTGTCGGTTTCTCAATTTTTCATTTTTTTTTTGTACTAATTAATTAAATTTTTTTTGACATTTCTA